>NC_034598.1:22428901-22434853 GCF_900095145.1 Mus pahari
CGGTCGGGGAGGCAAGGTGTTGGGCGCTGGGTCAGCCTGCGGACAGCCGCCAGGCGAACACCCCTCCTGGGCAGGAGAGGCGCAGGACGATCGGGTTCAGCTGCGGGTCCCCTCACCTTCATTTTACTTTTAAGTAGTGTTCTGATGTGAGCCTCATGACCCGAGAGACCAACGAAGTGGACACTTTAAGAACATTTGCAATTCACGAGGGCTTTATAAAGTCTTTATCCCAAGACAAGGAAGAAGGCATTATTAGAGGGATTCTAATTAAGGAATTGATTGTAGAGGCTTCTATTTCAAATAACTGGTTCAAGCTATAGGTGCAGAGTGTAGATCAGAGGCGATAATAAATGCCAAGAGAAAGGTAAGAGGCCACTGAAAGCAGTTCTTAGCAGCTGACACAGTTTGCCTTTTTCATTGGTAATCTGTTTTGAAAAGAGAGGCTTTTCTTCTTGAATCAACAGCTTCCTGTCAGCATCCCTTTGAGACTGATTTACTAAACCCATCCCTTGTGAGCTTAGATAAGACATGGCCACTCATCACTACAGAGGAAGAGGGCTGAGTGATGGGACATCCGCACTGTGATTTGTAGTTACTGTCAAGTGTCTTTTAGACATCACCTTGTGTGTGTGTGTGTGTATCTCTCCATGTGTGTCTGTGTAGGTATGTGTATGTGCATATATATGTGTATGTATGTGTTTTTGTGTATGTGTGTCTTTGTGTTTGATTGTGTGTGTCTGTGTGTAAGTGACTGTGCATCTGTGTGTGTATGTATGTGTGTGTCTGTCTCTCGCTGTGTGTCTACACACTTGAGCATAATAAGCCCATTTCAGTACTGGGTACAACAGAGCTGAAGCTGAGCATACAGGAGAATTGGGTTGGCCCTTGACTGCAGGTAAGAGACAAAAAAAAAATGAAGATTATAATTTAGACTCACCTGCTTCTATTCACAGAAGCTTTGAAACTTTTGCATCTATGGGGATAGAGAGGTTTGTGTGCGTATTCAAATTACCATTTGGCTTAGGGAAATGGGGGAATATATAGACTGCTTTCTCACATATTTTCTTTCTTTGTTGTTATTTTATTCCTTATGACAAGAGAGAAAGGGAGGGAGGAGGAGAGAGAGGGAGGGAAGGAGGAAGAGAGAGACAGAGACACACACACAGAGAGAGACAGAGACAGAGGCAGAGAGAGAATCACATGGCACAGCATAGGAGTGGAAGTCAAAGAACATCTTGTAGAAGTCCTGAGGATTGATCTCAGGTCATCAGACTTGGTGGCAAGAGCCTTTGAAGACTAAGCTATATTACTTGCCCTGTAATTTTATTTTTGGTTGTAAAATATCAGTTGTATATCTGTGCAGGGTCTATTCCAGTGCTCTGATTAGATGATTTTTTCATATTTTTTTCCACTACAAGTACACAAGGTCTATAGTCCAAATGTTACCCCTTCCAATGCCATGTGAGTAACAGGTTTTTATACCTTTGGTTCAGAATGATGTCAGTTGAACCTACTGCAATTGTTTCCTTTTGGAAAATGACAGTACTCTTGAGAAGTAGAGTTAATAAGAAGGGAATTCTCTGCTGGGCTTTTCATAGGCTGTTGTATTGACTAAGTGTTGACTATTTCAACACTTACACAGCAAAGGTCACAAAGGAACTACTGTGGATGTTGAAACACATCTGGAAGGACGTCGAGTCCCTTGCTAAAGGCTGTGTACCAAGTGGTGTGGTGCCATCGTCACGCAGTTGATGATCAGTGCAATGAGTGCATTTGTGAGAACGAGAACTGAATCTGCTTCCTGACTGCAAATGCAATGTGACCATCTTGAAAAAAAAAATCTGGAGATAGTGTTATGGGCTTATAATTCCTGGGGCTCACTAGCCAGTCGTCCTGGCATATTTGGAGAGATCCATTTCAAACAACAAGGTGAGGAACAGTGCTGGAAACTTCCTCTGACCTGCAAATGCAAGAGCAGACATGAACAAACACACAGCACACACAGACCGAGGTGGGGAGTGTATGCTTTCTGAGAATCCCCCTGTGCCAGGCACTACTATAAGTGTGGCAGCTACAGCAATGATGGAAGCAGACATGCTTTCTGTCCTTAAGTGTTAAATAGTGAGTGACAGTTGCTAGGGGAAAAAAAGCACAGATTCAGGGTAGATGGTTAAGTGACTCTCCATAGAATACTCTTTGAAAGGCTCAGGATGAGAATGTCCAAGCTAAGGGTAGGACATGGGCTTTGATTCTGAGTAAAGACTTGTAACTTCAGTGGGATGATCTGCGTGTTTTCTTAGCATTCATCTGTTTGCACTTTGATTGTTTCTTAGTCTAAGACTCTCCCGAGTGCTTCTGGCTCTGCCCTCTGCTCTCCTCAACAGCTTACGCTGATCCTTCTCTCGCTCCCTCTCATTTTCTCTCTTCTCTATACTGTCATTTACTTTTATGCATGAAAACATGCTGGTCTCTAGCATCTTAAAGTAATAATTAAGACGACCCCAGAACATGCCCTCTTTACCTTCTAATTTCAAAGCTCTTTTTTCCTCTATGTGTATATGTGTGTTTGAGGTAGGTTCTCATGTATCTCAGGATGACTTTGGACTTCTGATCTCCCTGACCTCACTTTGGAATGTACCGCTTGAACTTTGGGATCTTAGGCTTGCACTATCATGTCTGGCTTGTGTGATCCTGAGAAGTAAGATTGCTTATTTCTGGGGGTAGGACTCTGGGACTTAGGTGTGCATCAGAATGACAGAGCTTGCTGAAGAGCAGAAGGGTGAGCCCTGCCATCGAGCTTTCTGCTTCAAAAGGTCTGAAATGAAGCAGACTGCTTCAGCCTCTGACTGGTCCCAAAGTGGTATATTAGTAGCTTTTTTTTTTTTTTTAACCACATTCTGTAAACCACTGCCTTTTGTAATTATTATATAGAAGAAAAGCAAAAACACAATAGCAAGTAAGTGGCAATCACAAGCCTTGAGATAAATCCCAGAAAGCTAAAATAAATTCACAGCAAATATTGTTTACTTGCATAAATCAAACCGGAAAATCTAGTCCTTTATTTCAGTCTTTCCAGAAGAAAAAGGAAATAGGGTTGGAAAGGTAAAGTTAAAGCCAAGGGCCCCTTTTCTAAGAAATGCTCCCATCCAAACTGAAAGAAGAAGAAAGAATATGAGAGAAAAATCTTAATCATCCTTGTACTGGCTAATTTTGTGTCAACTTGACACAGGCTGGAGTTATCACAGAGAAAGGAGCTTCAGTTGGGGAAATGCCTCCATGAGATCCAGCTGTAAGGTGTTTTCTCAATTAGTGATCAAGGGAGGAGGGCCCCTTGTGGGTGGTGCCATCTCTGGTCTGGTAGTCTTGGTTCTATAAGAGAGCAGGCTGAGCAAGCCAGGGGAAGCAAGCCAGTAAGGAACATCCCTCCATGGCCTCTGCATCAGCTCCTGCTTCCTGCCCTGCTTGAGTTCCAGTCCTGACATCCTTTGGTGATGACCAGCAATGTGGAAATGTAAGCTGAATAAACCCCTTTCCTCCCCAACTGCTTCTTAGTCATGATGTTTTGTCCAGGAATAGAAACCCTGACTAAGACAATCCTCTAAATAGGACAACCCTGATTCAAATGTGTACTACCCAGGAAATGTCAGTCTTTGAACCACAAGAGGAAGGAGAGAATCTGATATGCACTCCTCCATACAATGCTGTGTAGCTATTCCGCTGACAAGTCTGCAGAGATGGGGCACTCTGCTTTGGATGTAGGCCCCGATGTCCACGGGAAGAAGAGAAGGGGATGCTCTCCCTTTCCTGACACTCTCGAGCATTTAAAGGACGAAGGGGACTAGAGAGAATACAGGTAAAAACAACTGCAGCAAGCCCATTCTAGAAATAATTCCTATTCGTAGGATTCTTTGAACAGAAGCAATACCTCTAGGAATAAAATTTTTTTTTTTCTGACACCGTCTCTATGGGGGAAATTTTCATAGGAGCAGGAAGAGTAGTTGGTGAATGTATATTTTGATATTTTTACTGACAGGATGTTTAGCATACTTGTTATAAACAATACATTTCTTTTTTGGATTATTTTATCCCTAAAGTTAACTGAATTAACACTGAACCGGATGATGAGCCTATTGTCAATGCGAAGGTGCATTCAGAATGCCGTCTCTGTCCTAGTCATAGATGCTCCAGTGGAGACCTCATGTCTCACCTTTTGGCTAAATGCTCCTTTTCCAGAAACACATGAACATATGCAACAGTCCATTTTCTGCCAGATGTAGGAGGATGGCATAGCAAAGTGCCATGGATCCGAATCACTGGACAGAGCTTTCATGAGAAACGTGTGTGTGTGTGTGTGTGTGTGTGTGTGTGTGTGTGTGTTATTGATGCTCACAGAGAGATGGAGAGACTTCATAACATGATTTAAGTCATTGTATTTTGGGGTCTATTTTTTCTAGCTAAGCTAAGCCTTATCTTAACTAACACAGATGCTTCCACACAAAGAAAACAAAATGATTCATTATACCACTTACAAATCCATTTATGTTTTCTTTAAAATATAAGATGTTATTTAATCATGAATTAATACCCTATATTGAAGGAAAACAACATTTGTTTTGGAAATTTTAGGACAAGTTAGATATTATGAATATTGTTTGACCTTCAAATTATAAAGTATTTCAGACATATGATACATTTTCCATTTTAAAAGAAAAATGTGCTAAATTTGGAATTTGTTTCAAAAACATGAGCTAGGGTTGGTTTAAATTATTTTATAGTTTATTTTGCTGGTGTTAGATATTAAATTACCATACAAATATATAAACTTTTAAAAATGGAAAACTTTTAATTCCTGTTAAGGAATTTTCTGGGTTTTAGTCTAAATTTATATATTGTCTATATCATTTAATCCATTTATATCTTTGCTGTGGTTGTGGGAGATGTGATAGAATGAGAGGGAGGGAGCCAGAAAGAAAAGGAGTCTTAGGCCAGGCATCATAGAAATATGAAGCTATTTAATAAATACCACTTTATAACTTTCTTTTCATATAAATATAGATATTTTGTATTTGTTGTTTCATTGTGACCTACCCCACCCTGCAGAGTTTTGAATATGACGCACACTAGCGTTCTTCCTTTTGGTTGCTTTACACCTTTAACAGCTATCCACTGCTCAAACAATGCTAATTTGATTGTTTTTATAAACACAATTTTGAATGCAAATACCGTAGCTGGCTTGAGGTGTTCTTGTAGTTCTAAGATTGAACTTTCCAATTTTTAGATTGATTTTGACAAAATCTTCCCCAAAGTCCTCGAGCTAATTTATCATTTCACCAACAGGAAAAGCTCTGAATTCCACATTCTTGCTCACAGAAAACATTAAAATGCTTATTTTATCTTTAGACTTTTAGGAGAAAATTAACATCCCACTTTCTTAAAGCTTGATTACTGATTATTAGATGAGCTGAAGGGCAAATGAGGAATTCATCACAGAAACAGGAAGAAACTGATGTATCGGAGCATTTGGGTTTCCTGTGTTAGATAAGATAAGGCTGGAAAAATACAGTGTCTTACATCATGTTATGAAGTCTCTCTGTCTCTCTTTGGGCATCTGCCCTATACACGTACATGCATCACCTGCTCTTGAAAGGTCTCTCCTGCGTTTCAAGTCCATGACATTTTACTGTGCCATCCTCTTATGTCTGGTGGGACCTGAGCTGTTACCTATGCTCACCAGCTTCTGAGAAAGGAGCACCTAGTAAAAGGGAGAGAGGCATATGGTCACCAGAACATCGATGATGATGACAGGGATGCCATTCTGAATGCAACTTGGCTTTGGAAAGACAGTAGCAGAAATCAAACAGCCTTGACTTCCTTCCATTCTTCTGTCCTCAAGAGAGTCCTACAGAATCGTGTGTGTGTGTGTGTGTGTGTGTGTGTGTGTGTGTGTGTGTG
>NC_034598.1:22436128-22454923 GCF_900095145.1 Mus pahari
GAGAGAGAGAGAGTGTGTGTGTGTGTGTGTGTGTGTGTGTGTGTGTGTGTGTAAGGGAGGCAATGAAGAAATGGAGGGTGAGGGGACATAGACAAGAATATGCTCAAAGAAGGTTATATAGTTTTATGAAAATATTCATTTGAAACCCAATATGGTCAACATCAAATTTATACCAATTACTGTATGTGTGTAGGTCAAAAACATCCTCTCAAGTAGGTCCTAAAAACTCTATTCCAGGGAGGACTTCTCTATACTCAGAAAGGAGGAATATAATCCAGTGACCCTGAAAAAGGTCTAAACAAACAGATCTTGCTGCAGTCCCCCATTCAATCAGGCCATTCTGTCTTTCAATTAGACTTAACTGTGGAGCCATCTCTTTAGCCCCAGAAAAACTGACTTTTATGGACAGTGATTCTGAAGTCTAATTGCATGTGTTATATATGTATATAATACATAAATTCAGGTAAAACACTTATATAATAAATGAAAATAAATGAATGAACTTTTTAAAAAGCCAAGTTTTTCCTTTTTTCTTTTTTATTAATCATTTTATTTGTTTACATTTCAAATTATATCCNCCTTCCTGCTTACCCCTCTATAAAATCCCCACCCCATTCCCCCTCTCCCCCTTCCCTCAGCCTCTATGAGAGTGCTCCTCCACCCATTCACCCACTCCCTCCTCACCCTCTAGCACCCCCCTATGCTGGGGCATCAAGCTTTCTTCTCCTCCCATTGATGTCAGATAAAGCTAGTTCCCATCACGTGTAAACTTACATTAACTAAATGCTGTTCCTTTTCTCTTGTAATCAACCTCTTCTTAAGGGTATCTTAGTCAAAATCACAGTGATGAGTTGAACAAAGAATATTCATTTGTTCAGTGGCATTGAGAGTGCTGTGGGATTTGCTTGGACAGCATTCTACTAACCAATGAATTTAGAAATTATCCTACTCACAACAAGTCTTTCTTTAATTCAAATCTTATTCTATGTCTCTNGTTGACATGTTGCTGCTTTTTAAAATTCTTTTGAAAGTTATTGCTAAGTATTTCTGTTTAATCTTGCTCTGAATATGATCAGTGTTTTAATTTTTGCGTTCTCAATAGTTTGCTTGCAAGCTCATATGAAGTCAATCAATTTTCCTAAATGCACTTTGCCTGCAAAAAAAGAAAAAAAGAAAAAAAAAAAAAGAAAAGAAAAGAAAAGAAAAGAATTCTCTACCCTCAGCATTAGCTGTCTTCACAGTGCTTCTGTTGCTACTGCTCCTGAGCTGCTTGCCATGAAAGAGACACCCGCTTTGCCCTAGGCTTCTTTGTAGCTCTCTGTGCAAGCCTTTNTATAGTGGTCCCCAGAACTGGTTTCAAGTTTTGGTTTAAACCTGATGAGAAGATGCNGTTGTTGGAAGCTGAGGCGGCATGGATTTTCGCAAGCCAAGCTGTGGCTTCTGTAGGAGCAGCTACNTAGATGAGAATTCTCTAACATCATTCAGCTACCTTTCCAGAGGCTGACTGGAAACGGAATGAGAGGTCATTAGTCATAATACATTCCTTGACTCAGATCAGAATCCTGACATACACTTTCCCCATTGTCGAGATTAAGTTTGGTCTGTTGCTATGCATCCACCCTTTATTGTATACCTGGGAACACTGCTATTAATTAACCACAGGCACAGATTCTTATNGGTCTGAATGCTCAGTGTTACTCCATCTCTGTGGCTAATTACGAAAACGGCAACCATCTTTCCGCCTAGGGTGAAACATCACAAAGGCCTTTTCCTTTTATAATTTGTTTTACTCCCTTCAATGTCTCACAGGAACGGAGGGACAGTGTATAGATTCTGNGGTAAATACACTCCTAGACACTCGATTTTCTACGTTTTTGTGTTCTTTCTTTCACATTAGGGTAAAGACACCCTAAGATTGTGATATTATGTACTGGTGGTTTTCTTTAGATCCAGGCTTCACTGGGCAACAATAGAAAACTTTTAGAGATACTGAAAGCTGCTTTGATCTGCACACTAAATTCAAAATACAGAGGAGTACACTCTCCAATATCCCAGTAGTTTTAGTAAACATAACACTCTTTAGACAATGTCNTCACACAAATCAACAGGCTCCCAACTGGGTGATTTTAACAGATCTGAAGGGTCCACGACACGTATTTTGCATCTTCTGAAATAGGTTTTAGGGTTTTCTACCTGAGGAATGCTGGGGTGCATCTTTTAATTATGAGCAGCAAGGCAATGACAGAGAGTACAATGGCCCTGCATCTCTTGTAAATTAAAAACCTAAATGAGATCATTTAAAAGCCTTTTAGCACAGAAAGATTATGTTACCCAAATGGGAGNGAGCCTATTTCTTCACAAGGGATGATCATGGGATGATTTGGGGACTCAAGCTCATATCGTCAAACCTTAACATTANTATAGGACCTTCTTCATGTTGTTTGTTTAAAATGTAGCAATGGTGACACTTGTACAATTGCATAGTGGTCCAATATTCAACCATCTCTGCCTTGTAATGACCAGACAGAATGATCCACTGAAGGCCATAACAAGAGCTTTCATGCTCTCTACCAGAGCACTGAAAAAAAAAAAGTGTGTGTGTGTGTGTGTGTGTGTGCGCGCGCGTGCACGCACATGTGCGCGTACTCACGTGTGTACTAATTTTCTGTCTTTCTGGAAGCTCCTCAGCCTAGTCATAAACAGATATTTAATCCTATTATTTTTTAAATTAGTATATTATAAACAACAATAATAACAACAAAATACAAAGCCATTTTACATCTGATCTTCCATCCCACTCCAGCATTGCTAATAAACTGAGGACTTATGATACAAGCCTGCTGTCTTTCTTCACAAAGATCACACAATCGTCAAGTGACCTGACTATACATGTTATCAAATACTATGAAGTTGAGAATCCTTGTGGGAGCTAGAGCTTGCCCATCATGGTTTATCAAGAGGTTTTAATGAAAGATGACTTACGAGTATTTGCATATATACAGATTTCACTGGGAAATTATATCACTCCTAGGACCAAAAGAAACTCTTCCCCCCTTCCCCCACCAAAAAAAAAATGGCCCTTTGAGCCAGAGAGACCCTGGAGAAAACTAGAAAAAGAGGATAATTGGCAGAAGCTTTTGTTTTGAATGGATGTGGCTATTACTAAATATACCTGTCGGGTATGAAATGAGAAAAGAAAGAAATATTATGACTTTCTTTTCATGATATCCTTTAATCTTTTACAGTGTGTCTATTGCCTGAGCTGATGTAGATGCCCACATGCATTCATTGAGGGTCTCCCTCTTGTAAACAGAAATAACCAGAAGAAGGGAAGATTGGGTCTGTGGAGGGGTATGAGGACTGAGAGCATTGCAAACCCAGAATTAGAAGCAAATGTGAATATTTCACATATCATTTCCTCCTTGTATGACTGTCATCACAGTAGTTTATAAATAAGGAAATTAGTCAACTTCCTGTTACTTTAACCAAATATCTTTAGTTCAAGCCCAAGAACTGTGTGGTCTCAATTGTTTGTGCTGAGCATCATGCTTGGGGTCATTCTGGAGCAGATGGTCATGTCTCAAGCCTGAAAGGATGGGGATACAGACAGGGATGCCACCATCACCTTTGAGGACATGATGCCTACGACCTAAGGTTGTCCATGAGGCCCTACCTCATCCATAGCAATGCTCAATCTAGATAATGATGTCAAGACTCGAGCACATATAGACCTTTTAGGAGCATCCAACATCGAAACTACAAAGGTGAATATCAAAGTGGCTAAGGAGTTTGAGATCACATATCTGATAATCACGCAAGTCGAGAATGAAGCTAGTATATATTTCTTTACATTTTCTTTTGCTTTAGTATACTATACCGTGGCTTGATAACTCAATCTAAAGACAGAAGCCCAAACAAGTCAAAGGTGATGGAGTTGAGATGGGCACAAGGCACAATTAAAGAATGATTAATAAACCATGTCAAAGATTTGTCTATGGGTTTACAATCTATTTCCTTTATTGGAATGCAAGGCTCATAAGGATACAACTTCATTCTTTTACTCAGTGCTGTATCCCTGTTACGGCACTTCTGTATGTCTTGTCAGGCAGCATCATAGCTGTCATAGCTTACACGGTGTTGCCTATAAAGATGTTAAAAAGAAGAAATAAGAAAGAAAACACACAAAGGGTAATGCCAGGGGAAGAATGCTCTTTGTAAGTGGAAAGACTAAAAATTCATTAAATATAACTAATTTTAAGGCTGCAGATATGGACCAGCCGTTAAAAGGATGTATCCCTCATTCAGATAACTGGGGTTCAGATCCCAGCACCCACATCAGGCAACTCACATATGACTATAAATCTAGTTCCAAGGCATTCAACACCCCTTTCTGACATCAGTGGATACCTGTTTTTTCCTTCTCTGTCTCTGTCTCTCTCTGTGTCTCTCTGTCTCCCCCCACCACCACCACACACACACAAATAACTTTAAAAAAAAAAACTGTCTCTTTTACCTTCAGTCACTGGCACCATCTCAAGGATGCGATCAAATCCATGTCAAAATTTTATCTATCAAGATATCCCTCAATGTGAACAATGAGTACAAGAGATTCTGTAGGTTGCAAAGGAAAAGCCCAGCTTTCCTAAGCGTGAGTTGGGAGATGAAGTGGTGGCACAGATGGGCTGAGTCATCCTGCCTTCCTCACCCTTTACAGGGAAATCCTGCCTGCCCACTCAGCCAGGCTGGAATGCTGGAGATCCAGTGACATGCTGCAGCGTACCTGCCTTCCCCGTCCTGACATCATGCCACGGAAAAGACAACATGAGCTTGGAAAAAAAGTAAACAATGGAAAGGAAAAGGCAAAGCTCCTCTGTTGCAAAAAGAAGGCTGGAAAATATGCAGTGAGTCGGAGCTTCACGTTGGGTATCTGTTCTTATCCTGCTAGGAGAGACTGAGTGGAAAAACTGATCCACCGTCTCTAAAACTCAGAAATAAGAAAGTCAGTCCTCGATGCTTTCTTGGATATATAACTAATGAGAAATGAATCCAGTTACATTCTTTAACTCCTGCCTTCCCCCAAGGGTGATGGCCTCAATTCAGCATGACCTGCTGTCAGCTCAGGAAATTTCCACCCTGAGAATTTCCTAGCAGAGTCAAAATAAGTCACAGTCATAAGCAGATAAAGATTGTTTTTCTAAGAGTGCCTGAAACTGCGTTTGAATTCTGTCTTTAAGAGCTGAGTTGAGTGCTTGGCTAATGCTTTTCCATGGTGTCATTTTAAAACTATTTTGGCATGCTTCATGAATAGCCCATACATTGACTATTCAAAAATTAATAAAATATCATTATATTTCTTGGAACAGGTTATCTTTGAGAAAGCAAACAACTAATCCTGGCACACAGACACTATCCAGCTTATTAGGGGTGACCAAGGTAGGCCTGTGGTAGACATGGGCCCGGCAGTAGATTGGGAATGGAAGAAGAAGTTGGAATAGTTTTGTCTCACAGGCAAATAATGGTGCGGGTGCCACAGAGAGGGAAGCAGTGCAACTCCTTTTTCCAGCTGAGCGACAGCATATTTTCAAAATATATTTTCTCTATGCAATTCTGGGTCCAAGGCTAAGAATGCCTTGCAATACATCTAATCTCTTTTCAGTTTACCCTCCAAGTTATTATTATTCTTTAAGGAAAATTTATATTGTGCCCAGTGAAAAGGTACATGCAGCAGGTTTTGGACATGAAATCATAAGGAGATAAGGATTCATAATTAATTAAGAGGCAGGGTTGAGAAGGTAATGTGCAACTGTCAACTGCTATTTGTGGAAGGATGGTGGCAAGAAGAGGTTGGATGAGAAAGGAGCACGCAGACTGTATTTGTTAGGGTTTCTGTTGTACTTCAAAACCATGACAGAGGCAACTGTAAGAGGAAGCATTTAATTGGCCTTACCGTTTCTGAAGGTTAATTTCATGGCAGAGTAGCCAATGTATAATGGCAGAAATAGCTGATTGCTCACAACCTGATCTGAAAGTAGGAGGCAGAGGGGGGAACATGTCAGAGCCTTTGGAAACCTGGTCGCCTGCTCCCAGTGACACAGCTCCTTCAACAGGGCCATACCTCCTAATCATTTCCAAACAGTTTCACTGATAGGGGTTCAAGTAGTCAAACACATGAGCCTATTCGGCCATTCTCAATCAAATCCAAATTACATTGAGAACAAAGCAAGTCGTGTGGATTCAAGGAGAACTATATTTATTTTGGACATATCCATGATTTGGGAAACATTTAACGCTGTAGAGATACAATTCAAAATATAAAAAGGATATACATTTTGCTCAAAGGCAGGAAACTTCAAATAGACCCCTTTAGCAATAATGGGCCAAGTAGTTCCTCCAGATCCATTTCATTTTTGTGGCTTTATCTATTGTCAGTTATTGGGCTGGAACTGAGTTGACCAAAATTAGGCACTTGGCTTCATTCTCCTTTTATCAAGTTCTCCCTGATCATACCGTTTAACCCTTGGCTTTGTGTTTGATTAGATGAAAGCTGGGATTGCATTATAGCTGGGAATCAGCTCACCCCTGAAAAACACCAGCACCCCATACAGCAGTCAGCATGCACTGGAGACTTCATCAAGGTTTGTGGTATGGAAAGCATGAAGAGGCTGTTGCCTAGACGTCACAGGTAAGGATGTAAGACACCTGAGAAAGGATGCCTCTGCTTGTTTTACTTTTTGTGTATTTTGGTGTTGGGGTGTCAAAGCAAAGCTCTCTCATAAGCTCCAACAGACTTAAATTGTTTACCCACTTGCTTAGTTTTGCTTAGATTATGAATGATCTAAGAAGTAAGAAATAAAGACTTGTGATCAGGTAAGTGGTCTTCCATTGATTATAATCCCTTACTCCTCTGCTTAGCTTATCTTATGAATGATCTGAGAAATAACACAAAAGATTGTGATGGCTGGAAAGCTAGAAAAAAACAAAAACAACAACAACAACAAAAAGAGCTCTAATAAAATTGATCTGGACCGCCTGTCTGGTCCAGTGGAGTTCTTGGTTCTTATTAGAGCGGGATGATCCCACACAGGCACATTCAGTGAAGGATCCCATTTCCCTCCACCCCAGCTACCCTTAGGGAAAGAAAAACGATGGCTAAAAAGCAAGGCTAGTTTAGCTTCTTCCAGATTCATTGATACCACTGAGTCTTTTGCTTCTTTGGGGAAGAATCTTAAAGGATGCAGTGAAGGTAAGAGTCACTTCCATGAGGTCCTCTTGCAGTGAAAGGGATGCAGAGTAGCCCCATCCTAGCTCCATCTGGGAAAGCAGTCAGGACTGATGGTGAGTTTACATAATGTCCTCTGTCTACTTTCAGTTCTGGTAGGACGTATCTTCTGAGATGCTGACATTTTGCTCTCTGTAAGTAACTTTTAAAGTTCGCAGATGTTTCGGTTCACTCCTTGTGCCCACCAGTCAGTGGTAATCCGTCCCAGGTAATCAGGGAGTGACTATATTTTCTTTAACCAGCCTTCAGTCTCAGAAGCAAATCCTGGATATTGTATTGCCCCTTAGTGGTGATGTCAGCAAACAAAACCACTGATGGACTCCCTCATGAAGCATGGGGAAAATGTAAATGCCAACTTGAAATATTTTAAATCTCTCTGGGCATTTGTAAAATATTTATCCTTTCCATAGTTCCACAGCGCAGATATTCTAGCATCATGAAACATACCCCAGACAAATCTTCAGATGTAAATATAATGTGTATTTCATTGCCAAGAAAAACAGAAGCTCACAAAAATCTAACTTATTTTAAGGTTAGATGACTTTGAATCTATTAAGAAACCCGTGCTTCCCACGAGAGTGGTAACAAGTCTGGCCAGCCAAATACTGGCTCCTCAATTGTCAAATGGCTTTAAAGCTGTGCAGAATATGATCAAAAATTCTATTCAAGAAACAAACAGTTTTACAATCCTTCACTTTTTATAACTGGGATGTTTCTGGTTCTATTTATTTTAAAGCAGCTAAAACTTGGCAAAATATAAATGATTAAAAGTTTCAAAATGAAGGTTTCCAAATAGAATGAAAAGATTACACAGTTACACCTGTCAGGAGACACAGAAAGTAAACCAGAATGGTATAAAAGAGAGGAAAGCATTCAACTATCAGTCTATGTCTTACATTTAGAGGGTTAAGCTTGTTATGGAATTATTTTCCTCTTGAATTGAAGTCAGTGGAAACTTTTGATAAGAATCACACATTTGATAAAAATTTGTAATTCTTCTTCTACTTTGAGTTATAGTTCTTATGAAAACAATTTGAAGCAAGAACATAGGTGTTTTAAAAGTCTACGAATTAGTGCTTGATGTTATGTGTCGATCATAGATAGATATTTCTGAAAAATTTACATGAAACTACCCTTTCCAGACATTCTCCCTATGATGTTTATAGAGGGACATAATAACTCAAAGTTTTTGGTGTCTTTACCAATTTGCAGCATTATCTCTCCCGATAGCAGACAGTTGTGTCTGTTTTTCTTTTACAAAATAACTGAGCCAAAGTTTATACAGAGTCTCATAAACAGAGATTGCAAAGTATTACAAAAACAAGGTTTCTTCGTGACATTTCTTTGCTTGTTCCATCTCTCTCCCTTCTGTGTTAGTTTTCAGCAATCTGCTCATAACTCGCTCAGCATGCTAATGTTAGAAAATATAGAATGCCCAGGTCAGAAGTACAGTGTGGGAGAGCTCCCACTGCCATCTTAAGCTCTCATCGATCATCTTTTTGGCATACATGTTTGCCATATGCCTGGGTCTCAGTCCTAAGTTTGTACTTCCCGAGATCACCTTTGTGTATGTGGTGGTGGGGTGAGGAGGAGATGTGTTAGCATCATAAACTGAACAGTATAAACGAAGCCCATTGCTTCTCCCTCACACTGACCTTTCACTCAGACTCTGGGCAGTGCTCAGGGATGTGGTATCTAGCCTGGTCTCAAGCCAGGAATTTTGAAGTCATCGTTTCTCCATCTTTCCTTTCTCATTTGCACCCTATCCATGCTTTCTCACGACATCCATCATCAAACAAGCAAGCTTTTAAAAATCCATATTGTTTTTCCACTTCACACAGTTCCTCGACAGTCTTTATCTTCTACTGTAGGAAACACAAAAAGGCCAATGTCTTAGAACACAAAAGGTAATCTTGCAAAACACCAAGCTCACCCTGAATACAAACTGAGCTATAACGGAGGACTATCGCTACACTTTTGTTTGGCAAACTTTGCATGTGGACTTACCTATTTTGTACCAAATCACAACCTTACCTACCAATCACCCGTGGCCCAATAAGAGGGGCTTGTGTGGGGAAGTATGTACGTGTACACAGAGGAACATGAATTTATCAACTCATTTATTCAAGTATTTGAACCCATTATGCAACAGACATCTTTAAGTATCCTTTAAAAAGGTCTCTATGTGCTGTTTCTTGTTCTGGTTTTGGGTACTGGCACTTTGAGGGGGAGTTAGTATAGCTTCTTTCTAAGGCTGTGACTTATAGAGTATTGGTATCTGGGACTTTTGACAAACTATAGTGCTAATCAGTTGTACCCTACCCTCTGCACACACCTCACACTCCTCTTTCTGAATGCTAGCCAGTAGAAGAAGCATCTACTTTCTGGGAGAACCTTCAGCTCAACCTTGTTTGAAAGGGTTGTCAGAAACATTGGATACGGCAGCTGTGAACCATTCCCTTTCAAGAAGTTTGCCAATTTATCGTGGTGGTTTGAATGGCAATGCCCCTCCCCCATAGGCCCATAGAGAGTGGTGCTACTAGGAATATGACCTTGCTGGAAGAGGTGAGGCCTTGTTGGAAGGAAGTAGTCACTGGGGGCAGACCTTGAGGCCTTAGGTGCTCATGCTGTGCCCAGGGTGGCAATCTCTTCCTGTTGCCTGTAGATCCAGATAATAGAAGTCTCAGCTCTTCTCCAGAATCATGTCTGCCAGCGTGCCGTCATGCTTCCTGCCAATACAGATAATGGACTAAATGTCTGAACTGTGAGCCAACCCCAATTAAATTTTTTGTCTATTTTTTAATATGAGTTGCCATGGTCCTGGTGTCTCTTTACAGCAATATATATATATATATATATATATATATATATATATATATATATACCTTGATAGGTAAGTGCAACACTGCAAGAACATAAAAGATGACCACAAGGGGAGGTGTTTTTTTCACTCAGAAACTTTAGTCATCACATCAAACAGAAAAGAAAGCATGAGTATGACTTGGAAAATGCAGCTAAGGCTGCACAGCTAAGCATCTATAGGTTTTGCTTTCCTCTGAATAACAAGCAGGTTGCATTGTCATAGAGGATATAAAGGACTTCCTTAAATTAGAAGAACAGATTGTTGAATTTAACACAATTTAGTTGATTAAAAGATACAAGGATGAATTTTATCAGAATTCCTGGCTATCATACTGAGGCCATTAATCAGTAAGCAGTGGTATAATCAGTGGTAATTAGCTATCAGCCTCTTTACTCATGGTCATTTTACTAATTGAGTTAGCTTTGATTTGAAGCATAAGGGATACAAATTAAAAACTACTTATTCTAACTAATGACAGACTGCAGTACACTGCAGTGAGCAATTTGCAGTTGGCTTGTTTAAATTTCTATGAGATGGCATTCCCAGGCTCTATGGGGAATTTTTTTTTTCTATCTTAAAATGAATAGACATTTTTATAGAACTGGTATTAGAGCATATGAGAGAATTTTAAAATTAGTTCTTACTTGTTATCTCATTAAAAAAATAAAAAAACAAAAGGAAAGCTTTAAGCCTAAAAATTAAGTGCCTATTTTCTGTCACTTAAGTGTGAAAACAGCATTTGGGCCATTTCTGAGGATGGGTATCAAAACCTTAGATAATCAACCTTCCAGTCTCCAAAGTGGAGATAGCGAAGTCATAGCAGAAGTGATTCATTGAAAGCTTGTCTCTTTCACCTACCACTGCCATCAACGTGTTTATAAACATTCAGGGAAATTGAAGATAAGATTATGTAGGACATTCGGATCCATACATTCACAGGCGCCCCGGATTGCTGTCTGAGGCTTCCACAAAACCCTTTGCTAACCCCCTGAACACTCTGCTGTGATACCGTGGGCACTCAGATTAAAGCCCCCAGACCGTTTCCTACCTACCCCCTTCTGCTTTCTGCAAAGCTCTACACAAACCTGCACAGAAGACAAAGGTCTTACAGATGGAGAATTCCACAGGAGCCACGAGTGTCCCATTTGGGTGTTCAAATGCCACAAAGCTCTGCCTTTTTCTGTAAGGTCATTCTCTCTGCTGTGTACGCTGATGACACAGAGAACATCTGGTCCTCATTCCCGCTATAATGACATTTCCTGCTCTACAGTTCCTTTTTAAATCACCCTCAGCCTTCTCTTCTTTAGGCTAAATTCCAGGTCTGCTCACTCCTCTTGTGTCTCCAGTGCCAGACTTTTAAATATCCCTGCCCTGCTCTGAAACTGCTGTTTGCCTTTAGCCCAGAACTGGTCCCTTGGCTGAGAGCAGCAGGAGATCCCCAAGGTCCTGGTCCTCACCTTTCACCTCTCTGCCGCAGCCATGCACGCACACACGCACGCACGCACACAGCCCAGTGCTCAAACACACCCAAGCTTTAAAATAACAAGTTCGTATCAGGGAGAGACCTCTCTCTCTATCAACTCGCTTTCCCTCTCTGTCCCAAGGGAAGATTTCAGAGCAGACTGGGGTTTGGGAGTCAAGAGGCAGACAGCTGTGGCTTCAGCGTCCAGCGGTCACACAGCTCCAGAGGGATTGGAAGGTCAAGGGAAGCTTGTAGAACCGCAGGCCATTCACGTGGCTCGGAGGAGGAGATGACCGAGCCCTAATAAAACACCGACTGCCGGACATGCCACTGGGGCTGGCACGCTAATTGAAACCAGCAGGCGTGGGTCTGCAGCCCTCTGACGCTAATGCTGAGCGCGGAATAACTTTTCCTTCCACAGGAAAAGCAGAGCTCAGCCAGAAAAGCTGGACTACTATTAAAAAAGATTGCAACTACCCAGCTCCTCAGCTGTAGATAAAAACAGAGAGCCCTCCTACCCCCTCCTCGCCCTCTCTCTCTCTCTCTGAAATTGGGCCAAACTTGTCACTTGCTGTACTTAAATATTTTATCATATAAAACAGGATGACATTTATTAGCCCAAATCATTTTTAAGCAACCTGAAAGAATTTTGTTTTTGTACGTTTTACAGTTGTTTTTGCTTTGTTGTTTTTTTTTTTTTTTCTAAATAAGAGTAACCACGGACACATAGTTCAACAGCTCTGTAGTCAACAGCTCTGTACTAGTTTGCTTCCTATCACTGTGGTAAATACCATGGCCAAGCACAACCTGGGGAAGGAAAGGGTTAGGAACTACAGCATACAACCCATCCTGACAGGAAGTCAGGGCAGGAACTCAAGGAGGAGCAGAGAACCCAGAGGAGGAACGCTACTGGCTTGCTCTCCATGGCTTTCTCCCTTTCTCCACTTGCTTTCCAATTCAGCCCAAGACCACCCGAGCAAGAACGGATACCATTCTTGTCTTGCCGAATTCATTATCAGCACCAGGCTGAGCATGTACTGGGCTTTTCAACTCTATCCTCAACTATTTACTTTGTGGTTTGTTTTCCTCTTTCTTTCCAGAAGTGTTCCCAAACGTTGATACTCCTGGTTCAATATTCTAAATTATTCCCTTTAAAAACAAAAAACAAAACAAAACAAAACAAAAACAAAAAATAACCCTTCTTCTTGTTTCTACTTCCGTCTCCGAATCTTGCATGTATTCTATAAAGATCTATAATCAATCATGCTTGCATGTCAAGAAATAGTTTTAAAACTATTAAGATAACACGCCTATAAATTCATGCTCTTTGACAGGATTCTATTGTTTGATAAAAACTTTCTTTTGTGTTGTCGTGCTGTTATTGTTGTTCCTGTTCTCTCTACCACAGGAACAATTTTCTTTGGTGCTGTCCTTTCATCTCCCTTGGAGGCCCCAGCTTTCTACATTGTCGGTCAGATGATCACACAGGAGATGCTAAGCTATAGACTCGGATTCTTCAGACAGTATCATGTCCAGTAGCTTCGTTATCTAACCTCTTTGGAGGCTTTGTATTTGAGCCAGTGTTCTATGCAGAAAAACACAGAGCTACACAACTCTGTGACTTCTTAAAATGTTGGCGTCGGACAAGTAGTAAAACTTCTATAATGTTCAATTCATCTGTAAAATGGGGAGAAACTAACTTCATTGGGCTGGAGGTGCATGCCCACAGTAGAGCATGTACTTAGAGCTCACAGGTACTCAGTAAACTCAATTCTGAACATCAGAAGGAAAAACAATAAACCAAAACACAACCCCCTTATTAGACTTTGTGACAAGAACAGATGTGTAAATGCTCTGGGAATATGGCTCTTATTAATCATTTCATGATTGTACAAAAACCATTTCTATAAATTGTTATGTTCTCAAAATGACTAAAATGATTAGAGAGTTCTACTTATTTTATTTAAAACTCCAAGTGTCTTGATTACAGTCTAATAAATTGTAAGTGGATGTTGATTGTAAATCATACATTGACCTAAAAGCCTTTCACTAGAAATATATATAGTGGTAGTTATTTTAGTTTTTCACTATGAATTTGTTTCTTACTGACGTACTAGCCTAGCTGTAAGGTAGTTTTTTTGTAAGGAGTTTCCTGAACCTAAGCTTCATATGTTATATTATAAAATGAGGATAATGATATCGTCACAAACAGTTTTGGATGAAATGGGATATTATACATTAAGTGTGTAGTGTTTGTTTGGTGTCAACATGTACTTATTAAATAGAATCAATTTTTAAAAAGCTTAATAATAGTTTTCAGATGTTAATATTCATATATTAAATTCAAGTTTAGGACAATCTAGAAAGTTCCTGATACAATTTACTTAGTCCTTCATACGAAGTATGTACAAAGTATGTATGTGCATGTGTATAGATACATCTGACAAATATGTATTCAATCTTGTCTTTGAGACCATGTAAAGAAAGGACAATTTTTGCTTTCATTTTATCTCTTGATTGTTTGATCATTTTTATGAGTGTAACTACTTTAAGGGTTTTTTTTAATACTGAAAAACTATAGTGAATTTTGAAGATATATAGAATCAATTGGTTTACATAATTCTACTGAATTCCTGGAATTACCATAAAGGCTTGAAGATTTTACAGTATTTGATCAACATTGTAATAGCTTCTAATGTATCATTTACTAAGTCTGTCCTAACTATAACACCAGTGTTTCAGAACAGGGTTATTTTAATCAAATCCTAAAGAATGAGTTACATTATGTTAAAGGTTATTAAAAGATAAATATGCAATTTAATATTTAATTTTTCAGTATAACACAACAGAAATAACATCTGCACATTATTAAAACTTGTTATAATATGACAGATACGCTATTCTGGGCAGCATTGTCTCTGCCACCACAGATAACTTAGAGTTCAGAAAAGCATGCCACCAGATTTGAAAGATGTATAAATGGATTTTAAGTGAAAGGGATGTTCTGAATAGGAAAATATAAAAATGGAATTCAAATTGAGATCAGGAAGTGGGAGCTGAAACCATGTGCTGTAAACCACAAAAGCTTTGGATGCACATGTACTGGGGGACTGGAGTATGGTTCTTTGGATGCACATGTACTGGGGGACTATAGACTGTACTATAGACAGTAACCATGGGGAAGAGGTTTTAAACTGACAGTTTAAAAGGTGATATGTGTGTGTACATGTCTGTTGGTTTTTAACAGGAAAAAATTCAAGGTGGTTTTAGAGAAAACAATTTAACGAAGTCAATCTCATGAAACCTAGAAAATAAAAAAAATAATTAAATTGAAATCACTCATCATATCATACATAGCTAGTCACTATAAATATTTAACATGTGCTCTAGCATATTTATCAAGATCATGTGTGTATGCACCGTATGTAACAACTGTTACAGAAATGTGTATACATTTATTTGCTTTTAAGTTTTCATATTTGTGCATATTGTATATTGATCACACTCTCTCTTCATTATCCTCATTCCCCTTTCTTGCCCCTTGCCATCCTTCCTGTCAATAGTGTTCTTTGTTCTCTAAACAATTTCATTTCCACTTTTATGTCATATGCCTAAATTCATTTAGTAGAATTATCTCTAGTTACATCCATTCCTCTGCAGGCTACATGACTTCATTATTCCTTATTGCTGACAAAAGTTCTATTGTGTACATACAACACTTTTCCATATATTCCTGTTGTTGGGAATTTAAGTCAGTTCCACAACTTGACTATTATAAATAATGCCTTTTTAACATTAATGTGAAAGTGTCTCTGTTTGCTTGAAGCACTTTGTATACCCAAGAATGGTACAAATGGGTCACGTGTTATTTTGAGAAACCTCCATACTGACTTCCATAGTGGATCTACTAGCTCATATTCCCAGCATCTGTGTAGAAGTCTTCCCTTTTGTTCAACTCCCTGCTGGTGTTAACTGTTATTATTTTCTTGATGGTCGCCATTCTGACCAGGGTAAGATGAAATCCCAATGTTCGCATTTCTCTGATAAATGAAATTCAACATTTTTTTTTCATGTGAGTCTTGAGGAAAGACATGTCTCACTTAGCATTGTGGAATAAAAATTGTTTGATGCCTTAGCATAAAAATCAGAATTAAATTCACAGCCTTGAGTGTGGCTTTTGAAGTCCAAGTAGTGTGCTGAAAGATGACATATTCTTCATTCATTTGTTGCTAGGCACCTAAGTAACATCCATCCATATTAGCTGCAGGACCTAGCTTTACAATAAACATGGTATGCAAGTACCTCTCTGATTTGTTGATCTTATTCCCTTTGGAAACATACTCAAGAACAGAACTGATTTGAGTTCTGTAGTAAATTTAATTTTAATATCTTAGGACTCCCTCACTCTTTTCTCCACAATAGCAACAGTGATTTATATTCGCACCACCTCTGTATGTATACATGTTTCCTTGCATCTTTTCCATCATTTGTAAATTATTCATTTTTTAATCACAGTCATCTTAATTGAGATAAGATGACGGTTTTGATATCTATTTCTGTCATGCTAAATACATTAAACATCATATCTGTTTGCTGTTTATTTGTATTTATTCATTGAAGAAGTTTTAAATTCAGATAATTTCTCCATTTTTATATTGATTTACTGGGGGTTTTGTCATAACTTTTTAGTTTTTTTTCTTTATATATTCTGGATATTAACTCTGTCAGGTGAACAGTTGGCAAATAATTTTTCCTCATTCATAAAATGTGCCTCTCTTCTCATGCATTGTAGAAGATATTGAGTTTGATATAATCCAATGTCAGTAGTGGCTTTAGTTTCCTGTCTTTGGCTAAGGTTCAAACATCATTGCTTGAACCAATCTATTTCACTATTTTCTCTGTACTTCCTTTTAGTAGTTTCAGAAGTTTGAGACCTATATTTATTTCTGTGACATATTTTTGAGTTCATTTTTGTACTAGGTGAGAGATACAAATCAAATTTTTGTCTTCTCCATGTGGATGTCCAATTTTCCCAACAGCTTTGTATGTTTCAGGCACCTTTGTAAGAAAAAATTGCCTGTATAATACATGGGTTTGATGTTTGAATCTTTACTCTGTTTCACCAGCTATGTGGCTGCTTTTATGGAAATGCATTTATGTATTGTTTAGGTTCCTGTGTTTCAGTAGCATGTCTTGAAAAGCAGGTGTTGTGGAGCCTATAACTTTGCTCGTTTTGTTCAAGGTTGCTTTGGTCATTTACAGATTGTTCCCTTCAGCAGTGGCAGGACACACTCCCTTTTCATTATTTCATGGATCTTTCTCTAGAATACACTAGACAGCAAAGAAAAATTGAGAAATATTAAAAATGAGTTTTCTTTATTATTTCTCATCATGATGGACAAAAATTGAGGCAATTACAAAAGAAATTGCAGGAATTATGTAAATATATAGAGGCTAAGCAAGCCACTCCCCAATGAATTGGACATTGAGGAAATAAGAGAAGAAATTTTATTTTTTTTTAAAAATGGAAATGGAAACATATACTGAAGACTGTGCAGTGCAGCAAAACCAGTACTAAGAGACATGATAATGAGTGGCCACAGCAGAAAACTAAGAAAATTTCAAATGAAAAATCTAAAAATATTTATACCAAGAGCTCAATGAAGCAATAAATAAAATCCAAACTAAGTATTAAGAGAGACATACCAGAGCTCAGAGCAGAAATATACAAAATGGGGACTAAATAATACAAAAGATCAATAAAGCAAGGCGTTGATTGTTTGACAAGATAAACAATCTGATAAGCCTTTACTAAATAACCAAGATCAAACCAGAAATGTGAAAGGAAACATTGCAACTACTACCACAGGAACTCAAAAACTCGTAAGGGATCATTATGGAAAATTATCTACTATCAACTTGGAAAGCAAAAACGAAAAGGGAAACCACCTAGACACATATACCCTTTCAAAACTGAACCACAGTTGGGGATGGAGGTACACGCCCTCAATTACAACACTAGGCATCAGAGATGATGCACCCAACCCTCAAGAGACTGAAGGCCTCAGGGAGTTTAGAGGTCATGTGGGGTGGTGGTGGGACATCCATGTGGAGACAGAGGAAGGTGGGGAGGAGGTGTGGGATGTGGAACAGTTGGAGGGTGGATGGGGGTGTGGAAAATGGAATATGGGGTACAAAAATAAATTAATTTTAAAAATAATAAAAATAAATAAAAATAAAAAAATAAAAAAATACAACAATAAAAAATTGCAACACTAGGTAAATGGAGGTATATAGATTCTTGTGAGTTTGAGGCCATTCTGGTCTACGATGTAATACCCTGCCTCAAAAGCAAACAGAAAAAAACAGAAGAGAACAAAAATCGTCAAAAACAAACAGGAAACAAAATCAAACACATGAACAATAACCAAGCCAGCAACAGAATCAAAATAACGTAAAAATAGATGATGAGCTTGAATTAGTAATTTAAAGGTCACCCAGTTGAGAAAAGTTCAGAATTTATTTGTTTTCCTAAGAAGACATACCAGTTCTTTTCAAAACATTCAGTAACATTAAGGCAAACCTTTACATTGGGAACCCATTTAGCTGTGAAAGGCTAGAATTCCCCTGTTATACAAACTAGACAGAAGCAACAGAAACTGAAAATTAGGACAGTTTTCCTGATGACTATCTATGTAGAAATCTCCATCAAAATACAACAAAACAAATTCAATGACACATCAAACAGGTCATTCTCTACCATTAAGTTTCTTCCTTGGGGTTCCAGGGTGGATTAACATTCACATATCAACAAACACAATATATCTCAGGAACAGACTAAAGGATAAAGCGTCTGCAATGAACAGACAGATACAGGAAGAAATTTTAATAAAAATCAATATCCTTTCATGAACAAATCAGGTACAGAAGGATCATACCTAACATAGCTTTATATGACAAAAACACACCTAACCTTGTACTGTACTATGATGTTCCCCCGACACACACACACACACACACACACACACACACACACACACACACACACACTGCTCAGGAAGAAGAGGACGTGTCCATAGAAGTGTTATATTGAATATGTAGGCAACAGGGAGAAAGGACATATAATGAGAGAGAGAGGAGGAAGGAGGGAAAGGGAGAGGGAGTGGGGGTGGGAGTAGGGGAATAGGGTGG
>NC_034598.1:22455013-22479336 GCF_900095145.1 Mus pahari
GGAGAGGGAGAGGGAGAGGGAGAGGGAGAGGGAGAGGGAGAGGGGGTGGAAGAGGGAGAGGGAGAATATATCTAAATAACTCTGTTTACCAATGACATGAGTGGTGTGTAGGATGAATTAACTTTTATATTAAAGGATCTAATTATGCCTGGAGTAACATCCAGTTTTAGGTTGAACTGGCTTTGTTGCTATTTTGTGGAGGATGTTTAATACCCGAAATCAATCAGAGTATTTACGTATATACAGCTTTCTTAAAGTGTCATATCTTCCTTGGAATGGCTGGTCTCCTGAAATAACATTTTCTTCCTCTCCAGTTTACCGAGTTTGAAAAAGACGAGTGTTAAATTGTTACGTAGTTAGCACAATTTTCCAAAGAAATGATCTGGTCACAAAATTTTCCTTCTCGGGAGGATTTTGGTTACCATCTGAATCTCATCGTTAGTTGTATATCTGTTTTGAATTTCTATTTCCTAATCCTTTAGTTTTGGTAGAGTTGTAGGTTTATCCATTTCCTGTAGGTTTTTTGTTTTTTTGTTTGTTTTTGGTTTTGGTATTTTGTTTGTTTTTTTATTCTTTGGTACATTCTTTCCTTTTCGGTTGCTGTGATGAAATACTCTAACCAGAAGGAAATTAGGGAATAAGAAGGTTATTTTGGCTTACAGTTTAAAGGGGGTACAGTTCATCAGGATACAGAGGCATTGTAAGAGGATTGTGAAGCCTGCTTGGTAGTCAGGAAGCAAACTAATCACGTTTCACATGTGAACAGGAAGGAGAAGGGGTGGATTTGAGGCCAGGTTATACAACCTCAAAGGAGACATCTAGTGATGTCCTTCCACCACCAAGTTTCCACATCTCAGAAATTCTATAATCTTCCAAAACAGCACCACTAACTGCAGAACAGTATTCAATTATGTGAGCCTATTCAGAACATTATATATTTGAACTATAACACTTGGCAGACAATTATTCCCTGTGGTCTCATAATAGTTTTATTTCTGTAGCTTTAATTAAAATGTCACTTCTTGAACATTTTTATTTCACTTGAGTCTTCTTTGCTGTTTCTTGTAAGTTTAGCTAAATATTTTACTGATTTTTTTTACTTTTTCTTTCCTTGTTTTTTGTTTTTAGAAGAACCTCCCATTCTTGGTGTCTCTATTTTTCCCTAGTCTTTATTATTGACTTTCTTTTGATAACTGTGGTTGTAATTTCCCTTTCTTTATGTAGCATCGTGATAGGTACCATTGGATGCTTATTTTTCCTTCTTTTCTCTCTAGGCAGTTTTCTACTGCAAACATCTCTCCTAAGATTATATGCCTAAGTCTGTTGTGTATTTTGTCCATTTGCATTAAGATGTTTCCTAATTTCCCTTTTTGATTTCTCTCTGGTTTTTCAAATTGTATTGTTTAATTTCCATACATTTGTGGCTTTTCCAAATTTTTCCTGTTATTGATTTCTAGTTTCATTCTACTGTGGTCAGAAAAGATATTTGAATGTTCTTAATTTTAGTTAAGACTTGTTTGTAAGCTCATATGCATTCTATACTCAAGCCATTACATGAGTCCTGGAGAGGAATGCCTATTCTCCTTTTGGTCCACAGTACTGGGCAAGTCCTCTGCTTACTTACCAGTCATATTATTTACTTCATCAATTGGTGAAATAGACGTTTTTAAGTCACCTTCTATTGCTGTATTCCTGTTTGTTTTTTGTTTGTTTGCTTCTGACAAAAGGTTGCTTTATATATTTGTTTTGCTCATGTATTTGTATTTCTAGTGATATTATTTAACTTACACGATTGTGTAATGGTTTTCTTCTTTGTATGATAGCTTTGACTTAAAGTCTATTTTGTCAGATATAAGTTTTGAACTTCTCTTTTAGTCATTATTTCCATGGAGTATCTTTTTCAGGCCCTTGACTTTTAGCCTATAGATGTCAATAAATCTAAAGAAAGTCTCTTGTAGAAAGCATATTCAAAAAAATGGCAATAACATTCTTGATTAGTGTGCTAATCTATACACTAATGGCAATTACTAATAAGGAAATAACATTCTCATTTTTCAGTTTCTTTTAAAAAGATTTTTGTCTTTTTTTTCTTCATTTTAGTATTTTCTTTGGTTGAATAATTCCAAATGAATTTTCAACAGATTTCATAAATTTTCTGTTTGATAAAACTCTGCTATTTAAACTGATTTAGTAACCTTTCAATTTACTTTCTTATTTTTCAGACCTAAAACTCTTCATTTTGTTCCTTAAATATAGCTCTGTAGTCATAGTCTCACTCTGTTCATGCATCAATGTTCATTATTTCATTGTATCCTTCCCCTTTCCTGGACATTTTATTCTTGCTTCTATTTCACATTATTCTATTTATTATAAAAACTGTAAAAGTAAAAAAAAAATAATAATCACAGACCAAAATTGATCAGATCTAAAGCCTATACATCTCAGTTAGTTTCTATACAGTTAGAATAAAATTTCTTGATGGTTATTTTGAATTCCTTGTCAGATAATTGATAATCTCTCTTTCTTTTAGTTCTCTGTTTATTATTCTCTCCACATTTAACTTATTCTTTGAGAATGTTGTACTATGCATTTTCATCTTATTCCCTGCTTCCTCCTACTACTTTTAGATTCATGTCACCCTTCTTACTCACCTGCACTGACTAGTTTTATGTCAACTTGATATAGGCTAGATCCACTTGGGAAAAAAGAAACCTTATTTTAGAAAATACCCCTGTGAACATAACCGTGGAGCATTTTCTTCATTAGCAATTGACGGGCACTACTATAGGTAGTGCCCCGCCCCTGGGATGCTGGTCCTGGGTTTTATAAGACAGCAGCCTGAGAAAGCCATAGGAAGCAAGCTGGTAAGCTACTATTGCATGACCTCTGTGTCAGTTCCTACCTCCGAGTTCTTGCCTTCAGTTCTTCTTTCATTAGTATTTTCTATTCCCTTTTTACAAGATGTAAGATGAAATAAACCCTTGCCCATGCCCAAGTTTCCTTTGATTATAGTGTTTTATCACAGCAATAGAAACCCTAGGCAAAATATCATACAATTCTGTATTTTCTTACTTTTTTTCCTCTAGCAAGTACAATTTATGCTCTTGAACCTATTGCTTTTATTGGTATATGTGAGTTAGAAAGAAACAAACAACACCCTGCCAAAACAGTCACCCCTCCACGCATAAATGTGCTCATTTTATAGAAGAAACACCTTCATCAGTCAGTCCTTTTATAGATTCTCTGGGATGGGGAGCCTCAAACATTCCTTATGGCTGCGTACTCTCTAAGTCATTCATGCAAATTCTGATACAGATTTTGCCAATTTCTCTTTCAGGTACTCATAATATCTTACACATGCTTGTTTTTCTGTAGTATTATATATTCTTTGGAATGGCTCAACACAAGATGGATTTTTATTTCTTGTCATAACCCAATAACCATATGTGGATTATGCCAGTCCCTGTCAGCACGCTGAGACTGGGGATACCTAAGCCCTCCCTAGGTACACCCATTAGAAGCTAGAATCTTATTGTCATGCTCCATTTGTCTCTATCTGCCAGATATCCCAGAGAAAAGATATCAGGATGATTTTTTTTTTAACTTGACTGCAGTCCGTTCATGGAATTTGAAAGCTTCACTAATCTTTTTTGTTCTCAGAAATTTCTACGTATGTAGACTACTTTTGGTCCTCTCAGTTGTTCAAGTCATATGAAACAAAAGCAATCTAACAGCTTCCTTCTCCCCAGATTAAACCTTTAGACAAATACTATATTCTTTCATTCCACACCTAGAGGGAAACTGACCTGAATTCCGTTTCACGAGCTGTATTAGAAGTCTTTTTGTTTCAGGGGCTCCTGCATATTTCCAATTTCAGGTCCCATCAGTGCTATAAGTCAGGTGAAACAGAAAACGTTATCCAGGGAATCTCCTAAGATGGTGGAATATTGGATATATTCTTTATTCGTTCCTTGATCTTTTATTTTGTGAAATATTTTAATATTTTATTCCATTAAAGTATTTTGCATTCATGTATACCTGCACACTTTAAATATGCCTGACGCAGTCAAAGGGTATCAGATCTCTTGGAACTGGAGTTACAGACAGCTGTAAGCTGCTACAGGGGTGCTGGAAATTGAACCTGGGTCCTTTAAAAGAGCATCCAGCACTGTTAACCAATAGTGCCTGCAGTCCTTCGTTCTACTTTTAGACAAACAACAACATTGCTGGACTGATTTCCATGGGCTAGCTCATTGGTCCTCTGAAGGAGCTGTAAATACCCAGCTCTACTTTGTTCTCAGCAGTTCCAACACATCTAGAGTATACCAGGTCTTATTATTGCTCCAAGACAGATAGGACATAGAACTGTCACTTGGTTAGTTCCCTTGGAATTCCCAGATGATGTTTTCTGCTCTGATTCATTGTTTTTCAAGGGCAAAGCTGAGAGCTGAGAGAGCTGGGAGGCCTGCTGTTGTTCTTGCTGCTGTTATTGTGTTGTTGTTGTTGTCGTCATCAGTCCTGTTGTTGCTTCTGTTCTTTTTTTTTCATTGATTTTTTTTTTTATTGCTGAAGCAAATATCCATCAACAAGTGTTAAACAGATTTTTATAAGCATAGTGTAGTAGAATCTCTGCAGTGTATTATAGTGACATATGATTCAGGTCCCATACAGACACCTTCTCATTAAGCTGTTCTTATTGTTGCTGCTGTTGTTTGGTTGTGTTCTCANTCACTTCATGCTGAGCCAAGGGGAGGAACAAGAGTTACTGAGAAGTTGCTTCTTCAAAGTTTCACCTNTGTTTTCAGTGGTCCCCAGCCTCACATCCTACCCTGGTTGAAATGCAAGACAGAAACCATGGGAAAGCCCATCTACCCCTTACAGGATGAATTTACAAACATGCCTTCTCGTCCTTTTTGATCCTCCAGGGAGAAGGTGACAGTCTCCTCCCAAGCATCTGTCAGAGGAAAGAGCTCTGCAAAATGAACATCACAAACTTTCCTGCTGGCTTTGATGTAGCTAATTCAGCATTACCTGAGACGCTCTTAACTTCATGGTGGATTTATCACACCAAAGATTCAGTTGTATATTGTAGACCTGGTGTTCCCATTGAAGAACATTAGTATTTTCTATTCTGCAATCTGGTTGATTGTTCTCCTTTGTTGAATAATTAAGGTTATAAATAAACACTATTGTTTCAACATTTCAGGTAAATGTTATAATATTCAAATAAAGTATTAAGGACTATTATTTATACATTTCTTTATTTATTTGCTTGTAAATGGGTCTTATGATGGTTTCATACACATATGCTATTGAACCTTCCTCATATACCACCGTAGCTCTTGCCCACCTCTCCTCTATTTCTTCCTCTGGTTCAAAGGGTGTTTAGATATGGGTATCTCCCCAACCTTGTTTCCCACCTCTCTCCTCTCTAAGTCTACCCTATAACCAAGTTTGAGGTTTAGAATATGGGGAGATATTCTAAAGAAAAGGGCCTTACAAGGGAATTTCATATGAGGTCTTGCTGGTAATTTTAGAGCATCTAAAAATAAGCATCTTGTGAAGTAAGTTTCTAAAATTTTCTGTCTTTTCTTCCCTTCATTACTCAGCCTTGAATTTGGAAAACTATATATCATATTAGGAGTGTCTTACGAGCTTCAGAATTTTGTGTTATGGCTAGTTCAAAACATCTTTTTTTCTCAGATATCTTTTTGGGGTGTGATGAGTACCAACTATATAATTTATACTAGCTGTCAATTTTCCACTAGCCAACACTATGCTTTCTCATATGATAAAACCACTTGTAAAATACACTGGGAAACTTCTGGTAAGTTCCCAGCACCACTGAAACGCTCATGATGGGCTCACCTTCCTCCTGAACACTTGAAAGAAGATGCCAGAGAACCTCTGAGGTCTGCACCCCGAACACTGGACCATCACACAACTTGGAAGGGTGCTGGAGAACAAAATAGCAGCAAATGATATGTGAAGGGAAAGGATTCTGCTGGCTCCACAGGAAACCATGCAATCTGACTCCCTATGCTAGTTCTCTGAAACTGAATCTAGCTGATGTACCAAAAGGCATCAGTAACAAGTCACTACAAAATTTCTCCCAATTTCCACTCTGGAACCTGTTTCATTTCTGTACTAAATTTCCATTGTCCTCATGCTCTTACTGTTCTACTAACAGGCATAAGGAAAAAATGACAGCTTATGCACAGCATGGAAATTACCATATCAAGGAAAGGTGACCAGAGGATATTTGTAGTATTATTACCCAAATAACATTAGTTGTAGGAGAAAATTAACCTGTCTAAGCAGGTCTTGATACTACTGTAGCTACTTTGGGATCTTTGACTATAATATTATGGACAAAATTATATTTGTATCCAAATTTTAGAGCTAATGCCAGTAAATAAATACTCTACATGTAACATTTATTGAGAAGTTAATGTATTTCCAGTGCTGTCCTAAGTCCTCAACACATACAAACATTTCCTAGTTACAATGATGAGACAAGATATTAAATGACATGCTAGAAGTCACATAGTTAGCTAAGGCCAGAACTAGAACTGATAATAAGCAGAGGAAGGGCCTAGCTCACCATTGTGTTATGTTCAATGAGAAAACAGACAGGTTGCTGCATAGACTTAATAAAGCAGTCTGAGTGTATAGTGCACATTACAATAGACATTCCAGATTTTCATTATGGTATTATAGATTTTCATTATGGTAAACCAAATCTGTCCTTATAATATAATATGCACATATATGTACAGACAGAAACAGACACACACACACATACATATACATCATATACATGTACAAATATACATATATCTATACATATACATAAACATGTATATATAGTCTCCTTTGCCAATGTGTCTGTCCAAAGACAGAGTTGCATACATTATACCTTCTCCGAACTCTGTCCAGGACAAGAAAGTTCATGTGCCTTTTTTTCCTTCTTCTTAAATGGCAGAAAGCCCAGACTTTTCTGTTACTGTTCCACAGTAAACATCTGTCTCTCCAGTCACCCAAGCAATGATTCATTTGTTAGGGGCTTAGTGGGCACATTTTGGCCAGCAGCCTGCCATGTGCCCATGCCGGTCCTTGAGTGAGTTCTGTACCGAGGAGGTGTCTCTCTTTTTGACCATACAAGAGCATGTGCGTGGGCCTTCCAACCAGACACAGTTTAGCAATGAGATAGGTATGCGGCCCAGGAAAGGCCCAAGGAGGCACCTTGCCCAAGAATTACCAGAGGAGCTACCCTCAGCCGCCAGCTTGTGGGCTGTGACCCACTGTGGCAGGGACACAGACACTACTGTTTTATGGATCCTCTACCTCTTGGGTAGGACAGAGAGGTGACAGCATCCTGTTCCGACATGTGTGTGAAACACAAGAGATTCAAGCCGGAGAGTGCCGTACCACAGGACGATGGCTGCTTCTTTTGTTAAATAATGAACCATCAACAGCCCTTTGAGCCATGCTGCCTCATTATTTCTATCATTTCTACCCATCACCTCTGCTCCGCTGCTTTGGGTTCTTCTTGGGACTCTAGCTCTGGCCACCAAGGGCATCACCGTACAGAACAGGAACTATACAAATAGGAAGACTAGTGAAAACGTTTATAGAAAGAAAGTGAATATGCGGTAAAAGAAAGGTCATTTAGGGCCACATCTTCTCTATGTTCTATTCCCTCTTTCAGTGAATGATTAGGGTTCAGGTACAGCACTAAGGACATTGTGCATGGAAATAACTTTGAGGCACAGAGCACACACACCAAGAGGGAAATGAGCCTATATTTAAACAGGGAGGAAGTACAACCGATTAAAATAACTGACTCATAGGATTAATTTTCATGAGACAGGAATAATAGGAAGAATATATTTCACCTAGGATAACTGTGAACAATTTTATTCACAAGTCTCATTTATAAACACACAATCCCGTGCGTGCGCGCGCGCGCGCACACACACACACACACACACACACACACACACACAAACACAAGCGCGCGCGCGCGCAGTTCACATGTAACAAACACAGTTTAGCTTATAGGCAGTGTGTTTCAGGCTTGGAGAGCCTATAGGGTGAAAAAGCTTTTTGACAAATTATGTCTTGATAAGTAGAACACCTATAAGAGACTGAGGGCTGTGCAAAACATAGAATCATGCTCTTCACACTTCCTAGGACACAATTCATTGTAGAATCGTCCTTGTAACTGTATATATGTGTCTATATGTAGAATATCAACAAGCTGTGGAAAGGTGGGCTGGGTTTGTAGTATATATTTTTCTCTTTGTAGTTTACAGTCAGGACCTTTCTTCCTGTTACAGAATTAAAATGGTTTTCTTACTAGTTTCTGGAGTGGAATTTTAAAAAACTATGTGTTTATTTGTTGAATACACATATATGCATACACAAAGACACACACATGCACACAAAGACATATACACAAAGACATACACACACACACAGAGACAAACACACACAAAGACATATAGACAAAGATATACACACAAGGACACACACACAGAGACACACACAAAGACACAGAAAATGTTTTTGCATTGTTTTTGTCCCCTTACCATCTCTTTTCTCCTTCTCACCTTTTTTGAAATCCTACTTCCAAGGATGTAGGATTTCCTCTTACCTTCATGCCATTTTTAAAAGTTTTATTTTTTTATTAGATATTTTCTTCATTTGCATTTCAAATGTTATCTCCTTTCCTAGTTTCCCCTCCGAAAATCCCCTATCCCATCCCCCCTTCCCCTGCTCCCCAACCCACCCCTATACAGGGCCATAGAACCTTCACAGGACCGAGGGCCTCACCTCCCATTGATGATCGACTAGGACATCCTCTGCTGCATATGCAGCTAGAGCCACGAGTCCCTCCATGTGTTTTCTTCGGTTGGTGGTTTAGTCCTAGGGAGCTCTGGGGGTACTGGCTAGTTCATATTGTTGTTCCTCCTATGGAGATGCAAACCCCTTCAGCTCCTTGGGTACTTTCTCTAGCTCCTTCATTAGGGACCCTGTGCTCCATCCAATGGATGGCTGTGAGCATCAACTTCTTGTATTTGTCAGGCACTGGCAGAGCCTCTCAGGAGACAGCTATACCAGGCTCCTGTCAGCAAATGCTCTTGTTGGCATCCACGATAGTGTCTGGTTTTGGTTATTGTTTATGCGATGGATCCCCAAGTGGGGCAGTCTCTGGATGGTCATTCCTTCAGTCTCTGCTCTGAAATTTGTCTCTGCAACTCCTTCCACGGATATTTTGCTCCCCCTTCTAAGAAGGAGAGAGGTATGCTGGCTCAACTGTAGGTTATCATGTAGAAGAATATGAATTGATCCATTTTTTTTTATCTCATTGTACAAAGCTCAAGTCTAAGTTGATCAAGGAACTCCACATAAAACCAGAGACACTGAAACTTATAGAGGAGAAAGTGGGGAAAAGCCTCAAAGANATGGGCACAGGAGAAAAATTCCTGAACAGAACAGCAATAGCTTGTGCTGTAAGATCAAGAATTATCAAATGGGACATTATAAAATTGCAAAGCTTCTGTAAAGCAAAGGACACTGTCAATAAGACAAAAAGGCAACCAACAAATTGGGGAAAGATCTTTATCAATCCTAAAAGTTTTATTTTATATTTAATTATGTATACATGTGTGTATCTCTGCTGGCTTTGTGCAGGTGCGCGCAGTACCTGCAGAGGCCAAAAGAGGGAGTTAGATCCCTTGGAGTGGGAATTTCAGACAGGATCCAAGGGATGTAGCTGATGGAAATTAACTTCTGGTCTTCTCTGAGGGCAGTATATATGCCTTTAACCTCTGAGCCATCTCTCTAGTCTCTCTTCTCTTTGTTTGTGTGAGACTCCCTAACTTTAATTAGAGTGGTATGCATGAGCATGTATAGAAGGCGATTTACTGGAGCTTAAGTATCTTTTTGGTAGCTGCATTACAGAAGCAAAAGTCACGTCTCCAGCAGCCTCCATTATCTGCCCAGGGACCTTCAGGAAGAGGTGAGGCCTCATCAGCCACCCCCAGGATGAGACTTTAAAAATCATAAACATTCATTTGAAACACATATGTTATACATTTTAAGAATTTTCTCTTTAATATTACATTTGTGGTAGAAATATTTAAATTTTAAAGAACTCTAAAACTCATCCAATCTTTTCTTTTGTGACTTTTTTGGAGCAATGTAAGGGAAGATATATTTCAAGTCTACCAAGATCACCCTAATTGTCCCTACATACATTCCTGAGAGTAATTTTAAATGATTTGCTGCAAAATTATTTTGAATACTTGAAGAGAAAAAAATAGATAATTAAATCTGTGGTTGCTTTGCTCAAAACATGGGCTTCTGCCATACTATTTTTTTTTTAAGTTTTCCCATCCACATTATAGGGTTTGGGTAGTTTTTAAGAATTATGTTTAGAGACATCTCAGCCAAAGGCATGAGACTTCATCTTTTGTTTTTATGAAATCTGAGCCTGAAGAGATGAATCAGGGTGGTTGTTAAATCTGAATTAGTATTGTTGAGAATCCACTGGCAGCACAAGTGCTGATTTGGAATATCTTTTGTGACTTTAGTACATGTTAGCCATGAAAACTGAGGACAAAACTATTATAGCATTTCATAAATCACTACTGAGTTCATTTTGGGTCACAATTGTGATTCCTATTCGTTCTTTCTTGGTTACATATCTAAGAGTAGAGTAAAAGTTCAGTGTGACTGACATTTTGAGGAGGACTAAAGGCATTTTAAGTTGTATCAGTAGAAACATCACAGTGTAACCCCAAAACTGGAGAAAAGCTCTTGTCAGTATTGTAGCAGAATTGTGTTTTGCTGAAGATGGTGCTATACCTAAGGACACTTCATATAGAACTCATTCAGAGTTGGGTAGACCTTGCGGTTTTACAGCACAACTCAGAAGGTGTGGCTTTATGCAAAATACTTAAAACATTCTGAGACTTGAAGACTATGGATGACAATTAGAGGAAGCAGCCACACTGTGTAGAGTTGTGAGAACTAGGTGGGACTGCAAATCCAATGCATCAAAGACAGTGACCAGGACAAAGCAGGGTGGCAATACACGGATGGGATAGAACCACACCAGAACAACACTGTTGTAAGTTAGCAACTTAGACAGCAGGACCCAGCACATCCTGAGCATCCTACCTGCGGGATTTGTGGAAGCCTGTCCTTTCATGATCAGTGTATGTTTTCTGTAGGGGAGATATGGTGATGATGGAAAAGAAGGGATTCAGTTCACTTCTCTATAGTTTCTTTTACTCTCAGCCTCTTCCTTGTCAAGGTTAATTTGAAGAATTGTTACACTTCAAGGGTCTATAATGGATAGTGAGAAGTGATACTATGAAGTAGATACTTTTTGGCTTCTAAATTCTTTAATATTTCTTGAATCTAAAAATGCCTTATCTTTACTAGCTTAGCTCCTGTAAAAGTTCTGACAAATAGTATTATTAGAAATTAACAGTATTGATGACTTTGAAGGAATACATTCTAAATAATTATTGTAGGCTTCTGAAAAACACCCTTCTACACACAAGGCAGGGGTTCCCCTTGATTTTTCTGTTACTGTCATTTACTTCAGGTACAAGTGCAGCTATGCTCTTCAGCCACAGTATCCCATATGGCTTTGTTCTTTAGATCTTACAATGTAACCACACTAGAATTCAATTTAGCAAGATGCTCTGTGAACCACATTAACTTCCAAATATTCATCTCTAGGCTAAAATTGAGTAACACACGTATTTACAGAAAAGCTGTTTGAAGAAAAACAGCAAAAAAAAAAAAAAAAAAAAAAAGCAATGAGCACAAAAATCTTCACAGTGGTGTTATTTATAGTGATGTTAGAAATGACCTAATTGCTCAACAAGAAGGAAAAGGTTGGATAAATATCAAAGTAAGTAATGAAATATTATGTACTTGCTAAAGAAATAATTATGAGCATTAGGTAATAACATGACAATGTCTTTGTATAATGCTAATTTAAAATAGAATGTATTACTTCATCATTACAAATTCTGGAAATATGTGACCATGTATAAGTAAGAAGCAAAAACTAAAATTTATAATTATATAAATTGTATTCTTTCTTTTATGTTCCTGTTTGTTAATTATACTTGTGGTTAATTAAAAAGTAATAAATTTTGACATAGAAATAGACAATAGATGATGGACAAATTACATTGAGATACGGTTCTAATCATCAAAGGCTAGCCTAAAAATAACTTTAAATTGGCCATTATAAGGAGAGTTCAATCCTAACCACTTCTGCCTGTCAGTTTGTCTATCTAGAAAAGGGAATGTTAGTGAATTAAAAGTCATAAACCTGGACAACTGCCTCCACTAAGACACCAACTGGCAATTTATCCTAAGACAGTTTATTCCCTTGAAATAGAATTATCTCAACTTCAAAACCTAGGAGTTCGACTAGACAGTTTTTAGGATTGTTTCTAGTCTCAGGTTCTAAGGTTTTGAGCTTAGGTCTTTATTCAGACCCTATTTAATGAGTATATCTGCTTTTAGAGCTTGTCTTTTCTGTGATAAGAATAATGTTAGTTACTATTTATAAAGATTTACCTGGAATTTCTGCTGAAAATGTGATAATTAGATATTAAATAATCATAATGTTTATTAACTGCTAAAAATTTCTTCCCAACTCCCTGTAAATCCTAGAAATGTCATGTTTGGAAAGAATATATATATATAAATTGACTTGAAAAATGAAAAACAAGGTTTTCATTATGAATGATTTTACCCTTTTTAATGTTCCCAAAGTCACATCCAAAATTAGTGTTTTAACACACTTAGAAGGTTATAGAATTATAAAATAAAATTTCAATAAAAGTAGAATGAATCAGGTATAAACTTTTAATAAGGAATAACTTCTAACTGCAACTAGTTAAACATTGGTAAGAAGTAGAGTGATCCCATCAATTTATATTTATATAGAGAGAAAGCTTAGCAAAGTGTTTAAAGGAAACTCCAATAAGAAACCTAAGAATAGGATCTATAAAGCAAAGCATTACAATTTATAATTTCTTCTGCTGCAACACCAAGTAGATTAGCTATAAAGAAGCTATAAAGTCAGGTGACAAAAAGAGGGTCACTTTTTGTCAGCTTCTGTGTCTGGAAGGACACAAATTGCCTCCAAATGGTGACTTTGGCAAGTGCTACAATTTGAAAGCTCACAACCAACAGGAAATGAAAACACAGAATACAGTCTGGTAGGTCACTTGATGTCTCTTTGATCTTGTGGACAACTCCACTTGTGAGTGTCCTGGCCGTCTCCACTTCACTGAAAAGGAACCCTCCTCATCATCACAGCATGTGGGCTGCTAACTTCAGTCAGGAAAAGCCACCTCTTTCTGATACTTATGTCATTTTGTATAAGAAACTATGTCTTCTACAGATGAGACTAATAAAATATCTGATTGGACATGAGTCAAATTGTCAATTTGAGAACACAGATACATTTAAATGAACTCTACAAGGCTTAGACGTTGTGAAAACTAACTTAATAATTTTATTAAAAGATCTTTCCACAAATAGCTTTCAGAGCACTCTTAAAGACTCTAGTCCTTTCGGTATCCATTGAATATTTATTTTTGCCAGTAGATAAAAAGGATTATAATTCATGGGAGACAGAAATCACAAAATATTTATCTCCAGCCACCCCAAATTTTAAAATTCTATATGCGTTGGAGTTCTGCTATTGAACCTAAGATGGGAGTCAGATGAAACATATTCTGATCCAGGGATTTACTATTCTAGGTGCTTTATATCTACCTAGCATTTGTGGGACAGAAAACAAAAATTGAAAAACATGGTCAGAGAAGGTGCCTTCTATTGGCACAATTTTCACAAGCCAATAGAATGCCTGGAGAGAAAGGCACGGAATCTGGCCCAAGAAACTCTCTCCCTAACCTTTGTTTACCTCTTAAACAAGGAACTCTTCTCCCAGAAAACAAGGACAGACTGACCCAAATAAAGCCTGCTTGAGATATACTTGTTTACAAACCCAGCATTTACTAAGTTCTATCCAGACCCAGACACTGTACCACGCACAGGATCAGTAATGAATGCCAGAACATCCCACAGCAAGAATAATTCTCACTTTAGAGCCACTGGACAAAAGTGCTTCTTTTACTTCATCCAGTGACCAGGACATCTCTCTCCTTAGAGGTCTGTCTTTGAGACTTGTGGCTTTTAAGCCAAGATAATTGGAACACCATCAAATAAATACTAAATACTGTCAGGGAAATAAGCCATCAGGGACCTTTAGTTTTTTTTTTTTTTCCTTCTGAATTTTCCCCATCAAATGCCACACAGTGACATTTACTAAAACTGAAATTGCTGCAAACTAGTTACTTTTAATTGGAAAAAAATGTTTGAGGCAACTTCACTGGGAGTGTGGAGGAACCAGAGAAAAGTGAGCATAGCCACATTTGTCCTGATGTTAGAATTCATCTTTCTTTTTAATTAAGTGCCAGCTTCTAAGTTGTGTGCCCTTAGGCTTTCTAACTGAACAAAAGCTTAGCTGTGGAAAAGTGGAGACCTACTCACCTCTGACAAGGCTTCCCTGGAAGATGTTTTTTGCATGGTTCTCTTTGCTTCTCATTTTAACTCCCTCTAGCACACAAACAAGTGATTTCATGCACAGGCCTGGTTGACCACAGGCCTCTGAAAATTGGGAGCCACTTTATAGTTTACTTACCAATAACTATTAACCTCTTGAGTTCTGGACTAGGGTGATTGAGGTTCATGATATCAGTTCTATTCATTTATGAGAAAGACAGAATGTTTTCGGTATTAATATTTCTTGATTTCCGTTAGAGTTCTTGCTATCACGTCTTATACTGGTTTCCAAGGGGGCAACAATGTGTATGAATGCAACTTCAGTTTTTTTAAAAATAAGTAGTTATTTTGATAATAGCCTGTAACATGAAACACTGGTCCCTGACAGGTAAATTGCACTAAAGAGTCATAGCATCATGAAAGAGGATGCACTTAGATCCCAGGTCCTTTTATTTGTTCTTAAGAACTATAACTTCCTCTACAAGGACTCATTTCTTCTGCAGAACAGAGCTGCTTTGTGAGATGGCTCCATATGCTGCTCTGTGGAGGGCAAGTCTCTGAGAAACAGGTCAAAAGCAAAATCCTCATGTCACCAAGCTTTATCTTAATGGCACCCTTGTAGCTGGATGCAAAACAGACATTTTATCTGATTCTAATTACATGGAACTCCGAAGTCATTTTGGTAACAGGAACCGTTCTAACCTGTAATTAAATTTGGGATTTTTATTTTTCTTAAGACATAAAAAAAGTTGTTTTGGTAAGGACTTTGAAGTTTAAAATAAAACATAAAAAAGAGTGAATCCAACAAAGCCTGGTCAAATGAATGATCTTTATCCGTGGTCTAAGCATTAAGCCAAGTTAATTGGGAAGGAATATATCTTTAATCATTTATGGTTATGGTACAAATTATTTCCACCACAAACCCCTACTTGACAAAGACTTAGACATTGATAAAAAATCTCTAAAATTACAATTCTTAAGGAAATGGCTCTGCACTCCGGATTTCTTTTCTGACAGTCAATATATCAGAAAAGAAATCTACCCTGTCTGAATCTCATGACAAGCAATAATGGGGAATTTTGAAATGCCTTCAATGGTAAAACAACAGAGCAGTTTGCAATATTGGAAGGAAAGAAATAATAAAAGGAAATGTTTGCAAAGTAGTTAAACTTCCCTCACCTATTTACAGAGAACATTTAGAGAAGTAGGCACTGAGTTTTGAATTGCCGTACTTCAGGGTGAAGTCATGTGAGCATGCCCACCGGAGCTCTCAGTCTTCTTCCCATTGCTTTGGTAAGCTTTCATAGATGGTTTTGGAAATCAGTCACACAGTCTCCTTGGATCACTTCATTTTAAACCAACCCACAGACATTACCCCCCCCCCCCCGTTGTCAGAGACCTCAAGGCAGTAAGGAAAAGCAGAATGTCGTCATGGGAATAACCTCTGCAGGACATTATCACCTACAGTTTAAAAAAATGCCAGCACCAGACTTCATGTGGTACCACCCACCAATTCACACAATTCAGCCAAACTGACTCATTCATAACTTTGAGACACATCAGAATAAATTAGTGAGTCATTAAAAAGACAGGGGCAGAAGGTAAAGTAACTCTCAGTACTTCCAAAACAAATATACCCAACAAACAAAACATATCTCAACTGCATAGTGTTTTCAAGTGACTTAGTCTATGTATATTGTTTTATGCATTTATAAAAGGCAGAATTTTCAGAGTCATGGTACATGATAAGCAGAGGAAACTATAAAACAAGGCAGGATTCACAGGTTTTTCTGAGAAAAGAAAAATTGATGGATAGGTTGTATTATGATTCTCAGCAATGAATCATGGGTTTTGGACATGATGGGATGATGCTTTCAGATCCAATGTGGGCATGTCAGCATGTCTGTCTGCCTGGTCAAAACTCTTGTGTTGGATGGACTCAAAGAAAGGTCTTTGTTTTTCCCCTGTATTGAACGTTGAAGTCTTGCACTGTGCACACTAATTTTTTTTTCACTTTAGTTAACTGATAGACTGTTACAAATCTATTTAAGATCAGTTAATGAGACATTGTATGTAGCTACAAGGTGTTACTGATGGTCCAAAAATACTTATTCATTTGATTGGGATGAAGTAATTAACCAGTAGTTAAAATCTCAAATAAGAGCTTATTTACTAACCAATACTCACTTTAATAATACCAACCATTCCAATAAAAATACTTCATTTTGCTTTATTCATCTAAAATGTTTCAAAATACTATTTTTTTATTTCATAAAATATATTCAATGAGTATGAAGCTTAAGGAATTTATGTAAAATACAGAATTTGCAAGTATGGCCCCAGGTTAATTTTACATATCATAGGTCTCTTGTATCTGTTTTCAATAAAGTATGCCACATCTACCCAAGATAACCACTGACACAACTTTCATTTACTTAGTGTTGTTTGTCTGTTTTCCTATAGAAATGTCTTCTAAAAGACATGGTAAGCAGAATATAAAGCCCGTCAAAGAGGCTCGTACCTCAACCCTTGTTCTTGCAACTGCTCTCACCTACGTACAAAGACTTTGCTACTATGGTTAAGGCTTTCAGATGAAGAGATTCAAGATCATCTGCATGAGTCTAATATAATTTTGTCAGCCCTTGAAAGTAAAGAACCAGTTGGGTCCAGAGAGTTATAACCACTTCAAGGGCATTCGAATAATAAGCACGGAGCCTGTCCATGCCAGCTTTGATGGTTTTGTTCAAACACAGGTGGCTTTTAGAAGGGGAAAGTTAGAAAAATAGATTCTCATCTAGAGCCAGCAAAGCCCCATGAATACCTTGCTATTAATCTTGAGGCCATGGTACACTTGTAAAATAGTACATTTTTTTCCTGATTTAAGCATTAAATATGTGGCAATTATTAAAATAAGCCAAACTTTGGGAAATAGCCTTTTTCCTTTTCAATTCTACTTTAAAAGTTTATTTATTTACACTCTAGCCATTGACCTCCTCTCAGTTCCCCCTCCCACAGTTCCCATCCCATTCCTCCTCCCCCTTGTCTCAGAGGCATCCACCTTCTGTGGGGCCTCAATTTTCTCAAGGATTGAGTGCATCTTCTCCCACTTAGGCCAGATCAGGCAGATCTCTCATATATACGCACCAGGGGTGTTGGACACACAATCAGAGTGCTAGATGGATTCTTTCGTTGGCTATTACTATATTGTATCCATGCGAATTTGTGCTTCTCTATCTAATCACTGACCAGTGTCTAACCAGATGATACATGAATGAAAAAGCCTAAGGTACATGTCTCTGTTGGACTACATTCTTTCATTTCTTTGTATAGCCAGTCTGGATTAGAATTGCTGAATCACAAGGCAAGTAGATGTTCAGCTTTTAGAAGTTACCAAGGTATTCTGCAGAGGGGTCGTGCCATTTTTACATCCCATCAGCAAGGAATGAATGTCCCGGGTTTCCCAAATATTTGCCAATTTGTATGCTCCGTCTTTGAATATAGTCAGTCTAGTGTTAATATAAATGATATTTCATGACCACTTTGATTTTCATCATCATGACAATAATGTTTTCCATGTTCTCAGGTACTTTTAAAATCTATTTATGTACCATTTTCTATTGAGGGGTGTATTGGATTATTTTGGCCTTTCCTTTCCTTATGACTTCCCATTACTTTCTAAGAAAGAAGAACTCATTTTATAAGGACAATTAGCTGGCCCATGGAGAGGATCATGGGACAGCCAACAATTAAATGGATGAGCATGGTAGCACATGCTAGTTTTGGATTGCTGCAGACTAGGCAACAGCTTTCTTGTAGCCTTTAGCCAGAGGCACATATCACTTGCAGATCGTTGACCTTTAGAAACTCATGGTTTCTTGATTTAAGATGCTAAGTATTGGAACAGTTCAACATGCAGAATAGATAACTAAAGCATCCAGGATCTACATCTTTACAATACTAGCTTTGCAAATTCACCATTGTTCTCTCTACATTTCTTTAATGCTCTCTTTTGAAAATCATGTGTTAAATTTGGGTGAAGCCAAGTTTATCTTTCTTTCATAGTTTTGGGTAAGGCCTTTGGATTCATGTTTAAGAACTCTCTACTTAAGAAAATAGCTTAACCCCTGTTTCTCCTACAAAAATTTATCTTTAAGTTTGATATTCAATCTAAGAGTCAATCTTAAATGTTATAAAGTAAGCACGCAAGTGTATTGCCCCTCCCCCCACCCCTTAAAATAATACCTATTCTTTTGTGCAGCATCATTTGGGCTAAGAATTGTTCTCTCTTCACTGAACCATCCTATCATATTACTATAAGTGAACGAATTTCTGGACAGATTTATTCATATATATATATATATATGTATATACATATATATATGTATATATACATATATTCTTACTCTTATATAGATTTGTATTCTTAAACTGCTGTTATGTGGTACTAATGATCTTTGCTTTATGTTAAAATTGGAAATCACAGCGGGGTGTGGTGGTGCACGCCTTTAATCCCAGTACTCGGGAGGAAGAGGCAGGCAGCTTTCTGAGTTCAAGGCCAGCCTGGTCTACAGAGTGAGTTCCAGGATAGCCAAGGCTACACAGAGAAACCCTGTCTTGAAAAAAACAAACAAACAAAAAAACAAAAAAAAAATTGGAAATCACATAAGTCCCTCACAATTTCCCCCTCTTTCTCAATATGTAGCTTTGGAAAGGTAAAACTCTTTCTTCAGTTAAGACCATTGTAAATTGAACAAATTGATGGACCAATAATTTAATAAAAAATTAATATCTAAAATGATTTTAGAGGATTTCATCATAATTAAACTACTAAACTTACTTAAATTGCTATCTTTGCCTAATTTTTCAATGGCTTGATGTTAGAATTGATTCCCACTGAAAGCACTATATAATAAAATAATCACTGTGCCTTTTTGCAATAATTATTCAGACTGTCCATGTTAGCACTCAAAATAACAGAATCTAGAATGGCTAGACAATGCTTAACCTTTCTACTACTTTTTACTCAGAAGACTATCAATATAGTAAGAGATTTTCTTTCTTTGATTTTCATGTTACTACTTCTCATTGATACTCGTCAAAGAAGGGTCCTTTACGGTTTGTTCGGAAGTGAAACCTTTGAGAGTTATTAGGCAACCTATGCATTTGACAAATCTGTGTGAAGAGGGCTGTTATCTCGACTGTTTGTGCTCTCCCTTCTGGAGTCACTCACTTCCAAAATGTAAATGTCAGCATCTAAACCACCTCCAGTTGCTCAAGCTCTGAGAATGGCTAATACAGTGAGCTTGACTTTTAGTCCCATACTACTGTGCAATAAATCATTTAGGAAAATGTCAGTGAACACAGAATTATCTCCTTTGCTACATACTAACTGATATAGTGGGTTTCTCCAAATACTTTTGAGAGAATCAGGTTAAATATAGAGAGCCAAAATATTTGGATTCCTTTCAAGGTACGTGGATATATTGGGCTCGGGCTAATCCCAGCCATCTGCCTGAGATGTGGGGTTGCATCTTGTTAGAGGCATGTAAAGAATAGATGACCCACACAGAGATTTCTGCTTGAGCAAATTCTGAGGAAAGGTGCTATAAATAACCAGGATATACTAAAACATTTCTATGAGCTGGCACAAATAACTTCCTGTAAGTTTTTCCTGTAAGAACTCTTGAACTTCAGTGTTTGGGGGTACATCAGTCACTGGTTGGGGTGTGTGTGTGTGTGAGCGTACCGCAGAGTGCAGGCAGCAATCTCTGTGTTTGGAAACATTAAGATACTAATAAATTCAGGTTTATTTCATTGAATGAAAGTGTTTTGGAATTCATCTATTTACATAAAAAATAACAAAACCAGTAGCGTAAAACCCGAGCTTCCTCTGATTGGTGCTTTATGACGGGTCATGATTGCCCCAGGTCATAATAACAATGTTAAATTACTAACTTCAAGTAACTATAAGTTTTCCCTAGTTGGTCTGCCATTCATGAGTCTACACTTTCTACGATACAAATAGTTTTTTATCTAGTGGCAAAACCCAGAATTACTAATAGACATGAACCTGTTTTCCTTGTCAAGGAAAGAATGAGGAAAATTTACTAAGATTTATCTCATAAGCTATAATTCAAACTGATACATACTAGGAAAAAAAGGCCTCTGGGTGGCTGAGAATGTCTGGGAAGCAGGCAGGCCATCTCAATCTTTATCCTGTTCTACACTTTATTTCCCCTATTCTCTTCCCTACCCCTGTAACAGACCATTGCAAGGCTGGTCCTCCACTGCCTTCCTTCCCTGGGGGACTCCAGCCTGTACACCATCTCAGCCCCTCCTTTTAATTCAACCTCTTTCCTTCATGCCAGTCCCTAATAACTGAAAATCCTTTATACCAGGGACCCTCAGTGGTTATACCAGCAGGGACTCAAGTAGGTGAATCAAAGCCTTTACTATGATCCATTAGGATGTCTCTAAGACATCCCTCCCCCCCCCCCCCAAGACAGGGTTTCTCTGTATAGCCCTGGCTGTCCTGGAACTCACTTTGTAGACCAGGCTGGCCTCGAACTCACAAATCCGCCTGCCTCTGCCTCCCGAGTGCTGGGATTAAAGGCGTGCGCCACCATGCCCAGCTCTTTTTTTTTTTTTTTAAGTAGGGGCAGGGAATGTATGGTGGAGGTGGAGTTTAATAGGACTTTCTTATAGGATTGGGAATACATAATACTAGTGTAATTTTATTGCTTTCTTTGTTTTAGGTTCAATTTCTTTTTAAGACACATAAGGGATTCAGGATATAGGTGGCAATTTTAGCTATAAAACATAATCACAGACAGCATTTTCATTATACAGGAAGTTGTATTTTAGTAGAATATTATTCTATTAAATATTCTCTCAAATATCAAAAGGATACTGTTCAAAGATAATGAGTTGTGAAATTTACTCTTTTCTGGCAGACCAGATCTACATGCAAATACATCTTTGTAATTTTCAACAAGCTTCATAAATAAAATAGGACAGTAATCAATGGAACTAAAAATATGGATACTTCATTGTTTGAAAATACATTCAATATGTATGACTATCTTAATATTTCATTTGTTAAACATTCTACACAACAGTGTTAAATTAATGTCTCTAAAACTTGTTGAATAGTTTCAGTTTCTGAACACTAAAAAATTCAAACCAAGGACTGGAGAGGTGGTTTAGTGGCTCTGAGCACGAGCTGCTCTTCCAGAGGACCTAGGTTTCATTCTCCTAACCTGCATGGCTGCTTACAACTACTTGTAACTCCAATTCCAGGGGACATGTTATCCTCTTGGACTCCTAGGAGTCTAGGCAAGCACAGACATACATGCAAATCAGCATTAATACACATAAAAATTATACAATTAAAAATTCATATCAGAAACTTTAAATCAGAAAGATATTCTCTCTCTTTGTCTCTGTCTCTGTCTCTGTCTCTGTCTCTGTCTCTCTCTCTCTCTCCCCCACCCCAAAGGTCTCACTGTGTAGACCCACCTAAGCAGTATCTAGTATCTCACTCACTATGTAGACCTGAGTGGCCTCCAACTCACAGGTGCCCACCTGGGTGTATTTCACCTTGTCCTATGCCACTCACTATCTTTAATGATTATGTGTGACTCTCTATATGACTATATGTGCATTTAAACCTATCTACATATCAAAATATCATTTAATTAAATAAAAAATTGTTAATTATATGATCTAGACAGTTTAAATTAAACACTTTATTTGGGGCTTACAGGTTCCGGAAATAAATATAAGGATTGCCATCTATACCATTGTCAGAACTCAAGGTGAATTACTGAATATCAGGAGCATTGTTCTGCATAACTCTTAGTAATTTTTTGACTTTTCCCAGTATTGTGGTATACTACTTGGCCAATGTGGTTTTCCTCATTGGCCAAGCCAAGTCAAAATGGAGTGAAGAAAGGATATTTGGGGCCAAATAATACACTGTGGTTAAAATCACTTGCCTCATGTAAATATAGTCTTACTGAGAAAGAATTTGTCATGGGCACTGCCAGCAGTAAAATATGTCATCTTATAAACCTAGTGTCAGTGTTTTACCTTAAAAAAAATAAGTAGAATATTAAAGGCTTGATCAATAATGTAAAAAATAAGATGGCACATCATTCAAACCAGATTGAAAAAAATCTTTAGTACTTGACAATGCATAAAATATTTTCAGGTTCAATCTAACATTTTCTTTGAAATGATTATGGCAGAAGTTATTCTAGAGAAGAAAGAAAGGCATCCTAAATCAATAAATGACATCATAACTGCGTGTGTATTGTGAGTCATTAACTCCTCTGGAAAAATAATTTCCATTAATGTTAGATTATGTGTTGTAATACATCTCAGTCTAGGTCACATGTCTGCAGGCTTATGGTGAGTTTTAATAATGCTGTCATCATGGGCCTCCACTTCTGGAGGCATATAAGGAGGTTTTCTTTACTCCCTGCTTTAGCAATGTAGTGTACAGACATTGTGTAAGCTTGCCAAAACCAGCTGATCAAGGAGCGCTACGTGACTCTTCAGAGTTCTGGGAATCCTCCCACACTTACTAACTGGGTAAACAAGCATAGTCAAGCTTCATATAAGAACCAAACTTGGAATTCCTGGAAAATAATTCACACTAATTCTTTAGATGCTTCTTTCATTCCTGGAATTCTATTTTTTTAAATCACCATCACCTGTGTGCAAAGATAACCATAGCATTTTTACCTTCATAGCATTAAGAGCAATACCTTCTCTTTTCCATAATATACCATGTACTAGGCCTTAGCAAAGTTAACATGATGAAATTAATATTTATTATGACAAAACTCCGGAGAAAAAAACTACTTTGAAGTATTTTGCTATAAGTTTCAGAAGGTTTCTTGGTCAGTTTCCTCATGCACAAAACAGTACTTAAAAAGTAGAGGTTAAATAATTATTTTTTTGTCACTATCTCTGATCAAATGAGGTTGGTTTGTTAACGCTGATGTACAGTAATAAAGGCCCCTTGGTCTTGCAAACTTTATATGCCCCAGTACAGGGGAATACCAGGGCCAAGAGGTGGGAGTGGGTGGGTGGGTGGGTGGGTGGAGGAGGGTACAGGGGACTTTCGGGATAGCATTTGAAATGTAAATGGAGTAAATACCTAATAAAAAAATTGTAAAAAAAAAAAAAGAATAACTACTATGCACACAATGGATATCACGAAAGTTGCTATGTAAGCATCCTGTGGAAAGCTCCATGCTCACACGCGTAGGATACCTTCTAAGGTTTGTAAAGTAGGAAGTGATTCAGGTGCCATATTTGTGCTGTGAAAACAGTAACTGGAACGAATGTTTGAAACGGGCCCAGTTGCAGAATCTACATTACAGAATTTGCTTATAAGTATCAAGTTTTACCTATCTGGTAGTATATAATAGAGTGATGTTTGCGTAGGCACGGTGTACAGACAAACAACCTAGAATTTAGGAAGCCGGAAGAGGCCTCAGCATCTAATGTTACTTGTTCTATAACTTCAGATTTTAGGTGTGATTTCTTTATATTTCACAGGGGAAAATAGTGATTTCTTCTTAAATGCCATAAAATTCTGGAAATCATGTGAGATTATAAAAGCGATTTGTGATCTATAATGAACCATGGAATGGGAGGCACTGTTACTCAAAGTTTGTAAACAGAGGGGGAGGAGGGAG
>NC_034598.1:22479516-22500722 GCF_900095145.1 Mus pahari
AGAGGGAGAGGGAGAGGGAGAGGGAGAGGGTGAGGGAGAGGGAGAACAAATGCCATTAACAGTACCTTGCTATGAGGATATCTAAATCAGTGAGTTATGATAAAGTCAATACCCTTGTGAATCCTGCCCAGATCATGAGATGGAACACTGCCTGGTGTCTCAGAAGTAATTCTGCTTCTCTCCAGTGTCACAAATTGCAGCAGTTGCCAAAGGCAGCTACTATGATTGCATATCAATTGCTCAATTGCTTTGTTTCATAGCTTTAGCATCCAACTGTGTAGTATTAGACACAACCACTGTGTCTTACTGGTTAAAAAAGCCAGTTCTCCATTGATCTCCCTGTACTAGAGCACTGTTTCACAAACCTACCTCTGCTAATCTACCAGTGCCTCCTTCATCTCTTTCCAATTTTTCCATTTTTAACAATAAAAATACTGGGAATCTCAAAGAGTACACATTTGCTAACCCAGTCTCAGGAATCATTGCAATTTACCCACTGTGTTTCTTGCTAACTAATATATAGCTAAATCCACATATTTGAACAGAATGTTTATGAATGTTGTGACTAGATTACACTTCAGAGACTGCGGAGATGGTTTAGTCCGAAAGATGCTCGCCTTGCAAGCGTGAAAACATGAACAAAGCTTAACATAGCAACTCCTGGTTCTGGAAAAGTGGAGATAGGAGAATCTCTGGGCCTTGCTGTCCACCTAGCTTGGCTTACTTGGTGAGTTCCTGGCCAATGCTATACTATCTCGAAATAAATAAAACGGCGTGAGAGACAGCTGTGGAATAGGCAGAGATCTTTCTCTAATCTATACATATGTGCACCTGCACACATATATCACACACATGCACACATGTGCACTTGCATGCACACACACACACACACACACACACACACGATCACAACTTGTGGGATTATTTTCTCATACATGTCTGAGAGTCCTTCCTATATGTTGTAAGTCACTGATGTTCAATTCCTGGATTGTTTTGGTTTAGAAGAAATTATAAAACAGTAATATTAAAATTTCCCCCGTATTCTTCAAAAAGTATTCTCCAAAGAGATATTCTCATATGCTTTTCGGTTTGCTTGTTTGTTGGTTCAGTGGTGTTGTTTACATAGATAAGTCAATATGTTTGTCTGATTATACTTTCTTCTAAGCATCAGTTTCCAAGGTGACAAACTGGAGGTATAATTAATATTGGCATTATTGTGGTTCTTGAGAACGATGCTTGATGCTTCCTTGGCAAGCATTTTCCTCCTGAGCTACACCTCCTGTCCCCCTACCATTCTTTTGAAACTCAAGTAATTTTATGGAAATTTGGCTAATTGTTTCTACATCTCTCTGACATGACCCACAAGTCTTTTGACAATTAGGTTTCTTGTTCATCGACCCCCCTCTTTTAGAACTGGAAAATTATTCTCTTTGAAGCTCTGACCTAAGTGAAAAATGATATTTCAAAATATTATATGGTGTGCCAAGAGGTCATGATTCTTTCTTAAAGCTTATGCCTTTTGGTTGGCAAGAGAGAGAGAAATGTACATGTGTATGCTTATGAGAATGCTATGTGTATAGAGATTTCATGATATCCTCTGCACAAATCACTGAGTCAGCCCCTAACCTCTTCTGAGGCATTCTGTACTCATCTCTTTATCTAACTTAAGTATCACTTCCTAAGGCCACAGGGGATGATAGAATTAAGATATTCCATCATGCATCAGTTGTTTTGTTTCACACTGTACGCAGCATCTGCCATAGAACTGTTGCAATGGAGTGATTTCCCTATCACCTTCTTAAGCATGTCCTAATATTTTGGAAATGTGGCATTTACTTCACTATAGGTGTATTACAGATTGTTTCACTTTTAATTACTGTTTAATTTAGTTCAACGAGTAAACCATTACTCTGTATTGCTGTTGCATAAATCACCGTTGTCAAAAACATGGATAAAAGTTTATATTTCCCTATGACTGATCACTGTTGTCTTTTTCTGTTTTTTTTTCTTCCATTTACAATCCACTATTTCCTATGATATGTATTAATATGTTCTGCTCTGAGTGAATGTTCTCAGACAATCCAGGACAAAAGAGCAGCATGACCTTTGAATGCGCCATACTCTTTAGTGATTCTGTTCTGGGTGGGGACTGAGTTCCCTTTCACAAGACCATGTAAAGGCCTGGGTTCATCAATGTGTTCTGCCTTCTCTGCTTATGTGCAACCCTTCTTATTGTCTCAATTATTTTTTAATCTCTATTCCTTTCCATGTTTAAGTAATGTCTCTACTTTTCGCTTTTCTTTCTATTATGATGCTATTTTGTTACTTGTATGCGTCCATTAGTTTTCTATTTTTTTGTGAAATAATTTTGTTTCAGTTTACATTCACTTCTGAATCCTGTTACCTCATTTCCAGAATTCTAACCCAATTAACACGGTTCTATTGTGTTGTATGGCTTGCTCTAACACTGAGTAGTTAACTCATTAGTAATTTTAGGCACATTGTTTCCACAAGAATTTCTTATTCTATAGGGCTGTTATTCCTTATCATATAGTATCACATATTGTTTGACAATCTGAATAGTATTTCATTTCAACATCTTTCTTCTGTTCATTGTTTCACTAGAAGATAACTGTTTGCTTCGGCCCCACTGGAATTTTTGTCAAAAGCACAAGCATATTATGACTTGCTTTCTAATATGCAATATTTATTTATCATCCCTGTTTTTCTTAGAGTCTTGTTTTTAATTATGCATTTTAAAATTTTAATTTTTTTTCTTTCCATTTAACTGATTCTTTTTCTATTTTCAGAAGCATCCATTTGCGTTTTATTTCTATTCATACGTTTCCCATTGTGGGGCTTCCTGGAAAGAACATTAGCTGATTTAGATTCACAAGTTCATGTGTCCCAGATTGCTCTCAGAAACAACTGAGCTTCTTGAAATAAGCAGAATTCTAAAATAGCCCCCACAAGATTTCCGTTCCCCATGTATTCACCAGGATGGTAATGTGAGCCCACCTATGCAAAGACATTACAGATATGGTAAGAGTTATAATTAATTAACTTCGGGTTTGTGCAGATTAGTTTGAATTATCAATGTGCACTGAAATCTAATCATAAAGCCTTTCTGGGTAGACATTCCTTAAAGTTAAGCCAGAGCTGAGTTCCAACACAGAGTTCCTGAGATATAGGCGAATTAAGAGAAGGCTGGTCTGTCCCTACTCCCTTTGAAGGTGGAGGAAAGGGACAGTAGCCAAGGATACGACAAGTGTCAGAAGGTGAGAATGAGCCCTGGCCAGCAGCCAATGAGGAAGTGGGGACTTTATTTCAACAACTGCTTGAGGTTCTGCCAATCAATTGGGTAAGATTGGAGTCACACTCACCTTAGGAGTTTCTAAAGATCTCAGCTCCAGGGACACCTTGATTTGGGTCTCCTAGACTTGGAATATAGAAGGTATCTAAGCCCATAGGACTCGTGACCTACGCATTTGTGCAATAATTTATTTGTATTGAAACACAGGAAGTTAGGAATAAATTATAATAGCAGTGGAGATTTGTATAGAACGGAGGCAAGATGCTCAGTGGGTAAAGGCACTTGACACCAAACCTGATGACCTAAACTCTTGATACTCAGGGCAGTAAGAAGTACACCCATATTTCTACCCACTAATCCCACAACAGATAACTAAAATAATGTAATTTGTTTTTAAAGAAAATATACCAATCTACTGTATTAAGCTCCTAACTTGTTATTCTCAAATTAGCCTTTTGCCCTTTAAAATTAATACTAGTAGTTATTTGAAGAGTCTCTGAGCCACCAAGTGTTGTATACATTTTTTTCTGCTTCTCATACTGAAGCTTATACAAGCCATATCATATTAATAGGCAATTTGGCCCCAGAAGTTTGTCTTCTATTAACAGGGATAAATTATAATAATAAATTATAAACTAGTTTTTTTTTGCAATGCTAACCATATATTTAAATTTGGGACTCATTTCTTTTGCATTCTGTTTCAGAAAGATCAAAAATCATGCTGCTACCATCTTCCTTGAACTATCCATCCTTGCTGTTCTTATTAGTCTCTGAAAACAACCTAAACTCAAGCTTTTATAAACCTTTGTATAATTAACTTCATCTGACCTGTGCCTTCCAGGAATAGTTTGCCTCATCTCCCTGCACAATTTTGAACCCCATCCATGCACATTTTATGTGTAAGAGTGCCCATGCTACTTTGAAAGTGGCATTTGATTGCTCGCTGTTGAGTGATAATTATTTCTATACGGGGGAAAAAAAAGACTATTATTTCTTCATTTTATTAACATCAAGAAGGCATTTGATTTATTAGACTAAACTTGTGAGTCTTACACAAATGATATATGACAGTGAGAAAACCTAGGAAAATTATAAGAAAATCAGCTCAGAAAAAAAGGTATAACAGATGAAGGTGTGGTGCATGAATAAAGGAATAAATATATGATTTCACACTCTACTTTAAAAGTCAGAAGTAATTAGAGAGAAGAGTATTGATGAGGGAAGATGGACAATTTAGCTCAGGGATGTATTGCTTAACTTCAAGTGTGAGACCAAGTGTTCAGTCCATGATGCTGATTATACAAGAGGAAACTGAAGAATGTAGGCTGATGGTGTGGCTCAAGCGGGACAAAATGCTTGCTTAACAAGTATAAGGATCTGCAGACTTCCAGAAGTCTTTCGAAATCAGGCAAAACACTGCACACCTGTAATTTCAGTGTTCTTGTAGAGGTAGGAGGAGGTGGAGACTGGAGAATCCACCAAAGCCTGAGGGCAGCTCGCCCTGCTATACACAGCAAACGAAAGACCTGGTCTAAAATGAGGTGAGAAACACGAACCCGCTCCTGGGATTGTCTGAAAGTTATTCTCTGACCTCCAGAGGCACATCAGCATGTGTCTACTCTCAGGTACAATAATGAACACACACATTACACATATACACACAATCAATAAAAATATTACTGATTCAACAATAGCTATTAAAACTGGATACTGTTCCATAACGGACTGCAATGGTTTGAATTTGGAATGCCACCTACAGGTTTATTTGTTCAATGCTTGGTCTCCAGCTTGGCGCTATTTTTGGGACATTCTAAACCTTTAGGAGACACAGTCTGTCCATGAGATGTGATTCATTTGATAAGGCTTTTGGAGGTTATACTTGGTCCCTCATCCCTCCCTTTTCTCTTTGCTTCCTCTGTGTCAGGACGTGAACAGCCTCTTCCCCCACTACCGTGATGTCTGCTGCATAATGAAATGGGAACCAGTGGACTCCAAGACTGGAAACCTTTTTCCTTTTAAACAGTTTTTTGAGGAGTATAGAGCACAGCTGTGCCAAAGTAACTGACACACAGCTGTGCCAAAGTAACTGACAGACTTGCTGTGATGGTTGTGTGATATAGAGGCTGAGAATATCCAATGTGTATGTGTGTATGTTGTTAGTCAACTTCCCGTTGCTATAATAAAATATCTAAGGTGATCAACACATCAAGAGATAAAAATCTGTTTTGACTCATAGCTTTGAAGGTTCTGTGGTGTAATCACTGTTGCTTTAGCCTCTGTGTTGAGGCAACACTATAGCAGTAACTAGCAGTAACAAGTAACAGAGCAAAGTCACTTCCTTCATTGGAAGGCTATAAAGAAAAGACTGGGTTCTCACCATCCTTTCCTAACTCAAACTCTTAATGGCCTGCAGCTCTCATTCAAGGCCCTGTGACTCCACCACAGGAGAAAAACATCTCTCAAAGGACTAGGCTTTTAACCCATGGCCTTTGGCAAACATTCAAAATCCACAGTATAGAATACACCAATGCAGGGAATTTTTTTATTTGCTAGAAATATTGTCATAAAATCAGTGGAAAAAAAGAGCTCAACTTGTATATTGTACTAAGAATTGTAAGCATAGCTATAAAGGACAGGATCATAAAAAAAGATGAAAGGTTTGATTGTTAAACTCTATCTTCTCCATATATAATTCAATGGTTATAAATAAAAATCAACATTTAAAAATAAAACAATCTTAGGAAAATACACAAAATAGTATTCTATGCAGGTTACAATGAATGCTTATTTTGGTTGTACCAAATATGTTCTTTAAATAACTTTATGTAGAATACATTCTTAAAACTCAGTAATTATCACAGAACTGAGAAAATTATTACAGTCACATTAGTTATAGCATTTATAGATTAGTTAGAAATAAAAAATTAGAAAGATACAATGTTCACTTTTCTTTTTTAAATTTTAATATTCTCTCTCTCTCTCTCTCTCTCTCTCTCTCTGTGTGTGTGTGTGTGTGTGTGTGTGTGTGTGTGCGCATGCGCTCATGCCATGTGCATGAGTACATGCAATGTGGAGATGAGAAGACCATTCTCAGGAGTAGACTCCGTCTTTCCTCTGTGAGTTCAGGTAACCCTGGACTTAGAGAACTTTCAGACTTATCTCTTAGTCCCTTTAACAAACACCTCATGGATCAGCGGGAGGATTGGTGGCACAGCCTGAGAAGAAGGGTGTGCATTTTCTAGCCTTTCTCTTCTCTTCGTTTTACCCAGCTAAATAACTATTGTTTGACAACATTTTGTCTTTATGATAAAGAATAAAAACAAACAAAAGCGCCTAGTCCTTGTTCAGTCTTTTATAAAGATAACTTGTGTAATAAAAATAAAATAAAAACACTAGAATTCTCTATAACTAGAATCTTATTATGAATAAAATTCACAGTATGTGCTGGTTTATGTAATTGAAACTACAATCTTCCCATATTTTCATGGTCAGGAGGGTAACACACAGGGGGGCAGTCCCAGCGACTTGATTAGCTATCCTTTTGCCAAATGATGTATTGATTAGCTATCCTTTTGCCAAATGATGTAGTCCAGGACCAAAATAGGAAAATGTAGCTATATGAACCAAAGCTGGAAGATGAGGACTACTTCAAAGATAAACAAAAGAATTTTGAGAAGTAACCGTGAAGTTGCGGGAGGGGTGGGAAGGGGAGTGGAAGTATTCATGAACTGCAATGGAATATCACATTTCTTAAAAAAAATTATATTCTTTGATTTTAAAAAAATGAAGCATTTTCAGTTACTCTTTCTATGAAGCACAAAAATAATGATTAGATTAGTAAGAGAATCAAAAGAACTATCATACACCGAAAGCTTTGGTTCCAGATAACACGCCTGTGTCAGTGCCTAGTTTTCTCGGGTGGTTGCAAATAGTGTATGCTCGGCACTGCCTGATACTCCCCAGTGAAGCAGAGGCTCAGAATAGAATAGGACACATAGAAGTCACCATCTTGGGAGATGAATCTGCAATAGCTTAACACCAGCAGTGTATACACTAGAGATTATGGATTGACTCACGCTGCATTGATCAGTAGGTTCTCTAATCTTTCTTAGAACTTCTAATCTGTCCGCTGAATAGATCAAGATCCAGAGGCTCTAGGGAACTCCATTCGGTCTTTGGAATCTCATGAACAAGATCACGGCACAGATACATTTCAGAATACTTGTGGATAGGAGACACGTGACTGACACACCCAAGATTCCAACATGACATCTGGATGGAAGCTCTCATAAAAAGAAAAAAATGAAAGCTGAGGAGATGGTCCAACAGTAAAAAAAAAATATTTGCCATTCTTACAGAGGACCCATGTTTGGTTGCCAGCACAATGACCTGCAATTCCAACTTTATGGGATCTGACTTCTGTGGATACACACACACACACACACACACACACACACACACATTTTAAAAAGAATGCAGTGGAAATGAACATGAGTTTTATTCTGTCACTTCAATCATTTTCTGTGTAAAGTACCTACCATAAGGTTTATTTTCCTTTGAATGCCTTTTGCAACTATAGCTGTCTCATGAAAGAGTGGGTTAACAGCCATGAAATAATATTAGTTCCACATTTCACACTACAAATAGTATTTGATAATACATAAGGCTTGCTTATTGGAACAATACCAGAATTAAGTCTATAAAACTTACACTTTTGAGTAATTTAGTTTTGTTGAAGTTCAACAGACAATGAAACAATGAAATCTTAAGTTTTTTTTTTTTCAAAACTGTTAGCTGCAGTGTCTGTCTTCTTCAAATACCCAAAAGAAATGTACTTTTTAGCAGTATTGTAGGTCATTAGTAAGATCAATAATCTACAACCTTGTTACCTTTTTATTAAAAACACGTACAGAGTAGCCTTTAATGGGAGCTTTGATATTTGGTCAAGGTTACATACGCGTTACCAGCTACTGAGAAATGCTGACAGCACACCTTGTGGGAGACTGAGCAGGGACGTAATTTTCTTTTCAGTATTGCTCCAACATTAAAACTGCTGTTTAAGTAAATTTTATTCATTTAAAAAAGGCACATAAACAAACCTTGGGTTTTGTTAATGAACAATTTGTGAAATTATCATGCTATTTCAGAAAGCATCTCAATAATTTTATTCACAGTTGTACAACTTTAGGCAATTCACACCTTACTTTCCCATTTTCCTAGCGCTTTTGCTTTTTCTATGAACTTCATTCTCAATTTCTCTAGTAACTGATAAAGTTAATCTCTTCAGAAACTTATTTTGTAGCTAATATTATTTCTAAAATGTCCTGGCAATGTATCTCTACCCTTCTTTGTAAAACTATGAGGCACACAGTGTTTATCCTTCCAGGAATATTGCATTTCATGTTCCACACTTGTGGGGAGGTCAGCTACAAACCATGCACCCATCTGTTTGCTTAATAGAAATTTTCAGTCAATGGGATTGGTGTCTGGAGCCAGGCACGCCTGGTGGCACTGGGTTTCAGCCAAACATTTCAAACCATTTCCGTAAATGCTTCTGACCCAGCAAAATAGAAAGCTGGTTTTACCAAATACTTTTTCTCTTTAATTTTTTAATTTGTGCACATTGAGAGAGAAATGTAATCCATCTGCTTAGTTGGCATAGAATTCAACAAACTATTGTTTTGTAAGAGAAATTCAATGTCCAAGAAACCTTGTGAGCCTGCCTACTCTCTCCTCTAGAATCTCAGAGAAGTAGAGATTTCCAAAGTCAGATAGGTAACAGGGTTGCAAGGCACTGATTTAGTAAAAAGTATCACCATCTTAATGCTCTTTAGCCTATAAAATTCTGTACACTTCCATCAGAAACATTAAGTTAAAATATGGCCTAGTGGATTTAATTATTAGACTTTGCTTCCCATTTCTTGATTTCTTTCCCATTCTTCCTGATCTCCACTTTCCCTAAATGCTGTAGTACATGGTTCCCAGCCTATATAATTTCTTTCTTCCGTGCTCTTAGCATTGAAAGTCATGTTTTTCTACCAAAAGCTTTGATTACCTCTAAGTGATTCCATTTTCCTGGGGTTTGACTTCTAGTGCACTCAGACACGCTTGTAGTGTTTGTAGAGGAGTACCCCAGGCATGTTCCCTCTCACCAACTCAGCAGAGTTACAGTAGAGACTACACTTGAAAAGCTATGTAGATTTAAAAAGCATGGAAAAGCTATTAAATGGATTTCTTGACTTCGACATTCTGGGACCTTTACTGTTTTAACCGGCGTTGTACATCTCTTAGAGAGTGCAGCATATGGAAGGCTAAAGAACATTCTTCTGCCAAGGGACAGGCCTGCGGGGGAGCATCCAGATGAAGCATGGCTGTGTGAGAAAAGCTTGAGGGATTCTCTGTCTTCCCCGCTTGTATTTATTTCATTACTCTGTGGTATCTAGTGTCCATTGTCTAAAGACAAACAATAAATCCCCTTCTTTTAAGATTTAACTTAATTTTCTTTTCATTAGAGAAAACAAGATTGTTCTGTTTGACTGCAGAGACAAGCTGACCATTAATAGACAATATGGAGTATTAAGGACTGTTTTGCAACTATCTGAATGGAAATTCCCACTTGGAGGCTTAGTGGGCGGTGTGACAGCTTGGCTACAAGAACTGGGTTCTTTGATTAATTTCTCCCCAATTGTGTTATGAGAGGAATCCTTTGGTATTTTTGTTTGTTTTGATTTAATTCTTTTTTTTTTTTTACTTACTCACTTTACATCCCACTTACTACCCTCCTTCCAGTCACACTTTCCCACAACCCTTCCTCCATTCCCCCATTCTCCTCTGAGCTGGTGGGGGGGACCCCTGTATATCACACACACCCCCAAACCCAGGACTTCAAGTCTCTGCAAGGTTAGGTGCTTCCTCTCCCCCTGAGAACAGGCAAGTCAGCCCAGCTGTTAGAACATATCCGATGTACAAGCAACAGCTTTTGGGATAGCCCCTGCTCCTTTGTTTTGGGACCTACAAGAAGACCAAGCTGCTCATCAGCTACAGAGGTGCAGGCAAGTGTAGGACCAGGCCATATATGTTCTTTGGTTGGTAGGTTATTCTCTGAGAGCCCCAGCAGTCCAGGTTAATTGACTCTGGTCTTCCTATGGAGTTTCTATCCCCTTCTGGGCCCAAAATCCTTCCTCCTATTCTTCCCTAAGAGTCCCCAAGCTCCATCCACTGTTGGGCTGTGGGTGTCTGCATCTGAGTCAGCTGCTGGGTGGAGCCTCTCAGAGGACAGCATGTTCCTGTCTGCAAGCACAACAGAGTATCATTAATAGTGTTAGGGATTGGTGCTTGCCCGTGGGATAGGTCTCAAGTTGGGCCAGTTATTGTTTGGCTGTTTTCTCAGTCTCTGCTCCCTCCACCATGCCTGCATTACTTGTACACAGGATAAACCTTGGGTTGAAAACTTTGTGGGTGGTTTGGTGTCTCTATCGCTCTACTGGGGTTCCTGTCTGGCTACAGGAGGTGGCCTCTTCAGGTTCCAAATCCTCAATGGAGTAAGTCACCGCTATGGTCATCCCCATTGATTCCTGGGTACCTCCCTTAACCCAGGTTTCTGTCTTGTCCTGGAGATGTCCCCCACCTTCCCACTTCTGTCAGTTGCAGATTTCCATTCATTCTCATGGCCAACTGGCCTTCTCCCCGTCCTTCCCCACACCTGATCCTGAATCCCTCATCATTCCCCTCCCCATCCCCTCTGTTTCGAAGTTCCCTCCCACCATCTGCCTCTTATGACTATTTTATTCCCCTTTCTAAGTGAGACTCAAGCACCCCAACTTGTGCTTTCCTGCTTGTTTAACATCTTTGGGTTTATGAAGTATAGCATGGGTATCATGTATTTTATGGCTAATATCTTTTATAAGTGAGTACATAGCATGCATGTACTTTTGGGATTGGGTTACCTCACTCATGATAATATTCTCAAGTTCCATCCATTTGCCTGAAAAACTCTTGATGTCTTTATTTTTAATAGCTGAATAGTATTTCATTGCGTAGATGTAGCACTTTTTTTTTTTTTTTTTATCCATTTGTCAGTTGAGAGACATCTAGGCTATTATAGTCAGTTTCTGGCTACTATGAATAAAGCTGCTACAAACATAGTTGAGCAAGTGTCTTTGTGGGATAGTTGAGCATATTTTGGATATATGCCCGAGTGGTAGAGCTGGGTCTTGAGGCAGAATTATTCTCAGTTTTCTGAGAAACCATCAAATTGAATTATTATTCTTTTTTATAATACAGACTTGTGAGAATTGGTTCATGTTTACCAGTAAACTCAGAAATAAGGAAGAATAAAAAGACTGAATAGCCTCAAAGTAAAAAGAATTAAGTTGGGAGAATTTTTAGTAAGACAACAATTCTCTCTCTCTCTCTCTCTCTCTCTCTCTCTCTCTCTCTCTCTCTCTCTCTCTCTCTCCTTCCCTGCCCTATTCTATTATTGTTTTATCTTTCCATGCAAATAGATTTCTTGAAATTTATATTTGTTTGTTTCCCGAAGGCATCCTGAATTTAACTTCTCTTAAAATGCCTCTTTGGTCTTTGTGTCAGGGCCCACACCTCCTTGTGCTACCTGCTTAAGGAGCCACCTTGGGAGGTGAGTGGCTGGAGAAATGTGTTCTGAATATGCCCAGGAGAACAGCTGCATCCCTGTAAGAGTTCATGTAAATCACAGAATGTAAAGTGCCTAGAGACCTGTGGTGGTCAGGGTGTGTGCGAGCGGGGTTGGGTGGTAGTGATCATGAGTTCTTGACTCAGAAAAAAGGAAAAATACCTCCTCCCTCTTCAGGTGAGGCAGTTCTACCTCAAGACTGACTAGTTTTCTCTTGAGAAACTTTTTCTTCTCTAAACATAATGCCAGTCTCAACGGGGAGCATGGAGAAAGCTCCTGAAACCGTATGTGGAAATCACCCGGATCAGATATGAACCTTGTCCCTCATTCATTCCTGTGATCCCTTCCCATTGTTTTTTTGAGAATAGCCCATGAAGAGACTCTTTCCATCAAAACTCACCCTGCATTTTCTGAAGTTGTTCCTATAATTAAATAAAGGGAATCGCAAAGAGTTAATAATGGGCATTCATTCTCTCCCTCCTCTCTTCTCTCCCTCCCTCCCTTTCCCTTGTTTCTCTCACTGTGAAACACTGATGTGTTTTATACGCTATGATGAATTTGTTCGTCGATTCCGAAGCCATTTATGAAGCTCTCACCGCCTTGCCTGTTTACACATGTATGTACTCATCCATTTAGCAAAATTTGTTTAAAACCTACTATGCAGAAATAATAGTTTCTAAAGTCTCTTGATTTTCAAGCAAGTAAAAGCCACCTTATGCTTCCAGATGAAATGTAAGCACTAAACTGCACAAATACTCAAGGTCATGGAGACATTAATTATAGGTTTCATTCATTTCCATGAGATAGTCTTTCCCAGGTCTCATGTAAATACTCACATAATTCCAGGTTTAATATTGGATCTAGTACAGTAGGAAAACATACATTCCTCAAAGAAGATATTGCAAACACATGCCAGGCCAATCTTCACACTCCCATTGACTTTAGCTTCTGATCTCATTGTCCTGTAACTTAGCTGGCTAGCTGTTACTTTGCCATTGAATGGAATTACCACTTTGGAGAGAAAGTAACTTAGAGTTAAAAGTGGGAGAGTTGGTCGAAACAACCCATAACAGCAGTAAATCCTATGCTCATGTGGACTTCAAGCTTTCTGTTTGTGTGAGCAACAATTCAATGGTTAGTATGAGCAAAAGGACATCATTTCTCTAAAGAAGTTTTCAAGCAAAAGAATTTCCCTTTTACACTGACACCACAGGTTATGGAAAGATTCTCTGGTCACGACTTCCCCTGTTCAAAACTTCATTTCTCTCTTCCTGCTTCCATCTGTTCTCACAATAAGTCTTATCTGTATTCATTTCCATACTGTTTGTAGAGCAAATGGGTGTGATCTAGACTAAACTTAAACCATTTTCCTAACTCTAACCTATCAATTCCTCGAGGTGAAGAAGTTGAGAGACACCCCTGACTGTCCTAACTTCACCTTAGACCAAGGTTGTCCAGAATGGGCTTTTGCAGGGTATTTTTATTTTACTTGCCACACAGACATTCTTTATATTAAGAATGTCAGAGCCCTGAAAAGCTCCTATTGGGACAAGAAGGAATCAGCAAGTTCACTATTATAAGTAAATAAGATGATAACTGACAACATGGAAAACAACAACAACAACATGAAATTTGCCCTGGGTTGGTGGTTCTGTGGACACATGGTTATCTATGGTACCCAGGATATTTCAAGCCCAGTCTTGGGATCATGCCCTGTCATGCATGTGCTGTTGGGACAGAGCAGTACAGGCAGACTCCACATCTATTGGAATGGAGTTTGTCCATAAGTTCATGTTTGCCTGAATTACTGCAGTCCTCTCTGCTGCCATTCTGACTCCCAAAGTTGTTCTTTCTCTTTCCATAACAACTATAGTGATCCTTCAGAAAGGAAGCTGGAGCACAACACACCACTACTGGAAACTCTGGCTTCCTTCCTATCATTGTCTAAACGGTCCCGACAACCTGCAGTCATGCCTTCTCCTTTAGCCAATTTCATCTACTATAACTTTGTTTCTTGTTCCACTGTTGTTGGGTTACTGAAAGACATGACTCTGTCTGCCAGACTCAGATCCCAAATATTTACTTGACTTCCATCTTCATCCCTATTATATCAATTTTCAAATGTCACAGCACAGCCTTCTTGGACAAACAACCCAATGAAAACCAAAAATACCTCTTCCAACTTCTTAGTGTGAATTTTCTCCTAATCACTTTTGCTATCTCATATGCACTATGCTTTACAAACATTTCCTCTGATGTCTGTCTTTTTCATTGACCACTGCCTATGAGGAGACAAGTTTTGACCTGCGTTTTGTAGCCAACCCTGTACCTCTTACTGCCTACAGAATGGATACAGAACAGATTATGGATTCATATCTGAATACTGTGAGCTGAGTACTGAATACTCACTTGAACTTCTGAAATAACATCCAAGAAGTCATTTCGACAGATATGTGTTGTTTAGTAAAAAACAGAGTCTTCTTAATAACACCAGAGAACTGCTGAGTCTAAGTGAATGGACACACTATATGACTGAAGTGAAATTAAGAACCATGTCTCCTAAATAAATAAATAAATAAATAATAGCCATTGCTATTTTTTAAAAAATATTTTATTAGATATTTTCTTCATTTACATTTCAAATGCTATTCCAGAAGTCCCCTATACCCTCCCCCAACCCTACTCCCCTACCCACTCATTCCCACTTCTTGGCCCTGGCATTCCCCTGTATGGGGCAAATAAAATTTGCAGGACCAAGGGGCCTCTCTTCCCAATGATGGCTGACTAGACCATCTTCTGCTATATATGCAGCTAGAGACACGAGCTCTGGGGGGTACTGGTTAGTTCATATTGTTGTTCCACCTATAGGGTGGCAGACCCCTTCTGCTCATTGGGTAATTTCTCTAGCTCCTCCATTTGGGGCCCTGTGTTCCATCCTATAGATGACTGTGGGCATCTACTTCTGTATTTTCCAGGCACTGGCATAGCCTCACAAGAGACAGATATATCAGGGTCCTTTCAGCAAAATCTTGCTGGCATATGCAATAATGTCTACATTTGATGGCTGATTATGGGATGGACTCTTGGGTGGGGCAGTCTCCGGATGGTCTGGTTTATTTATAAATAAATACATAAATAAATAACCATTGCTTTTAACCTTTAGGAATCATGCTGTGCTGTGTCAGTAACTCAAATGTAAGGTATAAATCAAGATTATGTGAAATAAGTTCTCAAAGTGCTGGCTATGGAACATCTTCCGGTGTTTAGACATGGCTTCCCTCTGATGTGGCACAGACAATTTCACGGAAGATTAAACTCTGAAGCTCCACCCTGGCGCCTTACATCCAGGTGCCTGTGTGTCTCTGTGCATCTCCCAAGCTTCTCAAACCATGATAGGCTGGCACTCTATTTCCCCCAGGTGTGGCCCCATGAGAATCCTTGCCTCATGAAACAGCAAGAGTACCCACTTTATTTACAGAACATTAACTGGAAAATAGAAACCAAGAGAGGCGTCATGAATTCCTTCTCTTTAGCTTTGGAAAACATTTAAATATCACTTTCCTCTCCAGAAGACCCATGCATGTCGCACTACTCACGTTCATCATCACAAGCACTTACCTAATTGATGACTTTTTAAACATCAAAACCTTCTAATGGACCACATGCTTTTTATCTACTTGAATTTCATGTTTTCTACCTGACAGCTAAACTGAAGTTTCAAAAACGCAACATATGTGGTTTGCTGTATTAGTGAGTTACCATTTTTCTTAAAGCGAAGTCCTTCAATGTCTTGAAATGTCATTCACACCTGGCCCTCCGCATACTTTCAGCCTTAGCTCTTGCCATTTCTCCCCTTGTGGGCTGTTGGAGCACCATCCTGAATTATTGAGAGAACTTCCCTCCGACATTTATATTAAGGCCCTCTAGGTTACAGACAGGCTAGAAGAAAGTTGATGCTCTCACTTTGCATTTGGCAGCCCTCTGTATTTCCTATGAATGGATTATAGTAGTGTCTTCTGTAACTTGTCCTTCTCATAACAGATAATACTACTAAGCATTATGAGTATCAGACACATATACCCACGGATGTTCAAAAAGCCAACGAAATAGGGAACTTACAGTGGAAGAAACTAAAACACCACCATTTATTCAAGGTTACATCCGTAAAATGTTAAAATCTGATTTGAGGTCAGAAACTGTCCTTAACTTCTTTGTGTCTAGGAAAGAAAAGTTTGCAGGCATATTTCAATAAGCAGGTTTTTTTTTTTTGCTTGAATTGTAAGTAATTTCAAAATTAAGAAGGCAACAACAGAAACCAGACTCCCACAAGAAGAAGGACTTAAGAAGAAATTCTCCTTAATTCACAACTGAAACCTTGTTTTAGTTCAGTTTGTCTGCACTGGGATCTACATCCCATCCCAACACAGTCTACTTAAAAGGGGAGCTTCCATTTCAGGTTTCCTCCTCTTCCTCTTCCTCCTCCTCCTCCTCCTCCTCCTCCTCCCCTTCCTCCTCCTCCTTTTCCTCCTCCTTCTCTTCCTCTTCTTCTTCCTCCTCTTCCTCTTCCTCCTCTTCCTCCTCCTCCTCCTTCTCATTACACCTGTTGGGTTACTGTGGGGATTAATCTTTGTTATCACAGTTTACAAATTCCTTGAGATTGAGGACCTTGTCTTTGTTACCACCAGATTTCCCAGTGTCTCCAGAAGTTTCCAGACAAGTAGTCACTGGGCAATGGATTGAGGAGGGATGGTGGAAGACGTGAAAAGATACATTTAGATAGGAGGGCCCTCATAGCAGTCTCCTACATATATTTTTTATTGGTGTAGTATAATTAAGGCTCCTGAAGTTTATCAATACAACCTTATATAATTTTATTGGTGAAGAATAAGTATGGCCACTATTTTATTTGAAACTACGCATTCCTGAAGTTTATGCAACCTCTGCAATGACAATTCTTAGCTCTATTAGTCTTGTTCTTTTGAGTTAAATCATCCACACTAATTCTCATTTTTGCTTTGCGATCATATTAACAACATGCATTACCAAATCAATGACCATATTTTATGAGTGTAGCATATGAGCATATAGCAACAAACAGACAAAATCCAAAAATTTTAAATTGGCATCATAAGATGATCAATGTTGGTGTTATGGTAACATTGTATTACAAAAGTGAATGATATTGTGTTTTCCACAGTACAAAGAAAGCACAGGCTCTGAAGTTCTATGCGGAATGCTTCTTTTCCTTTGTTTTAGCCTGAATTTTCTCTGTCCAGCAGAAACCAATTAGTATTTTATGTCTGAGTTTATGCTTCTATAAACTGAAGAAAACCCTTGCTACCTATGCTCAGAAGAATGCTCTGATAAATAATGAAGTCATGTCTGAAACACACAATACAAGAACAAAGTATAATTATGATTTGTTTTCTGATTGGGATTAGCTTGATTCCCAGTTTCTAAGAAGTTTGTAATAACTGCCTAATAACCACATAATGTTTTTGTTCCCTCTTGGGGGTGACATTTAAGCAGGTGCTTGGAATGGTAACTGAATACCTAACACTCCATATGTGTAAGCTGCTTTATGCAAAGCCTCATCGAATACATCTATGGAATACATGGATGGCAAAAGGTATTTCTGTTAGAGACAGGGAGACAGAGAGACAGACAGACACACACACACACACACACACACACACATACGCAGAGAGAGAGAGAGAGACAGAGACAGAGAGAGAGAGACAGAGAGACAGAGAGAGAGAAAAGATATTTTCTTTGTTGTTAGGACTTTCCAAGCTAAGAGGTATGGCAGTGTTTTTGATATGATTATATTCATTTTCAAGAGTACGTACTCAAAACCCTGTTGTTGGGAAAAATACAAATGTGATACCAGCTTTCACTGAGCTATGCAAACAAAGATAGAGGAAGACAGCAGAACTCTTTGCTATTTCAAACAAAGCACATTCTACCATGCACTGCTGTGAGTTGGGAAGCAATTAGGGATCTCTGCTGCAAATTTGAATTCAGTGACCAGCGGCTTCAACAAAGATGAAGCTGACCTTTCTTCTCGTTAGTATTCGTGATGTATAGTTTCGTTCTGGAAAGACTTTGGGGCTTGAAGTAATACTTTCTTCCTAGTAATAGACAATTATTTACTGACTTGGTCCAGTCTTCCATTACTTTTTAAGACTTAAGATATTGGAGGACTTGTCTTTATGGCTTTTGTACTTTAAAAACTCAATTCAATTTTACTTTGCACAAAGCAAATTCGCTGTTCTTCCCAGGCAATGTCATAGAACATTGATAGAGTAGCGGCCACTGTAGGGCTTCATTAAGATTTTGTTCAGATGGGGAAAGGTGCTTAATAGACATGTGAATTCAAGAAAAGATGTACCGGTAGAATCTACTTTTTTGTATGCGGTTAGTTTTTTGTGTAATTATTTTCTTGCACTTTCCTAACAGAATTCATTTCCAGTGATCATTTATACATTACTTTTTCTGCTCCAAAGATGTCATTTTAGAGATATCATTGCCAAGAGAATATTTTTGTCTTCTCTTTGGATGGGGGAGCAAGATCGTCTTTTGATTTTTAATTGAAAAAAGCCATTTGCTTTGGTAAGTTTCCATTTTTTAATTAACTCAATAAATGATTTTAAAGCCCAAGATCAATTCTATGTTATTAGCAGCCTTGTCCTTCTTGACAGAAAATACTCACATAAGAGATAAGAAATAAAGGGTCTTAAGTTAGCATCGATAAAAAGACTGTCAGTGTTGAAGTATGCCTCAGGGCTAGAACTGTCAGGGTTGAAGAAAACCTTAGAGCTGGAGGTAAAAACATATAGGGTACAGAGTGTGTTCATGAAACCCAAAGTCTCTCCTTGAAGCATGTTTACCTTCCATTTGCCTACATAACTTGATTATTTCCTAGCTTAAGCTACCCAGTAACTTACCAGGAACCTCCTCACACCCAGGAACATCTGTTTTCAATTGGAAAGTGCTTACAAGAGGACCACCTGCCAGCTCAGCGAATGTTTTCCTTCTCCCAGTGGGGTCTTAGAGACATGCTTTCATGTAGTTAAAGAGAGCGAAGCAAGAAGCCCAGAAGAATATTGCTAAATGCTCGCACACGCTTACTGGTATGTTCCTATATACAGAAAACGAAACCCGTAAGATACTACTATGCTCATTTTTTTTTAAATTCTATTTTTGCTGCTCCTTACTCAGAACTCTGAAATTTTTTTCTTCACGCCTTTCTTTATATTTCCTTTATACACATTTATTCATTTCATTTGTGGGTACGATGGCACATGTGTGCCACAGTAGGCATGTGGAGGCCAAAAGACAGGGAGGTAGGTTCTTGTACCACGTGGGGGCCAGGGATGAAAGCCAAGCCACCGGCAAGTGCCTTTACCTAATGAGCCATCTTCTTGGCCTCTTTCTTCATATTCCTTTGCTCTGTTACATTTTCTGATACCACTAATAGTCTCAATACAGAAGAAAATGTTTCTCAGTTTCGAAAGCTACTGCATTAAAGCAAATGCAAACACTTCTTCGATGAGCCTAAATGTTGTTTCTCCCACACCCAGGACAATTGCCACGGGCATAAAAGAGTCATGAAGGCTGCTGAAGAACTGAACTATTTCAGCTCTAATCCTGACCTAATGTACAAGTGCAAACTTGTGCACACATGGAGAGAAGCTGGTTGAAGGAAATGAAGGAGAACCACTTGGGAATGTGGAAGCTCCTTGCTTCTGAATTCTGCCAAGTTCTCTCACACACTCTGTCACTCTTTGAAGTATAAATGTACCAGGGAAGTGAAAACTGGGGTCTGGTATCACCTTCTTTTTCAGTAAGAGAGAAAAAAAATAAACAAAGGAGTGTTATGGGCGTAGTTTATGTTGTAACATCAACTTTATAATGAAATATCTGGAGTGGATGCTTCCTCTGTTGATACTGGAATCCCCCTCATAGGCTTACATCAATCTTAAAATACCAGGGATACAAATAAATGTCCTACCAGGAACATAACCTATGTGGGAGCCTCAGAGGCTGGCCGCATGCAAGCCCTGTGCACATTCCACAGGGATGGAAGGGATCTCAGACACCCAGCTGCAGCTGACAAAATGTAGGAGTCAGGTGACAAAGTGGTGACAGGATCCTTGATGACAGCCAAAATGCAGTTCCAAGTTAATATCACTTCCACAGACTTACACTATCTTCAGCCTGGGTCACATGGTTGCTCAGTAGAGACACACCGCAGTAAGAACACATAAGCGCACTCACACCATGCCCTGCATTCCACAGACTCCCTGCCTTATTAAGAGGATCACAACACAAAGGTTATTTACCATGGGAACTCAGATTAATTCACCACTCAGGAACTAAAAGTGGACTAGGTGAGTTGCTCTCAGAGAAACAAGCCAAATGTGCTAACTCACATTACCTCACCGTCAGCAGGCAGAAGTGGTGAGGAGAAGTGAGTGTGGTAAGAAAACAGGTAGTCTTTGCAGGTTCGTTTCTCATGACATACGTGTCTTAAGAATCCGAATGCTAGCAATGGATGACAATAGCTTGCTTTAGGGACAACATGGAAAGGTATTCACAAAGATAATCTTAAAGAAGACTCGCAGAGCTGAGTAGTAAACTTTTCAGGCTCCTGAGCCACAAGATCCCTGCTGCAAACTAAAGCCTGTCATGATGAAACCACAAAGTTAGGTTTGGCCACATGAAAATGACACAAATGGGTACCAGACTGCTTCTGTTATCTGGGTCAAATCTACATAGTTTGTTGACCCTTTGGTCTAAAATGTTGACCAAATCTGAACTAGAGGTGAATACAGTCCAGTGACTCATTCCAATGGCAGTATATAAAAGACTTCATAAGTATTGCATTAAATTTCAGAATACCAATTTTAAGCAAATCACTCTATCCCCTTCAGTTTATATTTTTAAATTTTTTTATTAAATATTTTCTTTATTTACATTTCAAATGCTATCCCGAAAGTTTCCTATACCCTCTCCTCCATGCCCCTATTCCCCTACCCACCCAGTCCCACTTCTTGGCCCTGGCGTTCCCCTCTATGGGGCTTATAAAGTTTGCAAGACCAAGGGGCCTCTCTTCCCAATGGTGGCTGATTAGGGTTAGGGTTAGGCCATCTTCTGCTACATATGCAGCTAGAGACACGAGCTCAGGGGGTACTGGTTAGTTCATATTGTTGTTCCACCTACAGGGTTGCAGCCCCCTTC
>NC_034598.1:22501945-22523025 GCF_900095145.1 Mus pahari
CCTAAAGAAAGAAATTGAAGAAGATCTCAGAAGATGGAAAGATCTCCCATGCTCATGGATTGGCAGGATTAACATAGTCAAAATGGCCATCCTGCCAAAAGCAATCTACAGATTCAGTGCAATCCCCATCAAAATTCCCCTTCAGTTTCATCACACATATTCATGAAGAAAGTTACAGAATCTATTGAGTGTTTCCTAATTTTAAATTTTGATTTTCTTCCCATAAACAACTAAATCTCAAGAATAGCATATTTGCCCCAGTTTCTCTGAGTAGTGTTTCAGAAGGCAGGTATCCCCTGGCAATGGTTTGATCTCAAAGATAGCTGCAAGTCTCAGGAAAGTCAATTGTGGGTTTTGTTACATAAAAAATAAGGTAAGTGACTCGTATACTTTCCATTCTGATCCCTATTACAACATTAGGTCGCAAACTGGCTAATATCTTTTTTTAAAATATATTTTGAGATATTAGTGGAGTAAAGAAATATGTTACTCACCCACTATCTTATAACTAATGCAGAACAGAACGCTGTAAGTACCAGCCAGGTTTAAGTTAAAACACACCATTCTCCTGAAGTGTCTCTACCTTTGAACCACTTCAAAAGGAGACTCTGAAATGAGAGAGCAGTCATGCCCAAAGCAACCATGAACTTGTGCAGATAAATATAGTCATTCTGCAATAGTTTCATGAGGACAGAAATGGAACATACTGACACCAAGAGTAATACCACACAAAGAATCTACTTCCATGGGCTTCTGACCTCACAAAATTACAGATTCTACAGGAACTTTCAGGGCTATCCACACTAACAAAGACAATCCTCTTGTGCTGCTTTCCAGAGGCAAGGAGAATGATAAAACTGTTATTATTATTTTAATTAGCTTCTTTCTAAACAAAAAACACACTTACAAATCGGACACAAGTTTGTTTGTTTGTTTGTTTCAATTTCTCATATTAAGATTGAAACTTTGGTCATTTTAAATAACAAACAGGAACATATCCATTGTTTGTGAAAAACTGCATTCTGGCTGGCAGAGGGCCCCAACCCCCCTTCTTTTCATGGTTTTTCACACTCCATCTGGTTTTGTGTACTCCGTGTCTTTTCCTCTCTGCCAAGTTTTCTTTTTTTCAGTGTACACACATTACTCTACATCTTCAAAGCATTTTACAAAGCTCATTTCCAAGATGCTCTAAAATGAACTTCTTCGTGTTTTTCTCACGAGCCTCTATAATACCTCACTACATGACTCTTCTTTTATTTGTTTCCAAGGAAAATCCATTTCATTTACACATTTAAAGTGCCAAACCCTCATCTTGCTTGTATTGTCCTGGACTATTTCATATTGGTTTAGCACATTCTTGGTGACAAGCAGTGTGCAGTGTATCCTGTTACCTAGACTCTGGAGCAAGGTCTGTGCAGAACCCAAGTGTAGACAGAAAGGTGCACATATCTACTGTCTTGCTATGAACAGATATGGTAAGTGCAAGGATTCCAGAACAGTAAGAGTAAGAATTTAGGTAGCAGTGATGAGCGCAGCTCTAGACACTTTCTAAAAGCTCTTTGTATTATCAACTCAGAAATATCACAAACTGGGAAACAATAAATTGTTACTGAGGTTAAGTTGGGGGGGGGGGAGTATGGATTAGTTCCAACTGCTTGATAAGTAGCCAGGCAAGTTTTTGTGTATTTTGAATGCTTTTCAAATCGTCTTTATTGCCTTGTACTGTTCTATCAGATCCATGGTTTGATTCCTCCCCTTTTCATTTTGAAGTCTACAAGAGTCTTTTAGGTGGCCTAATGGTGTTTCCTAAATTCATATGTTGACTTTCTAATCAGAAGTACCTGAGAACATGACTGCATGTAAAGAACACATTGTATTAGTCAGAGATTTCTAAAATCACAGAGTTCATGGAATGTATTCTGCCGTCTCCATACACACACACACACACACACACACACACACACACACACACACACATATATATATATGTATATATGTATATATATATATATATGTAAAATGATATATATATATAATATTACGTAGGATTTATTAGAGTAATTACAGGCTTTAACCTTCTAATTCAGCTAATGGCTATTTGTGAATAGAAAGCCCAAGAGTCTAGCAGTTGACTGGTCATGCAAGGCTGTATGTCTCAGCTTGTTTTCTGTATATGCTGGAATCCTGAAGAAATAGGCTACAATGCCAGTAAAGTAACAGATGTGCTTGCAAGTTGAGACCAAGCTGGCAAAGAGCAAAAGCTTCCTTCTTTTATGTTTTTATATAGACTTCCAATAGAAGGCATGACCCATGTTAAAGGTATGTCTTCCTACCTCAGGATCTGGATCAAATGTGTATATCTTCCTACCTCAAGGGTCTGAACTACTAGATGTATCCACTTCAAAGCAAGCATAAAATCTCACACTTGTGTGCTCTTCATTTCTGAATTGTAGTTAATTTTAGGTACTAGTCAAGTTGATGACCAAGAATAGCTATCACAGGCATCACCGAAGAGGTGAACAAGTTATACTGAAGTGACTGGGATGAACCCTAATCACTAATTGTATACAAGGTACTATGATAGAAAATGGAAGTTTGGGCACAGAGATGATGAGAACAGAGAGAAGTCCAGTGCCCTGGAGCCAAGGGTCTGATACCTAAATCTAGATCAGTGGCTGTTGTCATGACCCCAACCATAAAATTTATTTTGCCGCTACCCCATAGCTGTAATTTTGATAGTTATGAATGGTAATGTCAATATCCAATATGAAGAAAATATGATATATGACCTCTGTGGCGGTTCTGACCCATGTGTTGAGAACCGCTGGTCTAGAGTTTAGTCTTTGCACTGTTGCAGCATGCTTAGTAAGTTGTCTAGCTTGGGAAGCTTCTAACATGGTTTCTATAATCTTTGTGTTTATTAATTAATTTTTAATTTTTTAAAATACCCCCTTTAAAGGATAAAAATTCTGAAAATCAGAAAGTGGGGAAGTGCAGGCCATAAAATATCAGCTCCAAGGTCAAGGATGCTAAGCGACCCACAGCTACTCATTCATGTCCCTGTTCACCTGCACTCTGACCTGTCATCCTTAGTCCCAAGGGAAGGAATGACTTAGAAACTGTCTCAAAACAAAACACCGGCACCACCACCACCACTACCAACAACACCAACAAAATCCCTGACAGCCTACCCAAGGTTTGGGAGACTTTGCAGAACATGGCAACTTCTTTTCAACTTAGAGGTATAGGCAATGATGCATAATTGTAGATATCATTGTCACATCTTTTCCTTGGTACCAATCACCTCTTCTCTCTATTACCATGTTTCTCCAGCTTGATTTTTTTGGGACCCAGATTCAAGCCACTCTCTCCTTATCTTGTATAGCATAGGGCATTACTTTATTAACAGACCCTAACAGGGAACTATTATATGGGCCATTGGCAGTTCTAACTTGAGATGACTTATGTGGATTTCTCTACTAAATCTACTAAATACACACACACACACACACACACACACACACACACTAGTATAAACAGTTTTAAACCTTTTGTGAGTTACTGTAGACGTCAAGAGAGCACACACGTACACACTTAAAATTTAGAATTTGAAATTAGAAATTTAATTTCAATTTACTTCAAAGTTTGGTGCTCCTGCTGTCTTTCAGGTTTCTCTCTACCGTTGGTGCTTCACAGTTCATGTATAATAATTAGTTGTGTTCTTTGCTATTGATTGCACTTGAAGAGTCTACTCGCTATTCAAAACACTGTGATTTTTTTTTTCCTATTTGTTTTATTCATGAGTTTTTTTTTTAATTGTTTTCTAATTTGCTGCTTTAGGCTGTTACTGATATTAAATTGTTCTTCCATTTTATGTCCATTTTATATTTTGTGTGTTGGTGGGTCCATATGTTAAAAGCATAGATCACTTGGCTTTGGATAGATACTTGTAAGACCATCTGGGTTTTTTTTTTTTTTTCTCATTTCAAAAGTTTTGCTTTCTAGCATTTTTATTGGGTATTCAACTCCAAATAATCAACGGGTTCAAACTGATATTTTGCTTTAATTTTCTAATCATTTGCAGTGTGCATGCATATACACAGTTAATTTTTTTATGAAACTTATTTTGCTAGTAGAATTTCTTATAATAGTTGATGAGTAAGTCAATGTAGCCTGCATACTATCACCTTATGGAATGTGCTGACCATTCCCCTGTGGTCTAGTGCATGGCAAAATTTTATTGCTGTTATTCGTGTGCTTGAAAATGATATGAAGCTGCGGTGTGTATGGTGCAGACTTCTTGGTAGAATTCGTTAAGTGCATTACACGGCTCTTCAATGTTCCTCCCTATTAGTCCGTGGTTTCTTGGTTGGTTTTAGATTGAAGGACATTTGGCTTCTCACTGTCACTATGAAATTACATGTTGTAGTTTGTAGATCTTTTACTATTTTCTCTGCCTGACCCCTTTGGGATGACCCCAGTTTAACCAGCTTAGTGGTTGTACTGGTTCTACTTCTGAGAACAGGAGGTCAGTTCAATACTTGTCTTTGGCAAGGGATATTCCTCATACACACCCTGCATTTACTATCTATTCAATTTCTATTATATGTCATAAATACCATCGACAAATTCTCATTTTGGTTTGGAAGTCCTGTCTAGCTTCTATGAAGACTTGATAGAAGAGGTAGGGCAACGTCTGTTTGTGCCTGTTTCAAGCTGCCATCATTAAAGTTGACTCATGTTGGCTCTTCTTCTCCACTCCCCAGCCTTTCATTTGATCTTGCCCCTCTTCTGACTTGAGCCCCTATTGTTTCAGTTTCTCAATACACAAAGCTTTTCTTCACACATTAGTTGTGTGGGACCTGGAACCCTATTTTCCTCATAATTATTTTTTGTACTCAATCTTTAGATTCTGTGGGTAGAATTTCTTGAACCTATTACATTGAATTTAATTTATCAAAGTATGTAAGCATACTGTAAGAATTGATGACAATGGATAAATGAGTTTCTTTCTTCATTAAGGCAGTGTAGATGGGCTCTATTTAATACTTTTCCCTAGTCCAGTTCCTGGGTACATTAAGATTACAGCACAAGTCATGTTAGATTGTTCAGTTATTTTGCACAAACTTGACAGAAACATCTGGATAATTGATGGAACATCTGGGGATGACTTGTAAGATCTATGGCTGAGCTCATGGAACACTTGGGCTTTATAAAAACAATCTAATAGTTATCTTTGCCTGACTCTCATTCAGAAATGGGCAAAATCAACATTTTGCTTGAGGTGTTTCTTCTACAGAGTAATAATCTAAATGTGTCATGTAAAAAGATGAAGATTATGTGTGCCTGTGTGTATGTGTTTTTATGTGTGTGCGATGTGAATGTGTATGGTATGTGTGGGGGTAGGGAGAGAGAATTTCTATCATCTTTAGAGGAGTTTTGTTTATTTAGTTTCTGTGACTTGAAATTAAGCTAAAAGTAAAAAGAACAATTTGGAAAGTTTTTTTTGTTGTTGTTGTTGTTTTTTTTAAAAAATTAGTTTTTAATTCACTTTACCCTTATTGCAATGTTATTTTAATTTAGCCAGTTTTTGATAAGTAGTATTTCAATAGGAGCAAAAAATGAAAAGATGAGAAAAAAAAAAAACCTTGAATCTACTAGATTGTAAATGAGTAGAAAGAACAATGAATAGATTGCTGTACAGAGAGGCTGTGTGTGATAAGTGCATGGAATAATGCATGAATAGAGGTAGAAATTGATGTAATTCAACATTAGCTCAATTACTACAATGATAAACATTAACAAAAGGCTCACAATGTAAGAGTTAATAATTGTCTTGAATATAATGTTCTCACACTAAACTTACATAACATATGTATTGTTTCCCCAAATTATGAATTTTGGAATTTTACTTCATTAACTATTTCTACTTTCATTCATCTCTGAAGGTGCTCATTCTCAATGTAAAAAGATTGGCACATACATTTAAAAAGGTGTGTTGGGGACAAAGAGAGGCACAGAATGCCAATTAAGATCAAAGCGCTGGAGCTGGATTGCTTTTGTAGTTAAATTGAATTTTGTGAAAATATTACCCCTTAATACAAAAGTCTATTTATATGACCTCAAAACTTGTTTACGTATGCTTGTTTGCCTTATTGACAAAAATAATATTAACAAAGATCTAATACAGTCATTTAGAAAAACATCAATTTTATAAAGCAACCAGATATAACTCAACATCTGTAACAGAGCACCTGGAGTCTGAGGCAGGGGCATCTTCATGAATTAGAGACCATCCTGGACTACAAGGGACATGGATTTTAAAGAAACACACACCTAACAAAATATATGGAGCTTAATTAAGTAAGAGATAATTAAAAGGTCGAAATGACTAGGAAGAAAGACAATTTACTTACATGTTTTGTTTTGTTTTTTTTTTTTTTAAAGCAGAAAAACATGCATGGGTTTTTAAATAACAGCTTGTTTGATGAACAATTGCTTGTTATGTAATACTATTCCTGGGCCCTATAAACAAATCTATTCACTCCAGTTAGGAAACTAACAACAGAACAAAATAAGACACCATTCAAATCCAGCTTGGTGAACCAATGAGTTTCACTGGGGTAACTAAAAGAGTATGACTGACTGGGTCCTTTCAGCAACAGAAATAACTCAAAGACAGCTACATCACCCAAAGCTAGAACCTGGGACAGAATTTGCAGGTAGCTGATTGTTGAAGAGTATATTTTTCAGGCAACTTAACTGACCTGAGGCTTTTCTTGGAAGCTCAGTTTGTTCAAGTTTCTACCATGTGGCTGGGGGTGGGGGTGCCGGAATCTGATTGATTTCAGGAACTTCTTAAGCCTCTGAGTTGTTGATCTCCTGAGGTTTAATGAGCTTCATTGTAGAAAGGAGTGCTTCGCCTCCTTTAAGAGCATCCTACTCTTAGCAAGCATTGTCTTAGAAGAAGTTGCTACTCAATAGATGGTGCCAGTCTTTTATAATAACCTGGAAGGAAACTAGGAAACACATAATAAGAGAACAAACATCACAGGACAAAATAGAAAATTAGGTGTTTTCTGTAGAGAAAATAGACTATATAGGGAAAAGAGGGACATCCATTTCTGTCTAATTCAAGCTTAAATATTGTGCAAACTCGTCTGATCTCCTTGAACATTTGGTTTTGCTCTATAAGTTCTCATTACGATCATTATTAATTGAAGCTGTATTATAATTATTAGGCATACAATATCAGCGAAAATTACTGTGTCGGCTAACACATTTGAGCAAAATGAGTCACATTTTTTACTAAAACAGGGCTCAGTATTTGCATAAGCAAACCACTACCAGACCTAGCCAGCCTGGAACCCAAAGCCACATGCATTCCAGGATAGCTACAGATATGGCCCCAAACCTTTGAGGATGATCATGCCATGTCACAATGTCAAAAGGTTGGACATTTTTGAATGTTTATTTAAAAAAATATTGTCACAGGAGAGAAAGCCACTTCATTCTGCTAAGGATTTGTGACAGAAGGGGTTGAGAATAGGTCTATTCTGGTCTGAAACAGGTACGAAATAGGGATAAAATAGGGTATTAAATAGTAGAGGCTTATTTCCTCCTACAATAACAAGCATTAAAAAAAAAATCAAGTTGGGAATGGAGAGATGGGTCAGTGGTTAAGAGTACTGACTGCTCTTTCAGAGGTCCTGAGTTCAATTCCCAGCAACCACATGGTGGCTCACAACCATCTGTAACGGCATCTATGCCCTCATCTGGTGAGTCTGAAGACAGCTACAGCATATTCATATACATAAAATAAATAAATAAATCTTTTAAAATCAAGTTATTAAGTGAAAAACAGGTTCATTAATTATGCTTTTGAGTGATTAAACAATACAGTGAGAATGTCTCAAGGCCATATACATATTATAGTAATATACACTAAAAATGTAGAGATTGAGGACAAAATATACTTTTGGAAAAGATAAAACTCATGTAATGTGTTCCTACCATCTTAGAAGAATTAATTCTAAGAACCACTAACACAGCAATGACTATTCTTGTGTCAATTTGTCTTGACCCAGCACCCAGAATCCAGGACAGCATTTTCCTGATTATTTATTCTGTGATGATTTTGGATGAGATTAATATTAAATCAGTAGACTTTAGGTAAAAGTAGATTGCCTTCCACAGTATGGCTGGCATCAACTACACAGCTAAAATACAACTGGATGAACTTATTAAGAGATAAACTTCTCCCAAGCTACCAGGAGTTCTCAGTAGGCTGCCTTTGTCCATTGTCAGTAACAGTGATTCTCCTGGCTCTATAGTGTACTTCCTGTATCTTTGGACTCAGCAACAGCTCTAGACTGCACACCATCTCCTCGTCTTCCTAATTTGACTTCCTTGCTTCCATTTCCACAATCTGCTAGAATGTAAGTCTTGACTCCAATAGATCAAAATCATAAGATAGCAATCAAATTTCAATATACTTTCTCTTTTGACTAAAAAACAATGAACAAACCATTTGTATCTTTCAAAGAGTTTTCTGTCTTCCACGAATTCTGTACTGGGCATGGGGAACACTCTTTAAAGTGACCAGTTCTAACTTTAGGTAGCTATTCTGTTGCCTCGTGATTTCGTTTTTATTTCACCTAACTGAAAAATTATTCCTTAGTAATTGCAGTCCTTTTTCATTAAGATTTGTGTTGCTACATTTTGCTTGTACTCAGATAATGAAACTGAGAGATTTGTTGTACTCTTGTAAGATAGATTTCTTCTTCAGGAACAACAGATTCATCAGCTAGAGGGGAGAAAAAGAGAATAAATGAGATTGAGAAACTAGGAAAAATTTGATTTGTCCCTTATTTTACAGGTATAAAAACCACAGCATACACTAAAATACCAAGTGGGGAACTGAGTCAGACACAGGGAAACTGAAAGAAAGTTTCTTGAAACATAAATATGAGTGAATATATAGGTCAAGTCAATATCTGTCTGAAGAAATCCAATATTTCATTAAAATTAAGTGTCCTTAAGTTGGAAGGCATAAAACATTCAGAGCCAACTAAAGTATAACAAAGTACTAGGAGTTCAGCACTAACGCTGGTTACATCCCTATCTCAGATCCACTAAACATCTAAAATATAGAGACATACATTCCTGTGTGTAGAGGGAATCTCTCATGCAGTGTATGGAGCTTTACCTGACAACAGAAGAGCTGATTGGCTAAGGAGCGGAAGCAGGATTAGAAGGTGAGACGTCTGAAAGAAAGAGAGAAGATTCTGGGACTTAGTCAGGCATGTGATATTTGACCCCAAACAATAATGGAGACACTCGCATGAAACCGAGGACCGGGTAACTAGACATGTGACATTCATAGAATAGAGTATATAGGATATTAAGTCATGAGCTAGTCAGGGAACAGTCCCAAGCAATTGGCCTAAGCAATTATTCATAATAATCCCAGTCGTTATTCTTGGAACTAAGATGCTGGGTAGAAAAGCTTGAAACCACACCAATGAACTCTATTAGTAGTTTTTAATTAAACTTAAGGAATTTATACCTTTCTTTTTTCTAAATTCATTGCACTTATTTATTTATTTATTTATTTATTTATTTATTTATTATTTATCTATCCATCCATCTCTATCATCTATCTAGCTACCTATTATCTATCTATCTATCTATCTATCTATCTATCTATCTATCTATCTATCTATCATCTATCTGTCATCTATCTATCTATCTATCTATCTATCTATCTATCTATCTATCATCTATCTGTCATCTATCTATCTATTCATTTATTTAGGTGGGTATGCCTACGGTATGTATGTGTGTATGTATGAATCCTGGCATGGTGGAGGTCAGAGGACAACATAAGGCAGACCTTTCTCTCTCTTTTTACTCTATAATTCCCAGGGACCAAATTTCACATGCTCAACCATCTTGCCAGCCTCTAATTTTACTTTTTAAAGTCACATTTCTTTTGAGCACTGAGATAAACACACCACCAGAAATTGTAATTCAAGCCTTTAAATCTCCCATTTTCCCCTGTATCACTGAAAAGTAAAATGTACTCTCAATTCTGTGTCTGAGCTCAGTTGAAATTTTGGTTTCAAGAGAAATCTCCAATGATGCATAGTGCATTGCTTGCATCCAATGACTATAAGCTTTTCCATCCTTTGGGAAGGGTCACAAACCACAGAACTTCTGGTTTATTTCAAAGCTTTCCAGCATTGGTTTTGACAAGTTGAAGTAATGCTAGAAATACTCAGATGGCACAAAATACTTTTATTTTGTGAGCATCCCTTGGTTGTGAGTCATTTGATGAATTTCTTGTTCTAAGTAAAATTATTACACTATTATTAACTAATAAAATATAAAGCCAAAGATGAATATTGAGAACACATGATCAAAATTAGAGGAAGAATAAAGATGGTTTGCAATGTGGAAAATTGCATGAACACAGGACTGTTATATGGTCTCTCCACTTTTTTGTCTTGCATCGTGTCACGGGGTGATGAGTAGCAAGGCCATGGTAGAATCTACCTTTTTATACTGAGATATGGTGACCATCTCAGAAGCAGTGTTACAACAGGGCATGCCTTTTGCTTACACTGTTAAGTTGATTGACATCTCTCAGTGTGATTTATGTGGTTGAGCAGGGCATATTTCAGATTTGTCATATTCTGTTATTGATGTGTTTGGTGCATTGTCCCTAATGTGGCATTTGGGGTAAAGACTGGGATGTATACAACAGTTTCTTATAACGGAGACTGTGAGGGTGTAAGGAAACAACAATTGTATTGCTGTCTTGGTCAAAACAAGTAATATGAGCACCCAGAAACCCATGAATATTAGAAAGGAAACAATATATTTTTGTAATAAAAGGGTCTGAGATGGTTTTAAAAGATTCCATGCTCCTGGAAATCATCCACATTTATTTCATATATTAATTCATATATATTTGAAAGGTATTTTCAAAATAGTGTATGTTCCCATGTCATGACTGATCTCTACTTATCCCTTGGTTTCATCTTATGAGCATATACATTTTCAAAACAAGTGCTACAATTTGATGATGTCTACTTTAAAATTTTTTGTTTTGTACAGGCAAAGTACAGTGACTGCAGACACTATCCAAGTGACTGATCACTGAGCCACTTAACCCAACAAAAGTCAGAGAGAAAGAGAGGGAGAAAGAGAGAGAGAGAGAGAGAGAGAGAGAGAGAGAGAGAGAGAGATCTGTTACACTATATCAATACAGAGATTGCTTCTCTGGTCTATCAGCAGCCTCTGGGATGATCCCTACTTTTGAGTGGTAAACTATATTCTTTCACTTTTCACCTAAGGAATAATTATGTAAGATGCAATTCTTAACATTTTAGAGTATGAATCTAAAAGTACAGGAAAAAGTATTTTTAAAATAGTGTATATTCCTGTGTCATGATTAATCTCTCCTTATCCCTTGGTTTCTTCTCATGAGCATATGTAACTACAAAAAAATATGAGTTTTTTAGTCTAAGTAATTGAGATCAACTTGTAAACTTTAGTACCCTACTTTCAAAGTATATTAGAAGTTAAGTTTTTAATGTTAACTAGTGAATCACATGTCTTATGAGGATACTAATAAAGGTTATGTATGCACTTACATGTGTGCATTTGTTTGTGCATGCAAATATGTGCCTATATTTCTGTATTTTCAGATCTACAGTGAATTTTAACCGTACCATGTATCACTTCTTCTACAATCCAATCTTAAAGGAGCTCATCTTTTTACTTTAAGTCTCTAAAATAATAGCATTTTCCTGTCTCACTGGCTAACTCAAATTTCACCCTGGTACAGTTTTCTGTAGATAGTAAGACTTTGTCAATTTACTAATGTCGCCTATTTACTGAACTTAAAAGCTTACAGCAGACCACAAGGATGCACTTAAGAAAGTGTGTGGAGGCTGCTGCCGCCTTCTCTTTTGCTAGAACAAGGGGAAGAGGCCTAATTGTTGCTATTCGGGGTAGAATGCAGTCTGGCTTGCTTCACTAGAGGCCATGTTCACCAGACCAGTTCACACACATACAGATCAAAACGAAGCTCCAACTCTCAGAGCGAGATGAATCAGCAAAGATCACAGAAGGGAGGGTGTGAAGCCCTGGAGGAACTGTGGGAAGAAGAAAGGTATGCTGTGGAGGACAGGGGAGTATCTCAAAGTTCTCACCAGCAAGCTCAAGCAGAGCTGAATTCACTGAATTCTTAGGTTCTTGGGTGTAGGCAGCCTTTGTGAGCTTCAGCCTTTGCCTATGTGTAGACCACTTGAAAGCCAATTACTGGCAGAACTAGTTAGGTGTCTTTTAAAGCGATGGAATTCAGGAACTGACTGGTTCATTTTATGGTACTTGCACACTCATAAGTCAATGTCTCTTGACTCATTCTATGTCTTTTTGAAGCCCAGGGGCCTTTGCTAAGTAGCATTTGAATATGATTCACTCGATAGTTTCAGACATTCTTGGAAACACCAAGGGGCTAGGACTTCAAACTAACATTCCAATCTAATACCATGCATCTCAGGTCCTAGCTAAAATTTGTTTTATGGAGGTATGAGCTAACTGTCTTTCTTTTATATCCACATATGTCCATGTGGATTAAACCATAATGAAATTGGACAAGTTTAAAGTATGTCTTCAGGAAGTAAATGAACTCGATCTCTCTCTCTCTCTCTCTCTCTCTCTCTCTCTCTCTCTCNCNCNCNCNCACACACACACACACANACATACACACACAGTATGTGTATGCATTTGCACACATGTGTGCTCATATAGTTTTAATTTAGCTATTTCAATTAGCCACTGTGAAAGGGATGATAGTTTTAAAACTTACTGAAAGAAAACCTGAGCTACTAAGAGGAAAGACACATTTCCTAGTTTAAGTAAATTTCAGCACAAAACCATTCTGGTTTACAGAAGTGGGTGGGTGCTGAGCACAAGTAGGTGCCATGTTTGGAGCTGGCATGTGGCAGAGTAAGGACAAGTGAACCTCACTTAGGAAGGCTGAGCCACAACAGTCTCTAATTTAGCTCCTCATAGCCATCAGTAGAGTGCTGGTATATAACACCACATTGCTTCTCTTTCTTTATACTCGAGTTACTTAAATGATGTATTGAGAACAGTTTACAACCACATTCGTTTTAACCACCCACCACAGAGCCCTCTTTACACTCAGTGTCATGCACAGTACTCCTGAGATTTCTACTCAAGGAGCTCATTAAGTATAGAATGTAATGGAAATCAAGTCAGAGGCATGGGTATAGGGCAATACAGTAGATTTAGCTCCATGTGAAAATACATGTTAAACCTGAGACTAGAGAAAGAAATATTAATTTTGTTATTTTGTCAAAATCCTGTTAATTTTGTTCATTGTGTATCGTACTGAATATAGTAATAAATGAAAGAAATAAAAGTCAATATGCAAAGAAAAAACCAAAACCCTTCAACACAGAAATGAAAATTACATTTTAACAATTTTTTGAGATAGTGTCTCACAGTGTAACCCTTATTGTACTCATTATATAGACCAAGATGGCCTTGACATAATATACGTAAACTTGCCTCTGCCTCTGCCTTTCAAGTACTTCAATTAAAGACCTGAAACATCATGCCCAGCAGAAACAAATTCTTAAAAAAGCAATTTATAAACCTTGTCTTAAAACCAATTAACACATGTGCATAAAAAAATATAAAAATGTTTCAAAGAGAAGCCCAGAATACACAACAGGAAATAGTACTTGCAGCTTTTATCGAGGACCTGAGTCCTTTTCCCAGCATCCACATGGTGGCTACAACTATTTGTAACTCCAGTTCAAGGGAATCCGGTGGTTTTTTTTCTAACCTCTGTAGATACCAGGCATGCATGTGGTGCACGTACACGCACGCATTCAGGAAAACAGTCATGCACATGAAATAATATAAATGTAAAAGAGTTTTGCAACTTTTCAAAATTATATTCATGGAGAAAAATACTTAATAAGTCAAAAGTTCAAATAAGTTATTCCTGGATATTTTTTTAAAGTTTTGTAAGTTCTTAGAAGGCTGATTTTCACAAGTGAGATATGTATGGGAAAACTGCAGGGATTAGCCAGATGTCTGCTAAACAATTGATACTAGTTATCTATTTGATGAGAGATTGAAAAATCTTTTAGTTTTTACATTTTAAAACTCTGCCAACAGTATTCTAGAGTAACACTTTCAAGAATCCTTTAGTAGGAGAATTCAACTGCCCACTTTCTGTGCTGTGCTCAGAGTCAGGGTACTTTAGAGCTGGTGACAACTGATCTCACTTAACTCAGGTTGCTTCTAGTTACATCTCTGCACCAAAGGAGAATTTGAAGCTTTTGTCCAGAGAGTCTGCCATTTGAAGTGAGGTTACTGCAGACTTATTCCTCACAGTTTCTCATTCTCTTCAGAGTTAAACGCACGATGAGGAATGTGAACAGATAATTTGATAATTTCTACTTTGATAATTTCTCAGTTACAATAGCACATCCCCCCCCAAGATAATCATCATACTGTCAGCTAGTAAATAGGATATTTTAAATACTTATCTTCCACATAAAATACTCCTTTTAAAACAAGCAAGCCCCTTTCTCAGTCAACTTCAGAATACTCCAAATTAATTATTGTCATCAACTATAAGAATTGCAAAATAACTAATTATACATACCCATCTGTTTACTATGTTAGAAGCAGGAAGGATTGCTCTGAAAGATTGATGTATTTAACATTAAAACAAGCTCATCAGAGGAAAAGAGTTGTGGTGTATCACATAAGAGAGTGCATTGAAGAAAAAAATAAAAATTCAAACCGCCTCTTTTAGAATTTACACCAACATGCCAATAAATAACTCAAATGTTCACCCACTTTTAGAAATTATAGATTCACAGGAAGGTGTGAAGGCAGTAGAGAAAAGCAAAATGTATTTTTCACCCATAGTTACCACTTACACACCATAGTACAGATTCAAGATCGGAAATGTTGACACTGAGAATGCTAGAATGTGTGTAAGTGTGTGTGTCTGTGTGTGCGTGTGTGTCTGTGTGTGTATGCATGTATAAATGTATGGGTTTATGTGTGTTTGTATGTGTATGAATGTATATGTGTGTATGTGTGTATGCATGTGTGTGTTTATGTGTAGAGTGTATGCATGTGTATGTGTTTATGTGTATATTGTATATTTGTGTGTATTGTATCTGTGTGTATGTGTACAAGTATAGTGTGACACTATTTCCCTAAATAGATTCATAGAGTGACCATGTCACTCAAAATACTGAACTGTGCTATTAGTACTGAGATTTCTTTTCACTTTATATAGTTATATACTTACATATGCATATATATACATATACATACATACACACACACACACACACACACGCACACACGCGCGCGCGTGTATGTGTGTGTGTGTGTATAGTTAATAGATTAATAGTGATTCTTCATACTTAGGGATTTTGAAGATATATATAGAAAGTATGATTAAGTCAGGGCAAATGGCATATGTATAAACACAGACATACTATTTAGTTTTTTCATTTTCTGAGCCTTTTCAAAGTGGAGTGGATACTAATGGCTAAGGTATGTAATAGCCTAGAATATAGAATGTGGGACCCTCTCCTTTCTGTCTCTCTGCACCTCTGTACCTGTTCCTTATCTTGTTCCCATGTGACCATCCCACCATTCCCAGGCTCCCACCATTCCCATTCTATTCTCTGCTATGGAAGATCAATTTTACTTCATACATGTAGGTCTTAACAGGCAGTATTTGTCTGTCCGTCTTCCATCCTTCCTTCTTTTCCTCCTGTTCTTCTTCCTTCTTTTATTTTGTTTTTGTTCTATTTTCTTTTCATTTTTTTTTCTTTTCTGTGGTTCTTGTAACTGAACCAAGTGCTTCAAGCATACCAGGCAAGTGTTCTACCACAGAGCAACCTCTCCAGCTCGGTTTTTGGTTTTGGGGGACTGAGGTATTTTTCTTAACATAATGTCCTCTAATTTTCTCCCCCTTGCTACCCTTTTATATCACTGCCACATGACAGTGCCCACCCCCACCGCCATCTGTAACCTCTACAACCACTACTTTATTCCCCATCTCTGTAATTTTGTCAATTCGAGCACGTTAAATGGGATCTTTCACCATGTGACCTTTAGACATTGTTTCTTCTCCCTCACAGCAGGACGCTCTTCCAGTTCTTCTGAGCAATCACCTCACATAGGGAGGTGAGTAGTGACCCATGTGCTAAGGGCACATTAGTTTTCAAGACACAGTAAACTGCTTTCCAGAGCAGCCACATGATTCTAAACGCTTTGTAGGAAGGCTTCCGTAATTCCACATCTCCTGCCGAATCTGTTACTACCTCAGTCACCACAGGGGAATCACACTGTGGTTTTAAATTCTATTTCCCTAATTTGAATACTGTTTCCGGTATTCACTGTCATCTGTATCAATTTTTTTTTTCCAAAGAGACAGTACCTATTTGTTTTAAATACATTCACAGGATTGCAAGTGGTAGTACGGAATATCAAGTGATTTCCTCAAATAATAGGCATACTCAATAATCACATGTTAATGATCTTACATGGTATCTTTTGTGATAAAATTCTGGGTTCTGCATAGGTAAATTACAATGTGTTCACTATTCCATAGTTAATAACCAGTGGCTGGGACAGAAGAGGTAACTGACAGGTTAAGAATACTTGCTGTTATTGCCAAAGATCCAGGCTCAGTTCCTAGCACTTACATCAGGCAGCTTAACCAGCTGTAACTACAGATCCGATGCTGTCTTGCTTTCTTCTGGCTTCCAACAGCACCTCCATACAAGGGGTACACATATAGGTTAGCACACATGAACATGCGTGCACACACAAACACAAAGACATATCTGCATACACACACAGAGAGAGAGAGAGAGAGAGAGAGAGAGAGAGAGAGAGCTCAGCAGTTAAAAGCACCTATTACTCTTCAGAGAATCCAAGTTCAACTCCAGATCCCTCACAGTGGTTCACAATTACTTTTGGTTCTAATCCCCCCCCCACCACTGCAGAAAACAAGAGCACATATGGTACACATACGTAAAGACAAAACAATAAAATAAAGTGAACAAATTTAATTTCAAAAATGAATAAATAAAAATAATCACTAGCAAAGTTAAAGTGGCTGCCTAAACAGCAAGAGTACAAATAATGCAAACTCAATAAAGAGAAAAAAAATCTGTAAAATTAAACCCTAAATATTTTCCAAATGAATTAAAATAACTAAAGTTTAATTGTAAGAAAATACAAAGGAAATGCTTATAACAATATTTTGCTCATAAAAATTATACAGAATAATTTGCTATACTATGTGCACTCATAGTTTGAAGAATTAATTTTTCAAGGCTTGTTTTTACTTTGTCAAAGGAAAATTATAGACTTGGCACAGTATAGTAAACAGACTTATTACAGGAACTTAATGGTGATGTGATAGTCAATAAAACTATATCTTGGAAGTAGCTGGCAATTCTCTGGATGGTGGGGTCAGTTTAAATGGAACTATTCATTAAATCGTTCAACTAATGCTTAGTAAGCACCCATTGTACAGCATTATTAAGTATGTACTGTAAAACTCTTGGGGTCCATGCCATATAAAAAGTTACATGCTTCTGTGAGACTTAAAATGTAGCAGAGAAAACACCAGTGCTTAAAAAATGGATGATATCTTATGGTCCAGAATATATATCTCACAAATCATTTTGAATGTTTGCTTGAAAATACTTTCAATTCTTACACTGAAACTATAGAAAAATAAGAATCAGATGAAAAGAGACAGTTGGTTGAAAATGGTGGAAATAATATTCTGTACTTTGTAGTTAAAGTTATTTCTGTTCATTTTGATAGATCAATTTCTCTAAAGATTGGAAATCTTTGGGGCCAATAAAAATACTCTGAGTATCTTCTGTGTCCTGTAAACATTAATGTATATTTATCACCTAATAATAAGGTGTACATCCAGATACTAAGCTGTATAGTGGGCCTGACTGGCATTTTAGAATTCAAGAGGGCACAGATTTGATGTACAGTCTGAGAAACAGACTAGAGGGACCAAGGAAGCACAAAAGGCTTATGTCGGATAATAGTGAACCTCCCTCAAGACCTGGACAGAGTTTTCAGGAAGAAACCATAAAGAATTGTTCTGTATTCACCTCAGGACTGAATACAAGAACACCGAAAAATGATGTGATTCGGATACAGTTTTTTTTTTTTTTTTTTTTTTTTTTTTTTTTTTTTTTTTTTTTTTTTTTGAGTGGTTCCAGTTTGGAAGGGGTAAATGAAGTGTGTTAAAAATATCCACCTCTCTGAGAATATCCAAAATAGAACTTTCCTTTTGAAACACCAGAGAGATGTGCTGGGATCCCTTTCAAGGTCACTTTAACCTCTAAGAAATCAATGCAATTTCTGTTGTGAGAACAGGATCGCCTCCCCTCCTACCCTTATCCTGATCAGGGGATGTCTCAGGGGCAGCGATTCTTTTTTAATGTAACAAACAGTGCCATCTACTGACCAACTCATGCTACTGAAGCGGTAATGAGTCTCGGATAGTAAATTGATCCGTGACAGGTCATTTGTCACAGTCTCCAGAAGTCACATTTTACACGTGCTTATTCGAAGTTACAACCAGAACAGGTGCTGTCTGTTTTGATTGTCAAGACTTTTTTCTTTTTAGGACAGGAAGAGATTGAGGTCCAAGAAAACAGATCATTTGATCATAATTTTACCTGTGTGTTTTTTTGTTTGTTTGTTTGTTTGTTTTGAGAGAGGACCACTATGAACAGAATTCCCCTGAATGGAAGGAAATGTAACACTTTAGAAGTGTAAGTCAGTCTTCAGAGTTCTCCAGCCTTGGAGGAAAAGCTCGATAGGGATGATGAATGAAAAGGTGTGAGGTCCATAGAGCAAAGCACACTGCCCAATGACGGGAAAACGCTCACATGGACGATCAAGTCAGAGAATGAAAGGAAAACGAGCCAAGGCTATTTTGTTTCTTCCCCTTTAACAGTATAAGCTTGGAAATATTTAAGTTAGCCCCATGTGTTCCTACATAGGTATTATCAATAATTCCATCTATTGTGTTGCAAGTTATATGGTATCAATAATCTGTCACTTACAAATTTACGAGTGTTAGGCTGAGGTAAGGACAATGCAGTGAAAATGTCCCTATACTTTGATTAATGAGAATTAAGCCCCATTTGGTTTCTATTTGCACCAAAATCAGGAGGGTGTGTTGTTACTGTTATTGTTGTTATAGGCTGCATGCAGATATTACACTGAACAGTTTCATGGTTGTAGCATTCATGCTGTTTTCCTATGAGCTCCTGATTCTATAAAAGGATGTAACCAGTATCCGTGGGATGGAATATTTGTAAAAGAATATTCTACTTACTCCTTTACGAGAGAGAGAGAGAGAGAGAGAGAGAGAGAGAGAGAGAGAGAGAGAGAGAGAGAGAGAAAGGATGTTGATTTTGTGTATAGGGAGATAGGGGGGACCTGGGAGGAGTTGGGAGAGGAGGAACCATAATAGAATATATTTTATGAAAAAAATGTTTTTTCAATTAAAAATATACTATTTTCTCATTTAAGATAGGAATGAGTAAGTTGATAGCATGAGTCTAGATGTTTGTTTCTGTTGTTGCATTGAAGCTCTTGAAACTGTATGAGGCACGTTCTCAAATTATATAACATATATCAAATTAAGAAATGAAAGTAATCTATCAGCCAGATGATTCTTATTAAGGAGAGTTTCTGAGAATAATACTCAAGATGTACAATATTACCAATCTTTGAAACGCAGAAGAAAGAGAAGGAGAAGAAGAAGAAAAAGGAGGAGGAGGAGGGGGAGGAGGAAAAAGGGGGAGGGGGAGGAGGAGGAGGAGGAGAAGAAGAAGGAGGAGGAGAAGGAGAAGGAGAAGGAGAAGGAGAGGCAGAAGAAGAAAAAGGCAGCAGAGAAGGCAAGTGTGACAGCAATATTACCATTCAAATGTACAGGATCTGAGTCTGCATACAACCGCCACCTTCCATTTCTCAAACCAAAGGCTTCCAAAGAGCCTGGACTCCACAGAACCAATGATGTCAATGATCATAACAATGCAAGCACAGGAAGGGTGTGTTTTCACAGGACACTCTGTCCTGAGGGTTTTTAGTAACACTGAAACTTATTCTGAGATTAGACAAGGACATATGGTGGAGGCAGAAGGCAAGTCTTCACAGAGATGCCTCTTGGTGATAGCTTAGGACAGACATGAGAAATGCTGACAGCAGCTGCTGGAGCAAGTCACAGACCCAAGGAGCATGCGGAATAGCACGTAGAGCCTGGCTCTGGGCCTCTGTAGTGGGGTTTGTTTAGGATTTCAAAATAATTCACACTCAGTGTCTGCCTATGCTCTGATTTGATGATCTCTTCTCATTTTAACGTTTGATCAAAAGAATTGGAAGCATAATTCTACTTCGTTTTCCAAGCTCAGAATGGATTTTTGTGCTCAATTTGGAATCCATGCAATTATAGGTGTTTTGTTTTGTTTTATGTTGTGTTTTAATTTGCAAATGGCAGAAGAATCAAGAGATAATACAGTATGAACACGTTCCCCCTCTTTCTGCTTTCTTTCTCTCTATTGTATGAATGATATCAAAAATCCACACCAAAACTTTTACTAAAGACTACATGTAAAAGTAGAAATTGAGCCATACCAATACAGATAAGGATGTACATAGCTAAACATTGGACTGAGTGTAGGGACCCCAAGGGGAAGTTAGGGCAAGCACTGTAGGAGCTGAAGAGATTTGCAACCTCATAGGAAGAACAATAATATCAACCAACCAGACACCCCAAAGCTACCAGGGACTAAACCACCAACCAAAGAGTACACAGAGAGTACCCATGGCTCCAGCTGGATTTGTAGCAGGGGACTGCCTTATCTGGCATCACTGGTAGGGTATCCTCTTAGTCCTATAGAGGCTTGATGACCTAGAATAGGGGAACTCTAGGCTGCTGAGGCAGG
>NC_034598.1:22523295-22526509 GCF_900095145.1 Mus pahari
AAGAAGAAGAAGAAGAAGAAGAAGAAGAAGAAGAAGAAGAAGAAGAAGAAGAAGAAGAAGAAGAAGAAGAAGAAGAAGAAGAAGAAGAAGAAGAAGAGAAATAGCTTCATTTAAATTCTACAGTTAATAGACTGTCTTTAGATTTTGATTAATTCTTAACCTGAGAGAAAAAGGATGTGTGTGTGTCTGTGTGTGTGTGTGTGTGTGTGTGTGTGTGTACATATACATGATTAAAGATAAAGAATCATGCACAAATTTTATGGAAACCATGGGAACAATTAAAAAAGAATACTTCTGCAGCAAGGTACAAAGGCCAGAGAACTTATTTGTTGGGGATTTTAAGCACAAATAGGTTGTCAAGGAGTTTTAAAAATATGAAATTCACTACTCTGTTGCTTAACCATACAGCTTCTCCTGTAAGCTTATCTATAAATTCAGCTAATAACTCCTTGATATGTTGATATAAGAATATTCCTACTGTTACATTATAAGGTGTGTGTGTGTGTGTGTGTGTGTGTGTGTGTGTGTAAACAAATGTTTGGAAGGTTCTGATCCTACAGTGAAATTCCTATTGAAGAATGTGCCTCTGTCATTTTATAGTGGCAGTAATAACCACTGTCCATTGCTATGGGCCACAATTGCTCAATTTTGTAAAATCCCATTAACTCAGAGAAATCATATTTTTTCCATTTTATTCTGACTACTCCTAAAAAGTGAATTCAAAGTCAAAAGTATTGAGAAGCTTAACGTTAAGTGGATGAGACTTCTTTGAGAATGGGAGATGAGATTCAAAGTGTACTCATTTATTCTTTATGACATAATTTTCTTACTAGACAGATTTTCTGTAATCACCCAAGGGCATAGCTCAAGTTAATTCAATTTCCAAAGAGAAACTGAAGAACAGTCTTAACTGTACAAGAATTTTTAACCGCTTTCATTGTAAGATGTGTACAACATATAGCAGATTCTACTGTTAGCTAAGTAACAGATTGAAGAATCTACAAAGTAGAAATCATTGCATATTGAATGATTTTGAATTTCTTTAACAGATACTTTTATTGTTTTTAGGAAGCTATGTTAAGAAAAATATGCAAATAAAAACAATAATGGAAAGCCACCTCACAACCATTAAATACTAAAGTAAAAACTTTCTTCAGTGTTGACCAGGAGGTGAAGAAATCTGAAACATTGCTCACTGTCAGAAGGATATAAAATAAGCCACCACTTGGCAAAGTAGTCTAGTGGTCCTTCAAATCCTAAACCTGGACTTCCCATAAGATGTGGCAGCCATCCTACTCACAGGTATGTAGCCATGAGAAATGAAGTTAAATTACACCCAAACCTTACACATGGACAGAGGCAACATTTAAAAGAACCACAAGCCAAGAATCCACCAACTAAAGAAAGGGTAAACATTGTATAAACACAGAGAGAAGTAGCGTTCAGAATAAAATTAAGTGCACCAAATATTCTACACCATGGACAAAACTTGTAAACATTATGGAACATGGAAGAAACCACACACACACACACACACACACACACACACACACACACACACCTGTTTGAAACATCCAGAGTAAGCAAATTATGAGACAATAAGGATTCCTAGCTGCCTAGGATTGGAAACACGGAAACATGGAGTACACTCTACACATCAGGGAAGGAGCATAGGACGTGTTCTAAATCGAACTGTTCTAAAATTGACTGAGTGGTTGATGCTGAACTCTGAACAAACTAAGAGAGAGACAAAGAAGTGGCAAATTCTTTTAATTTAAGTGGTAAGTGTGGTATTTGAAATTTACTTCAAGAAAACTACTTAAGCAAAAGTGGCTAGAACACTTTCCATCCTGAAGTAAATCAGATCAAGAATAATATTCAAAAATTTGAGTAGAACATTCATGAAAACAAAATTAGACTGTACCAGTTACTTGTTAAATCATGAATCACAAATCAATGGGAGTAATTTCTAAGAAAGCTGTGCTTACAAAGAAGGGCCATGGAAGCTAAAATCCTGTATCTGAGGAGACTCTACTAGAGTTATCCTCAGCAATAAATCTACCTATTAAACTAAGAGACAGATATAAGAGTTGAGAATGCGTCTGCTAGTGAATATTCACATGTGAACTTAGGTCTTCCTCATGCAAGATAGTGGTTTTTAAAATGTAATCTGTACACCAAAATAAGGTGAACTCTTCTGTAATTTCTGGTCTGGATGACCCTAGGCAGTGTACTATGTATCCTTAAGTTCATTTTTCAGCATTTCTAAATAATAAGCACTGTGTAAGTTACACTATAATAATCTGAAATGCCCCAGTATCCAAAATGCCTTTAATCTTCTGGGCTTGTTACTTTGTTTGTTTTTTTATTAATTTAAAATCAAACAAACACTCATTACTCAAGAGAGACATTAGCACAAATGTCTTCTACTGAGATTACAACCTTGTGGTAAACTGCCATATGACTCCATCAGCAATGGATGTTGGTGAAGCTATGAAAGGTAGTTGTATCATTCCAAAGGATAAAGCATCTCATCCAATGGAAAACTGTACCAGTTCCTTTAGCATCAGCGAGCCATGAACTAATGCCACTGAGATGTTTCAGTTCTCCGTAGATCATGCAAACATTTGTACCTACAAGCTATCACTGTTCATTGTGTGTTCTGTGTTTTGAAGTGTTTCATTTTATATTCCCTTGTGTTTGGGCCTTTAATCTCTGAGAGTAGAGGTTAAATTTATGCTTCTTTTCTTTCTTTTTTTTAAATATTATTTTATTAGATATTTTCTTTGTTTACATTTCAAATGCTATCCCAAATGTCCCCTATACCCTCCCCCCGCCCGGCTCCCCTGCCCATTCACTCCCACTTCTTGACCCTGGTGTTCCCCTATATGGGGCATATAAAGTTTGCAAGACCAAGGGGCCTCTCCTCCCAATGGTGGCTGAATACTCCATCTTCTGCCACATATGCAGCTAGAGACACAAGCTCAGGCCGTACTGGTTAGTTCATATTGTTGTTGCACCTGTAGGGTTGCAGACCCCTTCAGCTCCTTGGGTACTTTCTCTAGCTCCTCCATGTGTTCCATCCAATAGCTGACTGTGAGCATCCACTTCTGTGTTTGTCAGGCTCTGGCATAGCCTCACAAGAGACCGCTATATCAGGGTCCCTTCAGCAGAATCTTTCTGGTATGTGCAATAGTGTCTGGGTTTGGTGGCT
>NC_034598.1:22526520-22527542 GCF_900095145.1 Mus pahari
CAGGTTGCTAGTATATGCTCTCTCTAGTTTCTTTTTGGAGGCACTTCAAGGCTATGAGTTTTCCTCTTAGGACTGCCTTCATTATGTCCCATATGTTTGGGTATGTTGTGGCNTCATTTTTATTAAACTCTAAAAAGGCTTTAATTTCTTTCTTTATTTCATCCTTGACCAAGGAATCATTGAGAAGAGTGTTGTTTAGTTTCCATGTGAGTGTTGTCTTTCTATTATTTATGCTGATATTGAGGATCAGCCTTAGTCCATGGTGATCTGATAGGATGCATGGGATAATTTCAATATTTTTGTATCTGTGGAGGCCTGTTTTGTGATCAATTATATGGTCAATTTTGGAAGAGGTACCATGTGGTGCAGAGAAGAAGGTGTATCTTTTTGTTTTAGGATAATATGTTCTGTAGATATCTATTAAATCTATTTGTTCCATAACTTATGTTAGTGTTCATGTGTCTCTGTTTAGTTTCTGTTTCCAGGATCTGCCCATTGGTGAGAGGGGGTATTGAAGTCTCCCACTATTATTGTGTGAGGTGCAATGTGTGCTTTGAACTTTACTAAACTTTCTTCAATGAATGTGGCTGCTCTTGTATTTGGAGCATAAATATTCAGAATTGAGAGTTCCACTTGGTAGATTTTTACCTTTGAGGAGTATGAAGTGCCCCTCTTTGTCTTTTTTTGAAAACTTTGGGTTGGAAGTCAATTTTATTTGATATTAGAATGGCTACTCCAGCTTGTTTCTTCGGACCATTTGCTTGGAAAATTGTTTTCTAGTCTTTCACTCTGAGGTAGTATCTGTCTTTCTCCCCGAGGTGGGCTTCCTGTAAGCAGCAAAATTTTGGGTCCTGTTTGTGTAGCCAGTCTATTAGTCCTTGTCTTTTTATTGGGGATTTGAGTCCCTTGATGTTAAAAGAAATTAAAGAATAGTAATTGCTTCCTGTTATTTTTGTTGTTAAATTTGGGATTCTGTTTTTGAAGCTGTCTTCTTTTAGGTTTGTTGAAGGATTACTTTCTTG
>NC_034598.1:22527923-22542941 GCF_900095145.1 Mus pahari
CAGGCATTTGTGTTCTCTTAGGGTCTTCATAACATCTGTCCAGGATCTTCTGGCTTTCATAGTCTCTGTTGAGAAATCTGGTGTAATTCTTGTAGGCCTGCCTTTATATGTTACTTGACCCTTTTCCTTTGCTGCTTTCAATATTCTATCTTTATTTAGTGCATTTTTTGTTCTGATTATTATGTGTTGGGAGGAATTTCTTTTCTGGTCCAGTCTATTTGGAGTTCTGTAGGCTTCTTTATGTCCATGGGCATCTCTTTCTTTAGNTTCGGGAAGTTTTCTTCTACAATTTTGTTGAATATGTTTGCTGACCCCTTAAGTTGAAAATCTTCATTCTCATCTACTCCTATTATCCGAATGTTTGGTCTTCTCATTGTGTCCTGGATTTCCTGGATATTTTGAGTTAGGATCTTTTTGCATTTTGCATTTTGCAGTTTCTTTGATTGTTGTACCCATGTTCTCTATGGAATCTTCTGCTCCTGAGATTATCTCTTCCATCTCTTGTATTGGGTTTCTATCTCCAGAGTTGTCTCACTTTGGGTTTTCTTTATTGCTTCTATGTCCCCTTTTAAGTCTTGGATGGTTTTGTTCAATTCCATTACCTGTTTGGTTGTGTTCTCCTGTGTTTCTTTAAGGACTTCTACATCTTTAGCAGTGTTCTCCTGTTTTTCTTTAAGGACTTGTACCACTTTTGCAGCGTTCTCCTGTATATCTTTAAGTGAGTTATTAATGCCCTTCTTAAAGTCCTCTACCAGCATCATGAGGTATGCTTTTAAATCCAAGTCTTGCTTTTCAGGTGCATTGGAGTATCTAGGACTGGCTGAGGTGGGAGTGCTGGGTTCTGATGTTGGTGAGTGGTCTTGATTTCTGTTAGTAAGATTCGTACGTTTGCCTTTCGCCATCTGGTAATCTCTGGAGTTAGTTTTTATAGTTGTCTCGGTTGGAGCTTGTTCCTCTTGGATTCTGTTAGCCTCTGTCAGCAGTCCTGTGAGTCCAGCTTTCTCCCGAGTCTCAGTGGTCAGAGTACTCTCTGCAGGCAAGCTCTCTTCTTGCAGGGAACATGCACAGAGGCCTGGTGTTCAGCTCTGCTTCCTGGCTCAATATGTAGGCCCAAAATGAGGCCTGTCCCTGAAGATGTGTAGCCTCTGCAGTTTGCACACTCACCTGCAAAGGCTAGACTCCGAGGGACCCTTGACACAATATGTCTCTCTCACCTGCTCTGGGAGACAGAGCCCTCCCGGGTGGTCATCTTTCCTCTGGTGGGCAAGGTGCCCAAATGTCTGGAGCCCGAAACAGAGTCTGTCCCAGAAGCTAGAGTGCTTCTGTCTTTCCCAAACCCGTGTAGCTTCTGTACTCCACACTCTTACCAGTGCAGACGGGAACCTGGGCGTACCAGAGCAAAGATGGCTCCCTTACCAGCTCAGGCAGTGAGAGCGCTCCCGGGTGGACACCTCTCCTCTGGCAGGGATGGTGCCCAGATGTCTGCAGCCAGAAACAGGATCTGTCCCAGAAGCTGTCATTTCTGCAGTCCACGCTCTCTTTGGCAATGGCCCTTGTACTTCTTTTCTAAGTTTTTGTGTTGGAAGGAAGTTTCGGAAATTCTACAGGGTTGTCTCAGGGGGAACTAGTCTTTCTGCTTCCCAGTGCTCCTGGAGAAGCAGTATGGCAGCGGTGATGTTGAGCTATAAATGATTGTATCGAGCAGGAACATATTGTTCTGCATCTTACAAAATAATTGGACAAAATATTGGCAGGAACGAATATTTATTCTTGCAGGATAAAAGCATGACTTTCTTTTTAACAGGCAAACTTCTGGATTCCATTGGGAAGGCATATCTACACACACAACAAGAAGAGTCAATGTAATAAAAAAAGATTGAGAGTATTAGGAGAAGAAGAAAGTATGTACAAAATACTATAATGAAATCCATTGTATCATACATTAAATTTTGAAAACTAATAAAAATGCTACTACAAGCATTTTTGGAAAATTATCCACTCTGCTTCTGGTTTTGTGAAGTATTAAGTAATAGTAGTATGATAACATTTTCCTTACAGAGATTCTGATAGCACATGCGCAGCCTAAAGGAAGACTTTGCACATAGTAAGTGCTTTATGAAGGCATTAGATGTTTTAAACAACTAGTCACATCAAGAGGCTAATAAACTTTTAGAGTTGCTTACAAAAAGTTACAGTTATTCATAACTGTAAGAAAAGAAGCTTCATGGAAGCAGGAGTTGTATAACATGATTCTTATAACCCTATTGTTTACTTCATCACCTGTGTCCATGCTTCACTTGATAACCAAATTTCAACCACTATCCTCAATACTTAGGAGTCCTGAATCCTCTCACCATTTAATTTCTGCTTCAAAGTCTTTACTCCAAAGGCTTCCTGAAGGTCTACCCAACTAAATACAGATGCTCACTCTCCATTTCAGTCATTATTTAGATTATTTTTCTCATACCCCTCATCCTCCCTACAAATTATCTTTTGTTTATTTTGTTATTTGCAGTTTGTCCCTTCCTGTTAGAACACAGGATTCGTGGAACACAGGACAGTTGATCTTTAATTGGCATCACACCAGTTCCCTAAACAGTGACAGGTATATACTATCTGTCAAATAAAGGAATTTATTTTTGGAGTGAAGAGGCACACTGTAAAGTAATGCAGTAAGTTGTAAAAAAGAAATATTCACATTTCCCCACCATTTGGATTTTTCTAGGAAGTGGACTTTAGTTTGGGATGTTCATCTATTTATAGCTGTGAAAGAAAAAAGAATGAGACACAGAATGAATCAAAGGAGAAACCATGGGTTTAAGCACTCAGCCAATCCCTCAGGAATCTCTGAGGCTGAAATACCTTGTCCTTCCAGCCCAGCCTCAGCCAGTCCTAGTATAAGGACCACCCAAAAGAAGTTCTGATATTGGCACTGGCTACAGCTTAGTGCTGAGAGGCACAGGTGTCCTTCTTCCTTTCAAAAGGACCTCTGTGGTGTATCATCATGATAATCCTTCTGATTCAATCATTCTGCAAGCATCGATGGCTATGTTCCATGTTCCAGGCAGTGGCTCAGGTTCTAGGAATGCAACATGAACATAGCAAAGTTCTCTACTTCAAGGATCTAAGAGTCTCTAAATGAAGACTGCAATAAGCAAGCACACTCATGTCTACCTCTTGGGGAAATAATAGGTATTACACACAACCATACTTTCAGATTAAGGCAAGGGGATGGTATTTTATCAAACTTCTGAAGAGATAAGGGTGAAGAGCCGAAACCATGTTTGTACATGGACAAACCACACACTGGCCTAGGATCAGCAATGAAAATCCCCATCTTCCACCCCCACATAGCAGGACAATAGATTTCAGTCATATATTTGAAGGATAATCATTGCTAAGCATCCTTCTTAAGGTTCAAAAATTCAGAATCTCAGGGTTGCTTTTTCTCTTTGTAGTTTACTAGATTTCTAACATTAAGTAACATTACCAAATGTTACTTAAATTCTGGCAGGGACTACTTCATTAGGGATATAATGATTTCTCCTATTTATATACTTTGCCACATATCTATTTGGCTGTTTATAAGCAAGGGGCAAAGAAAGTCTCTGTGACCAATGATTGTAATTTTACTCCACAGCTGAAATCCCCCAGATGTCTGCTCTGTCTTCTGCTATCCTGAAAGTCTGTAAATGCATCTGTTTGCTGAATTAATGTGTTACATCTCATTTTCTTTTCCACAAAAGTCTCTGTACTTAAGGGCTTTTCTACTTTGAATTGTCATCACCCCTAAGATGTTAGCACTGGTTATTTGACATTGCTATCACATCTATCCCAGTGCAAAGTATGCCACTCAATTTGTCACAACAGAACTTCTGTGGACAGAACCAGAAACAAATAGGTAGTGCCATGCACTCAAACCAGGGGGAGGGATGAACCATTCGTTCTACAATTCTTTAGAAGAACCAGCAGACTTTATCATACTTTTTTTCTGTAAACATATGTGAGCCATTATGCAACAGAAAGTACGGAGACAAGGTCAAAGTTCAAATCTTCAACTGGTATCAATCAAGAGAAGCAAGGACAGATGATGAGGTAAGTCCAAGGAATCTCAGGGCCCCAAGGGAACTAATAAACTAAACTGTAGTCAATACCTACTTCCCTGAACAACTTCCACAGAACAAAGATCAAATTCAGTTACAGAACTGCTCTTCCAGTTTAAGTTCATTACTTCATTCTTAATATATCCTTTATCCTTACAGTTCTCATGATGATGATTCTGGGAGCAATAGTGGCTTCCTCTCATGCTTTGTTTAGGACCTCAGAGTTTACACCTCTACTTAAAAAGCTTCACCCCACTCCCTTATAGTCCTAGATGAGGAAAATAATAGACAAGGAAGATAAATGATGCACAGGATTGAATTAAAATGAAAAATGAAAACAAAGTAAGCACACAAAGAGGCCAACTTCTTAGATGCCACACACATCTTCTCTCTGGAAAGAGGCATTTGACGTTCTGTGAGGTTGTCATATCAGGCCTTATGTAGAGGATAGAAAATGAATCTTCCTTTGAGGACAAATACATACTGCCTGATCCACCTACCCAGGGGCTCTGAAGAGGCTAGAGGACTGTCAGTAGCTTGTAGAGGCAGCTTGTTGGTGAATACGTACCACTTTGTTCCTTTACTGGGAAGAATAAAAGGTTAGAATAATCTAGCTTTAAAACGTTAATGACTACTGTAAAACAAAACCGTCAAATTAATCAGAAGTGCAGTATATGTAACCAAGGCAACAGCAAAAGGTATCAAATAAAACCCAAGTTTATATTTTTTTCTGTTTTCTCTTTCTTTTTAACCTTGCAGTTTGGACTGGAGAGTTTTATGTCAACTCAACAGAAGCTAGAGTCATCGAAGAAGGAGACTCAAAAGAGAAAATGCCCCCATAAGATCTGTCTGGAGGGCATTTTCTTAATTAGGGATCAGTGGAGGAGGAACCAGCCCACTGTGGGTGGTGCCATAACTCCGCTGGTGGTCCTAGGTTCTATAGGAGAGGGGAGGAACGGTGAGCAGTATCAGGTTTGGGAGAAGATGGGGGAGATGTACATAGGGTTAGGAAATTGAATGGAGATGTGTAGCAGTGGGAGATGGGGAACTGGAGGTAGCTATTAGAAAGTCCCAGGTGCCAGAGAAGCAAGAGGTTCCCAGGACCCAACGGGGATGACATTAGCTGGAATACTCAACAAATGGGAGATAGAACCTGTAGAGACCATATCCATTGGATAGGCACAGCCTCTGGTTGAAGGATGGGACCACCCACCCGTCTCAAAAATTTTAACCCAGAATTGTTTCTGTCTAAAGGAAATGCAGGGACAAAGAGTGGAGCACCAATGAGAGGGGAGGCTCTTGGTCCTGTGGAGGCTCAATGCCCCAGGGTAGGGAGATGCTGGGGTGGTAAGGCAGGAGTGGGAGCACCCTCATAGAGGCAGGAGAGGGAGATGGGATAGGAGGTTTGAGGAGGAGAAACCAGGAAGGGGGACAGCATTTGCAATGTAAATAAATAAAATAACCAGGAAAAAAAAATGAAAAAGCTGACTGAGCAAGCTATGGGAAACAAGCCAGTCAGCAGCATCCCTCATGGCCTCTTCATCAGCTCTGCCCTCCAGGTTCCTGCCCTTGAGGTCCCGCCCTTCCTGCTTGTTACAGTTATATGGAACTGTGAGTGAAATAAACCCTTTGCTCCCCAAGTTGCTCTTGGTCATCGTGTTTAATCACAGTGATAGAAACCCTAAGACCCACTTACATATAATAACTTTTAAATTTTCTCTATCTATGATTTAACATGTGAGATAAAATGTTGATATGCTACGAAGAAATGAGCCACTGAGATAACTTGTCATGTTTTGAACTTTGAAAAGAGGCAAGGCACATTGAAGTGAATATAATAGGCAGACGGCAGAGTGCCTTGTGGCCAAAGGGGGAAAAAAAAAAGGGTATTTAGCACACAACAAATAGTTTTGCTTAGGAACAGTGAATATGTGGCCAATGCTTGGGAGTTGTGACAAGGACACAGCCCGAGGCAGATGCCAGTGACCTCAGAGATGACAGCTGCCTCTGAGTATCCCTGTCTTCCTTCCATATGGAGATATGTGTTTCCACTTTTGAGGAACATGCAATGTCATGCAACTCTAGTCTTCACTGAAAGACCTAGGAATTGTCTCCTGACACAGAGTTTCTATGTTGAAGGTTTTAGATGGGATTTAAGAAGAAATATAAAGATGTTTTTCTTTTCTTTTCTTTCTTTCCTTTTCTTTTTGGATTCTGTACAATAAGGAATAAAGTGTACATTTTATCATTGAAGCAATGGAAATAGCTATGTAGTAGGATATGGAAGACCTAACACTATATATATATATATATATATATATATATATATATATATATAATAATATATATAATAGTTAAATATAGATATATCTATAATCTTAGAGCTTCCCAGGATTATAGATAACAATATTATAGATAGATAAGATAACACATGAATAAACTTTTTGGAAAAGTAATAACCAGAATCTTTGGCTCAAAATCCCAGGGACCACTTCTTCCCTTCCTCCTAGTGCTGCAAACTGAAGGCTCAGAGCCCCTCAAACCACTGTCCTATCATATTGATCACCCCCTCATCATGTATTTACCTACAATGAAAGTGAGACTGATTTAATTTGGAGCATATTTCCACCACTTTGAGGATAGAGAGGAACTGGGGAGTGAGGAGGGGCATTATGTGAAATGTGAGATGATTAGATATGCATCCAAAGGAAAGGATGCTATGCTGACCGAAACCAGATGGGCCCATTATCATTTGGAAGCTGAATGTTTGTCTGTTTTGTTTTGTTTCTTTGTTTTCCTAGCACGATAGCAAAAAATTACTGAAGAGAAAAGAAGAAAGAAATTTGGGAGGGAGAATGAGAGACAGAAAGTAATTAAATCTGTCAAGGATCCCCAAAGCTGTTGGTTTGCAGCCTAGAGAGCTGTGATAAATCCCTTGCCAACAACTGCAGCAGAGGAAACAGATGACATCCCAGCTGCCCTTGGACACAAGTGCTGAGGACGTCATTGTGTCATGGAAACTCTCTGGAAGCCTACTTTTGTAGCAGTGCTTCATCACACAGTGCATCTCCTGCCTACTTTACATGTTTTACAATCCTAAATTTAATACTCTAACTGAATTAATGGCAAAAATAAAAACTAGGCCACTTAGCGAGGGTTATTTTTTCCATTCCTACAGAGTTAATTGAAAAGGGGGCCCATCTTCAGCTCTCCTCAGGCAGAAAACACATGGGACACATTTACAAGCTCCTCATTGAAAGCCACGAGAGAGTTCAAGAGCCCCAGCTACTCCACCCTGGCCCAGAACATTTACAAGTTTTATTTTTATTAGCTTTGTAGCAATTAAAATAATGGACTAATATAACTTGAGTAGAAGACTTAGTTTATATTATTTTAAGAAAAAGCATTTAATCTGGTTTCCTGTTTTCATTTTGCATTTCTATGACTCCTTTACTTTACATGCAAAAATGCATGAATCCTTCACCAGGCTTACGGCTTATTGTGAACAAGCAGTATAACTCATGGGAAGATGAAACATTTCCATCAGTAGGCATGCTTCAAGGAACTGTGGCTTATTTGTATGGAAAATACTAAAAAGAATAAGGCTTCTCTATTGGTACTTCTGTGAAAAAGCTGTTTAAAAGCATACAGACATATACTATATTACATAATTTGTTTTTTAAAAAACTGTATACATGTGAAAAGAGTCTCAGAAAACTTGAAATGATAAATATACAGTGAAAGGATCTGGTTGGAAACTGTTAAAAAGGTATATTGCTTCATGGTATCCTATGATTTTTAAAGGGAATATATTATTGATTCAACTAAAAGCTTGATATTTTTATAAAAAAAAAAAAACATCTAAAAGACGTTAAAGGAACAGAGAGCTATGGGCCTGAGACTTGGCTCAGTGCTATTCATCACTCTTAGAGAGGACTCAGGTCTGATTCCTCGTATCAAAATGATTGCTCACGACACTTCTATCTCTAGGTCCAGGTAATCTGATATCCATGGGCACCAAATGTGCATGTGATGCATATACATACATGCAGACAAAATATTAGTAAACATTAAATACATTAAATTTTGAGAACCCTGATATAGACAATATTAATGGTTGTGTTCACTATCAACCTATCGCAATCAGAATATGCATGTTCTGTCTTAGGGTATCTATCAGTGCTGGATTTTAGAGGTTGACTGGATGTTAGGGGTTAGACCAAGGCCTCATTTCAATGGAGACACTCCTATCACTCGGTATATTGACATGGTCAGGAGAAATACATACTCTGAAGAGTCATATTTGCTTGGGTTCTACTTATCATCTAGTAATTTTGTTTTATATACTAGAAGGAACCCTAAAGTATAATTTCCATGACATGAATGTAAATACTCCCAGTAAACATACTGTAAAACTGTCTTAGTATTTGAACATGCAAATTCCTTTTGTCTCAAAGTCACAATTTTCTTACCTCAGTCTGCAAGTGTGCCCGGTCATGCTCAGCTACTTGGTTAGATTTATTTTCATTTATTTTGGAATTAATCTGGAGCCATCTCACATACAGTGGGCATAGACATTTACTCTATCGCGGAGATACTCAGTCATCTATTTGTATTTTATTTTGAGCCAACATCTCAATTAAGTCTTCCAGGCTAGCCTTGATTTGTATTATCGGTTGCCCATAAAATGGGCTGTGCTCTAAATAAAAGTTAATGGTATAAAATCCTCAGAGGTTAAAAATCATGATTTGCCCCTATAAAGTGAATATTTCATAGTAACCTCAGAAACATTCTATGATATAAATACATAAATATTGTGAAGGAATGGAATGTTGATATTTATTTCCAGTTCCATGCTTTCAAAAAGGGGAATTTTAGCCGGGCAGTGGTGGTGCACACCTTTAATCCCAGCACTCAGGAGGCAGAGGCAGGCAGATTTCTGAGTTCAAGGCCAGCCTGGTTTGCAGAGTTAGTTCCAGGACAGCCAGGGTTATACAGAGAAACCCTGTCTTGAAAAACAAAACAAAACAAAACAACAAAAAAGGGAGGGAGATTTTAGAAAGAATTGATGAATCTTACTCCCTGTAAAGAAGGTCAAGGAAAGAAAAGCAATATGCTTACTTATATATATAAAAAAATTCCCAATCTATATGCACATGGTGATAAAGATGCCAAAAGTATGTGGTTTAAAATATGCAACAATAGAAGATGAGAAGATGTCTCAGTAAGTAAGAGAGCTGCCTATGCAAATGTGGGGACTTGAGGACTTGAGTTTAAACCTCTAGCACCAATTTAAAAAATCTGCTATGGTGCATACGCCTATAATTCCATTATTGAGACAGATATATGGAGCCTGAAAATTACCATGCCAGGCTAGCCAAAATGACAAGCTTCCAGTTCAGTGAGAGTTTTTGTTTCAAGATAATAAATTTTCAAGTGATAGTGGAAAACATGGACACACACACACATGGGATGGGGGGGGTGGGGAGAGAGAGAGAGAGAGAGAGAGAGAGAGAGAGAGAGAGAGAGAGAGAGAGAGAACAATCAAGAGAAATCACGAAGCAAAGCAAAGCACGTACAGAAGCCTCAACTAGTCTTAATTTAACTGAAGCAGCTGAAGTGTTCATTCTTTGACTATTTGGGTAGTTTTTTTTTTTTTTTTAACAACTCTGTCCTGTTCAGTTTCAATAGAGGCAGAAATAGTTGAATAGGGAGAATGATGTTCTGGACTATGAAGAATGCATAAAAACATATCCATGTGTTTTAGTTACCATTCTATTACTGTGCATAGACACCATGACCAAGGCAACTTATAAAAGAAAGCATTTAATTGAGGACCTTCTAATACTTTCTGAGGTTGAGTCCATGACCATCATAGTAAGGAAGACCGCAGCATGAAGGGAGGAAGGCGCTTAAGCAGTAGCTAAGAGCTTACAGCTGGATCCTCAGAAAGCAGGCAGAAGGAGAGAGGGACTGGGCTAGGGGTGGACTTTGAAGTAACGTACATCCACTAACAAGACCACACCTCCTAATTGACTTAAGTGTTGCATGAAAACTGAAAGTTTATCAAGTCTCTAAATTTATTCCTTATCATTAGTTTACCATTAGAGAAATAAAATATAATTACATAAAGATTGCCCATGAATGCAAACTTCATATTTACTCATATTCATACTTTCAAAACAGCAATGTTTTAGATCAAGAAGCCAGGTGGTACTGGCACAAGTGCCAGAGTGGTGACACACACCTTTAGTCCAGCACTCCAGGAGGCAGAGATCTCTGAATTCAAGGCCAGTCTGATCTACAGAATGAGTTGTAGGACATCCAGGGCTACACAGAGAAACCTGGTCTCAAAAAGCCAAAACCAAACAAAACAAAGCAAAACAAAAAAGCGAACAAAAATCAAAACAAAAAAAAAATCAATCTGCTTATTTAAATATTGAATTAAATTAAGTATGAGGTAAGAAACATTTGGATTAATTTTCCCTATGATCTTTTCCCCAAAACAGTTGTTTAAATTATGAAAAATTTTTTATCAACGTGATTTTCAGATGGAGTTATATTTTCATTTTCAAGCACTGATAAGTTTGTATGAAATACACACTGCACATCAGTTTCAGAATTAAAACTAAAAACCAAATGTGAATAGAACCAAATTGTTATATTTGTTAAAGAATTGTCAACACCTGTTCACCAACTTAGAAACATTAAAACATATGAGCCTATAGGAACAATTCTTACTCAAATCATCGCACTATGCATGCTACTATTCCAGCACTGTATCTCTGCATTTGTGAGATGCATATCACTGCATGATAAATGCACCAAAAATCATCTTAGGTGAAGATGTCTCCATCAAAGATTCAAGACAGCAATAGATCAGCACACACACACACACACACACACACACACACACACACACACACACACTTACTTCTGGGTTAGGTATTTAGCACTTTATCATCTATTTAAAGTAAAAAAGATGGGGCTGGAGAGATGACTCAGAGGTTAAGAGCACTGACTGATCTTCCAGAGGTCCTGAGTTCAATTCCCAGCATCACATGGTGGTTCACAACCATCTATAATGGGATCTGATGCCCTCTTCTGGTGTTTATGAAGATAGCAACAGTTTTTTTTTAAAGTAAAAAAGTTTTAAAAGATTTCACTTAATTAATAAAAGCATACTTTGGAAAGTAACTTAGTGTGATATTAGATATAGTTATTATTGCTTCTATTTATTTACTAAGTGCATTATATTAATGAATAGACTAATATTTTATTGTTATTGGTGTTCATTGACTAACATGGGATTACATATTGCTTTAAACTTAAGAATTAAGCCTGTTCTCCAATTTTTCCTTTTCCTTCTACTATAGAAATTCCTTTGAAATATAAATTCTCTTTGTAACATAGTGTTTTACTGATATAGAAGAAAATAATTCACACAAAGATAATAAATGTTGTATTAAGGGCTTTTTAAAATAGAAAACTACTTGGAAAGGTATAGTTTGATATTTATTAAACCTTAAATTTTCAGAAGGAATTTTTGAACTCTCTTCGCTCATAAATATCTCAGAAAATTCCAGTAATATTTAAAAAATAAAACAGAATTCCTGCACTTTATTGCTTAGAGAAGTTTCTTGTTTGACAGACCATCCCATTCAAAACTCCCCAGTGTCTTTCTGGACCTATTTTTTTAGTCTTAAAGATGATCTTCTGCTACAGCTTTTTTCTTGAGACTATGAAAGATTGGCTCTTTTGCATATTTTTTCCTGCCATGCATCTATGTTGTTATTTGCCAACCTGAATAAATATCATCAAAGGCAACTGCAATATTTCCTGATAATCTTGGGGAAATAAAAACCAATAAGACCAAAGAAGTCTTTGAACCATGTGATTCAATATAAGCAATGTCACAGTGACTTGGATCTCTCCCTTCTTGCAGTTTAACCAATGTGCAATAGTGCTGTTGGTTTTCTTCTTAACTGAAACAACCCTCTCAATCCCCACCTCCAGTGCATCTCCAACAGTCTGGCAGCAATGCCTAGGAACATCAGCAATACTCCTGAAGGCACCACAGAGCAAGCTCTGACTGAGCCTGTATTTCCTTAATCTTCTTACTTTTTAATCATTTGCAGAAAACCAGAAATTGATTGGGGTAGGAAATGGGAATAATTTTTGAGTCTCTCTCTCTCTGTGTCTCTGTTTCTCTCTCTCTCTCTTTGTTTTCTGGTGTTTGGTTATTTTCATAAGTGGTTAATTAAGTAATACCTTACTCTACATTGTATCAAATTTGTGTTTCCTTTTTGATATTTTTGATAAATTTAGACATTAGCCACAATTTTTATTCATAATTTATTTTATAGTGAAAATGACTACAATTTGACTATTTTGATGATAAACAAGTATCAGAATCAGAAATTTGTTCTATAAAGAGCACCATCGCTCTTCAAAGTATAACCTGAGTCAGGGTTTCTATTCCTGCACAAACATCATGATCAAGAAGCAAGTTGGGGAGGAAAGGGTTTATTCGGCCTACATTTCCATACTGCTGTTGATCACTAAAGGATGCAGGACTGGAACTCAAGCAGGTCAGAAAGCAGGAGCTGACGCAGAGGCCATGGAGGGATGTTCTTTACCGACTTGCCTCCCCTGGCTTGCTCAGCCTGCTCTCTTATAGAACCAAGACTACCAGCCCAGAGATGGCACCACCCACAAGGGNACCTCCCCCCTTGATCACTAATTGAGAAAATGCCTTACAGCTGGATCTCATGGAGGCATTTCCCCAAATGAAGCTCCTTTCTCTGTGATAACTCCAGCTGTGTCAAGTTGACACAAAATTAGCCAGTACAGGCTATAAAGAAATAAGTTGAAACTCTTCATTCTCATCTACACCTATTATCCTTAGGTTTGATTTTTTCATTGTGACCTGGATTTCCTGGATGTTTTGAGTTAGGATCTTTTTGGATTTTGCCTTTTCTTTGATTGTTTTTCCATGTTTTCTGTGGAATTTTCTGCACCTGAGAGTCTCTCTTCCATCTCTTGTATTCTGTTGCTGATGCTTGAATCTATGGTTCCGGGTTTCTTTCCTAGGGTTTCTATCTCCAGAGTTGTCTCCCTTTGGGTTTTCTTTATTGTTTCTACTTTCACTTTTAGATCTTGGATGGTTTTGTTCCATTCCATCACCGTTTGGTTGTGTTTTCCTGTAATTCTTTAAGGGATTTTTGTGTTTCCTCTTTAAGGACTTCTACCTGTTTAGCAGTGTTTTTCTGTAACTCTTTAAGGATTTCTACCTGTTTAGCAATGTTCTCCTGTATTTCTTTAAGTGAGTTATTAATCTTCTTAAAATCCTCTACCAGCATCATGAGATATGATTTTAAATCCAAGTCTTGCTTTTCGGGTGTGCTGGGGTATCCAAGACTCGCTGTGGTGGGCATACTGGGCTCTGATGATGGTGAGTGGTCTTGGTTTCTGTTCGTAAGATTCTTACATTTTCCTTTCGCCATCTGGTAATCTCTGGTGTTAATGTTCTAGCTGTCTCTGGCTGGAGATTGTTCCTCCTGTGATTCTGTTAGCCTCTGTCAGCAGTCCTGGGTGTCCAACTCTCTCCTGGGTCCCCTTGGTCAGAGCACTCTCTGCAGGTAAGCTCTCCTCTTACAGGGAAGTCTGGAGCTCTGATCCACTTACTGAGTCCCAGGGTCAGAGCCCTCCCTGGAGGCTGACTCTCCTCTGGCAAGGAAGGTGCTCAGGGGTCTGGGTCTCAGCTCTGCCTCCTGGCTGAGGATGAAGGCCTGAAGGGACCCTGTCCAAGAAGCTCTGTTGCTTCTGCTGCCCACGTGCTCTCCTGCATAGACTGGTCTCAGTGAACCCAAGATCCTGGGTGTGCTAGGGCCTGCCAAGTTCGCACCCAAGATGGCACAGGGAGGAATCCCAGCCTCTGGTTGGGCGGGGTTCCTTTGTCCCTGTTCCTGCTGGCACAAGACCCTCCTCGATTCTTTGGAACAGATGTTGTGTTCCACTCACCAGTGATCCCAAGATCCTGGGTGTGCTAGGGTGTCTGCTGCATGAAGAATCCTCTGGGGACCTTGCGACCCTCTGCCAGATTCAAGTTAACCCTTAACTCAATAGTTCTGCTAGCTTTCTGCTTCTTCACATTGTGCACAATAACTCTCCTAAGAAAGTCTCAGTGTTTTGACTGAATTTTACTAAGATTTTACATATTCTATATTTGTTTATCCAAGAACTACTCTCAAATGTTATGCAAAACTTATTTTATAGCTTTAATAATTTTTCCTTCCTTGGGGTCCAAATGTTGGTTCTATTTCATTTTCTAATAATTTCTTCAAAGTTTCCTTGAAAGTCAAGCATTAATCTGGAACTACCATAGTGCAGTTATTGCATTGTTTACAAGATGAGAGCACACAGCATGCACCTGGGCCATTAGGACTGTGCTGTGCTTGTGTCTCATGTCTCAATTTTTAATTGTTTAAGAATCATTGGAAGGACCCGGGCGTGGTGGCTCATGCCTTTAATCCCAGCACTTGAGAGGCAGAGGCAGGCAGATTTCTGAGTTTGAGGCCAGCCTGGTCTACAAAGTGAGTTCCAGGACAGTCAGGGCTATACAGAGAAACCATGTCTCAAAAAAAGACAAAAAAAAAAAAATCATTGGAGGATATCATCTTTAGTGAGGTAACTCAACCACAAAAGAAGTCACTAGATATGCACTCACTGATAAGTGGATATTAGTCCAGAAACTTAGAATACCCAATATACATTTTGCAAAACACAAGAAAACCAAGAAGAAGGAAGACCAACATGCTGATACTTCATTCCTCCTTAGAATAGGGAACAAAATATCCATGAAAGGAGTTACAGAGACAAAGTTTGGAGCTAAGACAAAAGGATGGACTATCCA
>NC_034598.1:22543836-22553830 GCF_900095145.1 Mus pahari
AATTATGCACACCAAGGCCAACTGAAAAGCAGTCACGCACAAATGAAATCTATATAGCCATTGTCTAGGGCTAAGGTTAGGAGAAATGGAAACAACTGATTTTTACAAAGAGTTGCTGCGGGCTACTGAGATGTCTCCATCCCAGCCTACTACAGGCAGTCCCTGTCATTGTATGCTGACCCCAGCAAGGAGCTATGTTAGACTGGGTTTTAGACCCAGTGGACAATGCCAGATATGACACACATATATCCTGAGGGCTCACCGGGCCTAAGTAGTTTTAACATTTGAAGAAAATGGAAAAAAATATACAATTTGTAGAGTTCTTGAGGAGTAATTGAGTGGATAGATTCTATACCAAAATAAGGGAATAGTCAAATAGTTTCTCAGAGGACTCTCCAGGATAACAGACAACTACGATGGCAGAGAGAGTAGAGAAGTGGAAAGGTTACACATTCCAGTAAAAAGGGGGCAGGATATAAAATCTCATGGTAAACTAAAGATAAGCAATGGTATTAGAGACTTGGTATATTTCTCAAGAAACACCTGAATCAGTTAAATCCTAAGAAATTATTTCCATACAAAGTTTGCAAGACCAAGGGGCCAAATTTTATATGCCCCAGTACAGGGGAATGCCAGGGCCAAGAAGTGGGAGTGGGTGGGTAGGGGAGCAGGGTCGGGGGAGGGTATAGGGAACTTTCGGGATAGCATTTGAAATGTAAATAAAGAAAATATGTAATAAAAAAAGGTGAAAAAAAGATGTACCACTGCATTAATATAACTTCAGTGAAATCCCATCAAAAATTATTTTCAATGTGAGAACTATGCACTAATAATGAGTAATGGAAATTCTTCATGAGGCTGCATACAACTTGTTAATTCCATTTACTGGAGCGTTCGATGCCAGTAAAATTTGGTGATTTTTACTTCAAACTGATTTTATTGTTTTATACATTCTTAAAACTGGACACTTCGTTTTCTGTATATGTAATTATTTAAGGTATAAACCGTCTGTGAGAGCAATGTTCTAACAAGCCATTCTGTGTCATTCACGAAATAATCACGAATATTTATGTCTATATTCCAGCAACAGTTTTGCTTATTCAGAGGGACAAATTTTGGGGAATTTGATTCCCCAAATTCCCAGTTATTTCCTTTCTTTTCTTTATTTTTCTCTCATGTATTATAACCTGGCTCCTATATCCCCTCCATCCCCTTCCTTCAGTTTCTTCTTCCCTACCTTCCTTTTCCCCTGGATCCATTTCCCCTTTCACCTCCCCTCAGAAAAGGACAGGAGTTTCAGAGTCATCAACCCAATACAGCAATTATGCTACAATAAGTCCGTATACATGTTGTGACAGAAAGGCTGGTGAGGCCCCTCAGTAGGAAGAAAAGGGTCCTAGAGGCAGGCGCAAGAGTCAGAAATGGCTCCCGCTCCCATGTTAGGAGTCACTTAAGAACACCAAGCTACACAACAATAACACATGTGCAGAGGACCTAGGTCAGATCCCCCTGATCTCTGAGTACCAGTCAGTTGATTACATGGGGCCATATTTTATGGTGTCAACTGATCTCTCTGACACCTCAAATTCTTCCTCTGACTCCTTCACAGGACTCCCGAGCTAGCCCATCCTGTGGGCATGAGAAACTGTAGGTCAGAGGTTTTGTGTCTGGGTTGGTGTTCCAATGCCTCTACTAGAGGCCTTGTCTGGTTACAGATAATGGCCAGTTTAGGCTCTGTGTCCCATGGCTAGGAGTATTAATTAGGGTCACCTCTTAGAGTCCTGGGAGTTTCCAGTACACTCCCTGCTAAAATTCTTCCCCCAATTCCAGTCATGTCTCCCAGTAATTTTTCCCTCCATCTCCCCAACCTAATCCCTCCTGTTCCCAACCACAATAGTCCCCAATTCACCCATGAAATTTATTCTATTTCCCTTTCTCAGGAAGATCTTTGTTTCTACTCTTAAGTCCTCCTTGTTGCTTAGACTCTCCAAGTCTGTGGATTGTAGTATGACAATCTCTTCCAAGTCTCAATTTGAAAAACAGAATAAATGTTCTTTTATCACCATCGTTGTGTCAAATAAGCATCAAAATAAGTGTATACATTATTAATATTCTATGGGTTATCATATTTTCCTTGTATAGCTCCCTGGTTTTAGCTGAACCTGTATCTACTTTTTTCTATAAAGGGGAAAAGAATGAAGTTTTATTTGCTATATTTATTGCCAATGACAAATGTATCCTGTAAAGATGTAAAATGAATACTAATCATGACTATAATTAAAAACTGAGAATCCACAGCTATATAAAAAGCAAGATTTTCCCTTTACTTTACCGTAATTACATTTTTATGCTCAAAGGAAAGTTTGTAGAAGGTTCTCACTAAATTTTCTTGCTTAAAGATTTATGAATGGTATAAAAGTACATATGCAGATATATTTCCATATTTTAATTAGTATCCACAGTAGTGGGTTTCACTGTGACATTTCACTTTAAAGCATATATAACATTATACTTCATTTCATTTCATTTCATTATACCACTTCTTCTCATTTTTAAGACATCATACAAATATATGATGCCTTTTGATCAAATCAACCTGATATCACTCCACCTTCACACAGGAGCTCCTACCTTACCTCCATACAACGTCACGTTCTCTTGTCATAGCATAGTCTGCATCCAACACCAGATTATTAAATCCCGAGTGACACACATATGCAGACATCTCTACAATAGTAGGTTTCCCTGATTCTATTCAGGCACCCTGAGAGTTGTTAGTTCTCTCTCTCCCACCCCATCCTCTTACAGACTCCTTGAAACCTCTCCTAACATAATCCTTGTCCTGGCTAGTTTTGTGTCAACTTGACACAGGCTGGAGTTATCACAGAGAAAGGAACTTCAGTTGGGGAAATGCCTCCATGAGATCCAGCTGTAAGGCATTTTCTCAATTAGTGATCAACGGGGGAGGGGCACCTTGTGGGTGGGACCATTCCTGTGCTGGTAGTCTTGGTTCTGTAAGAGAGCAGGCTGAGCAAGGCAGGAGAGGCAAGTCAATAAAGTACATCCTTCCATGACCTCTGCATCAGCTCCTGAGTTCTAGTCCTGACTTCCTTCAGTGATGAACAGCAATGTGGAAATATAAGCTGAATAAACCCTTTCCTCCCTAACTTGCTTCTTGGTTATAATGTTTTGTCCAGGAATAGAAACCCTGACTAAGACAAACATCTTCCTCCAACTACCATGTTATCCCCTAGTCTTTTTCATAGCACTGGGTCAGAGTAAATTTTAATATTTTTTTCAAAAACTTAAATCTTTTTTCACATTTTAACTATTAGTATTAATTATTAGAGAACTGGTCATAACCAAGGTAAAGTAATTTGCTCAAAGGCCTATAAACAGCAAGAGTATTATTCAAATTTCAGACTGTTAAACTCCATTCTATTTTTGAAAGCAATCAGAATATAAGTGAAGCCTTGCATATCAAATTACTGTATATATTTGTGTACATACAGATAAAATGATTTGTAGTATTCATTTGCTATTTGTGCTTTATCTGTTTCTAGCTGGGAATAAAGTAGAATTTTCAGACCTGAAGCAGCTACTGACACAAGGTCAGTGGACACACAGAAGTTTGTGGATATTGACAGTTTATTTAGTTTTAGTTTTGAAACTGATGTGCACTCCATAGTTCATATAAATTTAGCAGTACTCAGAAATGGGACATCTAATGTTTCCCCCTAAATATTAAAATCTTTTTGATATAGAATTTTCCCATTATTTTCGCACAATTTAAAAACTGTGTTTTGTGCAAATATCAGAAGGACAGTGTGGTGGTTTGAATACGCTTGACCCAGGAAGTAGTACTACTAGAAGGTGTGGCCTTGTTGGAGGAAGTGTGTCACTGTGAGAATGGGCAATGAGACTCTCCTCCTGGCTGCCTGGAAGTCAGTCTCTCCTGATTGTCTTAAGATCAAGATGCAAAATTCTTAGTTCCATCTCTAGCGACATGTCTGTCTGTATGCTGAAATGCTTCCTGCTAAGTCGATAATGGACTGAACCTCTGAAATTGTAAGTCAGCCCCAATTAAGTGTTTGCCTTTATAAGTGTCACCTTGGGCATGATGTCTCTTCACAGCAATACAACCCTAAGACAGGCGGTAGTGAGTGACTGGTCCTCGAGGACTGGGTAAACCGCCCTTCCCACCAATACAATGTGTAATGGAGTAGAGTGTGAATAAGTACTTGGAACATTCAGTACTAATTTGGAATTCAGGAGCCTTGTATACAAATCATATCCTAGAAAACATGGGAAGAAATAAAAGATGGAATGAAATTGTCAAAAATAGAAGGAGTAGGGGGGAAGAAATCGATGATATGGGAATATTGCACATGTCTTTGAGAATAATTGAACCCTTGTTAAGTTACCAGAAACTTAGCCACCAAAGCTACCCAGTGACCACGACTTTCCAGTACTTGTCTCAAGAATTTGAAGAAGGAAATTCATGGACCACAGAGGGTGAGTTTTAGAGAGAAGTTTGTTATAGGTTCATTGGTGAAAAGTTAATAGGGAAGAGGAGGAGGAGGAAAAGGAGAAGGAGGAGCAGAAGAAGGAGGAGGAGGCAAAGGAGGAGGAGGAAAAGGAGGAGGAGCAGGAAGAGAGAGTCCCACATAGAAGGGGAATCCTACGAAACAGGTAACATTCAGGCTGCCACTGTGGAGGTAACAAGGCTTTCCTAGATGTAGGAGGGGATGGTGAGCAATGAAGTCCTTAGTATAGAAGTTGTCTAGACAAAGGATGCTTCCTTGGGGGAAGAGAAAATAATTTTCATAGCTGAGTAGTACTCCATTGTGTAGATGTACCACAGTTTCTGTATCCATTCCTCTATGGAGGGACATCTGGGTTCTTTCCAGCTTCTGGCTATGATAAATAAGGCTGCTATGAACATAGTGGAGCATGTGTCCTTATTACCAGTTGGAACATCTTCTGGGTATATGCCCAGAAGAGATATTGCTGGATGCTCTGGTAGTACTATGTCCAGTTTTCTGAGAAACCGCCAGACTGATTTCCAGAGTGTTTGTACAAGCTTGCAGTCCCACCAGCAATGGAGGAGTGTTCCTCTTTCTCCACATCCTCGCCAGCATCTGCTGTCACATGAATTTTTGATCTTAGCCACTCTAACTGGTGTGAAGTGGAATCTCAGGGTTGTTTTGACTTGCATTTCCCTGATGATTAAGGATGTTGAACATTTTTCCAGGTGCTTCTCAGCCATTCGATAATCCTCAGTTGAGAATTCTTTCTTTAGCTCTGTGTCCTGTTTTTAAATGGGGTTATTTGATTTTCTGGAGTCCACCTTCTTGAGTTCTTTATATATATTGAATATTAGTCCCCTATCTGATTTAGGATTGGTAAAGATCCTTTCCCAGTCTGTTGGTCACCTTTTTGTCTTCTTGACAGTGTCTTTTGCCTTCCAGAAACTTTGCAATTTTATGAGGTCTCATTTGTCAATTCTTGATCTTACAGCNCAAGCCATTGCTGTTCTTTTCAGAAATTTTTCTCTTGTGCTCATATCTTCGGGGCTTTTCCCCACTTTTTCCTCTATAATTTTCAGTATGTCAGCAAGATTTTGCTGAAAGGACCCTGATATAGCAGTCTCTTGTGAGGCTATGCCAGTGCCTGGCAAACACAGAAGTGGATGCTCACAGACAGCTATTGGACGGAACACAGGGCCCCCAATGGAGGAGCTAGAGAAAGTACCCAAGCAGTTGAAGAGGTCTGCAACCCTATAGGTGGAACAACAATATGAATTAACCAGTACCCCCTGAGCTCGTGTCTCTAGCTGCATATGTAGCAGGAGATGGCCTAGTTGGTCATCACTGGGAAGAGAGGCCCCTTGGTCTTGCAAACTTTATATGCCCCAGTACAGGGGAATGCCAGGGCCAAGAAGTGGGAGTGGGTGGGTAGGAGAGCAGGGAGGGGAGGGTATAGGGGACTTTCAGGATAGCATTTGACATGTAAATGAAGAAAATAAAATAAAAATTTGGAAAAAAGAGAAAATAATTTTAAAACCAAAAGCAAAATAACCCTGATTTTCATTTTAGCTCCTCTGGCTTCTGACCATGAACCAACTGGAAATATTTTATCTTTAACATTTCTGGGCATCTCTGTCCTCTAGAAAAGGTGATGCTATAAGGACATTTCCAGGTATTAGCCAGGAAATAAATTGTTCATGTTTGCTTGGAGTCTCTTTACTTATGTAGGCAATTTCTATCTTCTCTTCCATTCTGTAAGATGGAGAGAAACTGTTTTTGATATTGAGCTAATACTTCGTATCATTTTAAAATTTGGAATATACTTAGATTCATCAGTATGTCCTAAACTTTTTAATCATATTACCTTACATTTCTTCCTAGCTCAGATCTCAGTGTCAGGAATCCAACTTATAGGTGGTTTATCTGAAGTGCCTAAGATCAGATCACATAGGTATTTGAAAGCATGAAGAGCCATCTAAAAGCCTTTTGAAGCAATTTAGATTTTAAATGGTAGTATCGCTGCAATCCTCTTGCCAAGTACAGTGCTTCATCTCTCTATTCGTGGTTCTTAAACTTGTCTATGTGTCAGAATAACCTAAGATTCTCTTTAAAGCATAATATAGCTAAGTTCTATTCCCGGAGAATCTGAAAGGGGAGGGAGGGTCTTTGTTATAAACAAAGGATTTATACCCCTCTCAATTTCCCTGGTTATGTTGATTCTTCAGGTCTGGTGACCACTTTTATGCGAGCTTCCTGATTGAGCTGGTCCTCTGAATGTGTTGATTTAGGTTTTAGGTAGGTGGCCTATTTCAACCATTATTCATGCTCTGTGTACGAGGTCTCAAATTTAGGGTTTAGGGGGCATTTAAATGAGTTGCCCTTTGGGAAAAGATATTTTTATTAGATGAATTAATACCATAAATTGAAAACATACAACATGATATGCGCTCTGGGGAGAGTTCAAGCAAAGTGAGAGTACCATCTTAAAGGCTTCAGAGAGAGACACACACAGAGAGACAGACAGAGACAGAGACAGAGACAGAGACAGAGACAGAGACAGAGACAGAAAGCCAGTCCTGTTCATGTAGTTGGTGAATAGTATGTACTTGTATTCAGGTCAAGTCCCTGTTGGGAATAGGCAGAAAAGACATAAAGATGTAGCCCTTTCATTAATATATGCCCATCATATATGATGCGCTACCCACAGTCCTGGGTTGCTTAGGATCACATATAGCCTGGGGATGATAAACTTCTTTTGGAGAAGAGAGAATCACAGAGTCACAGGCAGACTCTCAGTAGGAGATCCTTAGCATTTCCCTGTATTTGTAAGAATCATAAAATCAACCATAAGGATGGAAAGAGATTGTTGAAGTTGCATATAGCCTGAGTATCCCCCATCTCAAACCTAATACTGTATATATTAGAAAGTGGAGACAATGTATAGAATACAAATGTAATTGTTCTTTGACTTTTCTGCACCAGAAGAATTCCCTTTAAAGTTGTCATAAGTGTCACAAGCCCAAGCAGGTGCAATTCAAGAGCCAGTGTGAACTATCTCTAGCTTCTGGTATGACCCCCTTATACTTCTGCAGTCAGAAGCAGAATCACTTCAAGGACTAAATTTTCATCTCTCTCACTCTCAGTCAAACTTCCTGAAACCCCTCTACAAATGAAGGAATGCCTTATAATGGCCTTGTCCAGCTGTAAAAAGACAAGGGATTATTCTCGTTTTAACATAATGGATGTGGAAGCATAAATAGGTGGGGTAAGCCTAGGTACCATTATGGAGAGAATTCAAACCCAGAACCAAGAGTTGGGAAGAAGGGAAGTGGTGATGGGAAGATGACAGAAAAACAAGAAGGATTTAAGGACAGAGGGAGGCTAGAGAGATGGCTCAGCCATTAAAGTTTAGGCTCACAAGCAAAAGGATAAAAGGACAAGATGCTTCCTAAGGAGTTCACATATGTAGTACATTTTGTGTTAGTCCTTTGAGTGGTTTTTATTTTCATTGCAAAATAACTCTTTAAATAGGTAGTGTCCACAGCTGATTCTGCTAGGGATGTTAGCTCGGTGGAAGAACTGAATTATATTTTCTTATTGAATATTCCTGTTGGGTGCAGTTTTTAGACTTCTTAAGAGTTTAGTTTACTAAAGAACTTAACGGCTAGACTTAGTTTATTTTATTCTTTAAACAAGAATATCCTTGGTTCCGTGAAGGTTCTATGCCCCAGTATAGGGGAATGCCAGGGCCAGGAATCAGAAGTGGGTGAGTTGATGAGCAGGGGGAGGGTGGAAGGGATAGGTAATATGCATAGGGGAAACTAGGAAAGGGGATAACATTTCAAATGTAAATAGAGAAAATATCTAATAAAAATACACAGGAAAAAAACAAACAAACAAAAAACCCCAAACAAACAAAAAACAAGAATTTTCGCTACTCAAATTATGGAGTGTAAGACTGTGATGAGAGTGTTTAAAATGTCTCAACTCTGAAAACTCTGAGAATACATGGCATTGTGCTTATTGTCCCTCAATTTCAGTCTGTAACATTTAAGAGCAAAGGCTCTGTGAGTCAGGGAGCTGTGAACATGAATGGCCTAGTCATTTATTTCTCTTCAGTATCTCTCAATAAATAAATATTTGGAATACTGACAAGAAGCACTGAGAGCTATGCACTCACAGACATATTTCATATATTTTTTTCTGGACAGTTTGTTATTTTTTTTTGCCAAGTTGATATCCTTCCTAGTTTATGGAGGGAAGATTATTAAGCATTTCAAAACATAAACATTCCACTTTAAAAACTTCTGGTACCTTCTCTGTAATGTAGCTATGATAGGACATAAATCTAACATAGAACTCATTTTCTTGTCATGTCTACTGGCTACAGTCTAGGAGACATGTCTTTCTAGTCTTCCCTGTGGGCCCATCAGCTAGAGAGGAGAATTCTTCTTCGCCTTATGCAACACTCCTAAGTCTCCCAGGTCACAAATCATAGAAAACCCAATATGGTTGCATTCCACTGGAGTCTCAGCAGAAATATCCTCCAGGTGCTTTTACCAAATGTGGTAAAGTGAGTGCCTGAAGCTTTTCAAAAATATAACAGAGACATGGAGTCAGTGTCTTTTGAACCCTCAGTAATTTTTATGAGTATTATGGTATTTAATTAATTCATCAGTTTCCACATTTTTACACTAAAAAAAAAACCCCTGTAATTTAGGAACATGAAGAAACTCTGAAAAGTGGGGGTAGGTGAAATGAAAAGGCTCTCAGCTTCCAAGATGGGCTACTGAACTACAGAATGATTTGGTCTTCTCAGAGTGCTTAGTTTTGAGATGCTGAGTGAACAGCCTGGTGAGCAAAGATATTCCCCAAGAAGACAGAGGCAGCCCCGGTTATAGCACTGATTTTCAGACCTTCAGCCTCCTTCCCTCTCCATTCCCTTCTCATTCTTTTCTTAAAGAAGGCATCCATTGAGAAGCTTAGCCACTAAGCACAGACAAATTTCTTCAGCTCTTGTGCCGCAAGGATATTATTGAGCTAGAATGATCCCTCTTACTTATTAAGTCAACTATGTGTCATGTCTCTGGGCCTCTGGGTTGTTTCAACGTATTGAGAGGGCAGTTGTCAGAGCAAAGGAACGGGAAGAAGAAGAAGGAGGAGAGGGAAGAACAAGAACAAGAAGAACAAGAACAAGAAAAAGAGAAGAAGGAAGACCTATGGTCTTCTAAAAGTACAAAAAGGCATACCTTGATTTCTTTGGGATGTGCTCTAAATAAAAATGTTCAGACCTGTAGTAGGTCCAACTCCACAAAACGGGAGCTATAGATTATTGTGTCTGATTATCCATGAAGGGAACGCACAGTGAGCATGCTTTCCTGTCAGCATGCTTGACTCTACTACCCCAGTGATAAAGTATTCTGGTGGCACGTGTGTGTGTGTGTGTGTGTGTGTGTGTGTGTGTG
>NC_034598.1:22554550-22558003 GCF_900095145.1 Mus pahari
TTTTGCTATTTATCATTCTTATTATACTCATTATTTTGTGTGTCTATGAGTGTGTGTGTGTGTGTGTGTGTGTGTGTGTGTGTGTGTGTGTGTGTAACAAATGGAAGTCAGAGGATGACTTCTGTGAGTCAGCGAGTGCTCTCTCTTCACCGTGGATCCACCAAGAATGAACTCAAGTTGTCAGGTTTACAAAGCAAAGCATCTCTTCATGCTGACCCATCTCACTGGCCCTGATTATTTTGTTTGCTGGTTTGTTTGGGGTTGGATTGAAATCTTCTTTTCTTTGTTTTGTTTGAGAAGAGGTCTCCCTCTGTAGGCTGAGCTGGCCTAGAACTCATTGCATGACTCCTAACAATTTGTCTCAGCTTCCCCGTGCTTGGATAACAGGCATGAGCTGGCACACACCACATCTCATTCGATTGTTCCTCCCTCGTTATTTTTATCCAGGCGACATTATAACTCTCCTTGCCAGCACCTGTACAATTAAGAAAACTGGAAACAACTGGCAATGTGGAGCTAAGATTACAGGCAGATGGCTCAAGATGCAACCCTAGAGTTTCAGCCACTGCTGGGACATCTTGGTGGTCAGTCAACACTTGCCTAGGTAACTCAGGAGGTCACATAGTTTACAGGCCAGCCAATCATCAAGACCAGGTTCCCAGTGTGCACAGATGGTTTTTCATACGGGTGTCCTTGCTGGATGTGGAAGGTGAGAGTTTTGAGAAACTCAACCTTTTGTTGGCCACATGATGCTAGAACTGCTTTGGAAAAAGGAAGGAAAGGTAAGAGATAGTCATGACATCTGGATAAGTATTTTAGATTTCTCCATAGATGGAATCTCTAAAGATTTTGGAGGAAGTGAGATTTCTCCATAGATGGAATCTCTAAAGATTTTGGAGGAAGTGAGGGTACAATCCAAACCACATTAACCAAGGCGGTAAACCCAGAGCACTATTAACATTTAGTAGTCATAGTGCATGATTTAATTTACCATATCCAGAGTAGTCAACTGAGGAAGTTCTTTTTTTCTCTCTCTTTTTTATTTTATTAGGTATTTTCTTCATTTACATTTCAAATGCTACCCTGAATGTCCCCTATACCCTCCCCCTACCCTGCTCCCCTGCCCAACCTGCTCCCACTTCTTGGCCCTGGCGTTCCCCTGTATGGGGCATATAAAGTTTGCAAGACCAAGTATATTTAAGAAAATGTTTACTGAATTTTCTGGAAAATGCTTATACACACAGGCTTAGAGACAGTTTTTTTTTTCCTTTGAGTCTTCAGACATCATCACTTAAATATTATATTTGGGGGCTATGGAGATGGTCCCATGAAAACCCAAGTTCAGGTACATCATATTTATATAAAATGTGGGAACAGCGGTGCAGACCTGTAACCCTAGCTCCGTGGGTGGGGACAGGAAGTTTGCTTTGTAGCCAGTGTAGTTCAGTGAGAACTTAAGGGAATAAGGGAAAGCATGGTGGAGCAGGATATAGAATACAAGAATTAACACACACACACAACACACACATGCACACACACACATGCACACACCATATGTTAAAACATACTTGGTTTGTGGCAAACAAATGCCAGTGGGCTAAACATAGATAGCTGAGGAGGAGACAGATTGTAGCATAGATTTGGGGACCCACATAAAGATTCATACACTACTATAATAAGTTCTTGATTCATAAAACCAAGAATCAAAATTTTAGTTAAAGAGAGGAACACAGATTTGCAGATATATTGTATATTCATCATGTGTCCTGACTACTTAGCATTAAATACTGTTATTACAATTTTAAACACAGTAAGAGATATATATTTTCTTCAACAATTCACGTAGAAGTCACAAATTCCCCCTTTCCTTGGAATTGTTTGATTTCTAATTTTTGCATTTTTCCAGAGCACGATACCACTAGGATCCATGGAAGAGTGCTTTGAACATCGCAAAATCATTTCAGCTACTACAAAATGCAGCAGCAGCCCGCTTGCTCAAAGGTCTTGGGCAGATGGATCCTATTAACATCTATGTTCTACAGCTTGCACTGGCTACCAGGGTGTTGTTGGATGCTGTTCAAAGAACTGACTTTGATCTATGGTGCTGTGTACATTTTAAACCAGAAACTATTTATTCTAAAAATCACCCACAGTGGGCAAGATGAAACAGGGACTTTGCTGAAGCTGCTCACATCATAATTTCAAGTTAGTATCTTTACCAGACGTGTCTACTGATTCACTATTATTTGAGGTATTCAGGACCACTTTTCTCCACTCCTGACTGGAAGGCCTCATAGAAAAGAAAAATATATAGCTCTTCTACAGCAGTATATTTAATTACTACAGGAGCAAACTAAGTACTTCACTATATTCAATTCTATTGACCTCTTACATCTCACTTAAAATACATCATTAAAAAAGAAACAGAATGCTGTTTATAATTTCATATATTATTTTATATGGGCAAAGATTTATTACTTTTATTTTAGTATCTTAAATTTAGAAGTAATCTAAATCACTCATGGAAGGCTCTTTTCTTTCCTAAGGAAATAAAGAACTATTTATTCTAAGCAAATAATTAAGAAGGACAAAAAGGACTGAAATTACCTCCTGATTCATCTACACATGTTTTCTCTGAATTTTATAATGAATTTAACTTAAATGATAGGATATATGTTCTTCATTAACTAAGTAAATATGTCCTTATTTATCTCTGTATTCATTATGTAAGGCATACTTCTAGTGGCTAGCTTTTCTTTTAATACTTAGAACACAGTCTGAATGTAAAGAAGTAAAATAAAGCCAATATGTACAGTACTACAGTATTATAATTGTGAAACAAAGAATATTTTTATTTTTGTTTATTTTGAGGACTTATTATAATTATATTCTCCTATCCTTTTCCTCCCTGCAAGCCTTCCCATTCACTGCTCCTTGCTCTCCTTTAAATCCATGGTCTCTTTTTTCATATTGAGGGCATCAAAATAAAACTCAACAGTTAAGCCAGACATGTAAGCTAAATGAGGAATAATTCAGGAATGCTAACACGTGGGCTAAAGAATAGTATGAAGCACTAGATAACATAGCTTGGCCTGAAACCTGACCTCTCCCTATCTGACACATGCTATCAACATTACCTTTCTGGTCATGTAGTTCAACTTCTGTACTAGAAACACAGGAGGACCAACTGAGATCTGTAAGGCAGAAGAATTGGGTATAGCAATTTGCATCATGGCCTCTGGACTGTGATGTATGTGCAGAGAATGAGTTCCACAGGGAAAGGGATTGGAACCTCCAACAACAGTCCAGTTAGTTAAGGTTGATGCACCATCAGGAGCTATGGACAGACAAAATTTCAACCTAATTCCTCACATTTTTAATGAAAGGATTTATACCTTCAGCTTGACACATATATACATACATACACACACACACACGAGAGAGAGAGAGAGA
>NC_034598.1:22558083-22564836 GCF_900095145.1 Mus pahari
AGAGAGAGAGAGAGAGAGAGAGAGAGAGAGAGAAAACAACATAAGAAACTGACACACTGACATGTGTTGTGCACCTCCCACCTTTTTGAAGTTGAGTGTCCCCTAAACTCAGGTCAAACCACAATTCTGGGGGGTTCAGAGCTACACTTCACTCAAAACCCTAGAGAAGCAAGTAGACCATACAGACAGAACTATACATAGAAACTGAAGTAATAGTATTTGATAAATTCATATCAGGAAAAATGTTTTAGGACAAGTTAGGCTGAGAGGAGAGAGGTGTGTCTTTAGGAGAGAAGAAACCAGAGGCAAAAAAAGAGCCTTGTGTTTAAAACCAGACTCACTAATAAATCCACAGCTTGTTAGAGGCTTGGAGAATGAGAATATATACAAGTGTAATCTGAATATGGGCGATGACATTGCTAGAGAAATTTGCTTTTCTTTTGTTCACAAGTGAGCAAAACATCATTTATGTTTGAATTTGTTTTGGCTTTTGGTGTGTGTTATTTTGATACTGGCCATTATATCTCATTTAAATTATTTTTCAGAGTATCCAAATGCATGAATGAAAAATGTTCACTTCATACGTTGGCAGTCGAGTGCTATGAAAAGAAGTTCAATTCTCTAACACATCTCTCCGATTGGCCAGGATAAAACTATTTTATAAAATATTTTTAAGACGAGATCTCAGACTGACCTTTACCATAGGATCTCCCTGCATCAACCTTTCAAGTTACAGATGTAGGATCCCAGTCTGCATAAATCCACCTAGTTCATAGGTGAAATATGCGTAATTTTTTCCTTTAGAATATGAAATTGTCCTTTCTATTCTAATACACATAATTGTTGACTCGAGTGCACTAGCACTATTAAACCCAAATGAAGCTTCCTGGTATATATTTTAAAGTGGTTGTAAACTCATCTGAAAATATAAAAATCTATACCACGGAATTGCACAGAGGAAACTCGATGGCGTGTAACAAGGGGGTGGTAATAGCCAAATGATGATATGTCTGTAAATGAGAAGTTATAATAAACCAGCTGCCAGGTCTGGTGTGGGTTTTTTTCATGCTAAGACTGGGTAGTGGAAAATGTTAAGGGGAAATTTTCCATTCATCTTGCATACTTCACTGCTTAGAAATATGAACCACCTGTAAAGGGAGCCTCGGGGGATTAACAAAACCCCGTGCAGATCACCCACTAATGGTTCAGACCCCCTCCTGTTTGAAACACAGCTCTTTTTTTCCCCTCTGAACATTTCATGATCTCTTCCACTAATTATCTGGAATTCGCTTGTAATAAATGCCTTATGTTTCCCCTACTGAGGCCGCCTTGTTCCTTCACATTTCATTTCTTCTATGTGTTGCGAGCACCAAAATAGAATTCCAAAAAGAAGAAAAGATAAACTTTCGGTTAAGTCATGTTTGTTTTAGAAAAGGAAAGGAAATAGAAGTGTTTATTTGGTCTGGGCTGAACGCTGGGGTCATTGCGTTTTCTCCATTGAGTCTTTCCTTTCCTACTGCACCACCAAACAGGAAATACAGTTTCTTTCTTTTTTTTTTTTTTAAAGATTTATTTATTTATTTATTATATGTGAGTACACTGTAGCTTCAGACACTCCAGAAGAGGGAGTCAGATCTCGTTACGAATGGTTGTGAGCCACCATGCGGTTGCTGGGATTTGAACTCAGGACCTTCAGAAGAGCAGTTGGGTGCTCTTACCTACTGAGCCATCTCACCAGCCCGGAAATACAGTTTCTTAATACCAGAAGAGAATCGACTGGTGGTCATTGGACAGAAGGTGCAAAATGCATGAGAGCTTTTCAGAGCGGCTAACTCTGAGGTTACTTGGCCTTGGAACTCTGGCAGATTTACTGAGCAAGAGTGTTCTGAAGGCAACCTGAACCTCTGGGGTGTGCTGAGAAATATCTAGTCTCTGTTTCTGTGTGTGCTGCAGACACATGAATTTATTTCATGATAGTATGATAATAAAGCAGATTAGAAAGCGCATTCCGGTTCTTGCTAATAAAAGAGCTTAAAGATCACTTTGGTCATTGCTCTATCAGCTTTCAGACTGGTGTTCTCTAGTCAAAGCAATGTGTCCACTTTCTCCCTATATCACAGACATACATCAATAGCATAGTGAGAGAGCAAGGAATCAATCCTCCTCCTCCTCCTTTCAGTGCCAACAGAACTGGTAGGCAGTGGGCAGACAAGCAGTTACCTCCACCCATGAGTTCATTGACTTTGAAGAGTTTGTGGTTGAAATTTCCAACCAACCTCTGCATGCTCTGTAACCTTAGCAGCTTCCTTTTATCATGTGGGAAGTTGTCTTAGCTTGGGTTTTTATTGCTATACAGAGAGACCGTGTCTGTGATCGTGGCATCTGTTCTAAAGGAAAATATTTAATTGGGACTGACTTGCAGTCTCAGAGGTTTAGCCCATTATCATCATGGCTGGAAACATGGACGGTGAGGGCAGACATGGTGCTAGAGAAAGAGCTGAGAGTTCTACATCTTAATTCACAGACAGCTAGAGTCAAGCACACTATGCTTAGCTTGAGCATGGAGACTTCAAAACCTGCCTCCACACTGACATACTTCCTCCAACAAGGTTAAACCTACTCCAACAAGGTCACACCTTCTCACAGTAACACTCCCTCTGGGACAAGCATTCACACATGAGTCTATGGAGGCCATTGCTATTCAAACTACCACATGGAGTAAAGGACCCTACTTGCATGACAAAATTCTTTTACATCTTCAGTAAACACAGCCACAGCGAGTGACTTCACAGACCTTTCAAGAGGCTTCCAAAACAGCTTGGATACTTCAGAGCTGTCCAGCTCCTTCTTGGTGTGGATGCAGAAGAACACTGAAAGGTACTGTGGAGGTTGGAATAGGTATGGCCCCACAGATTCATGTGTTTGGATGTTTGGCTATAAAGAGTGGCACTATTAGGAGGTGTGGTCATAGTGAAGGAGATATGGCCTTTGTTAGGGGAAGTATGTCACTGTGGAGGTGGGGCTTTGAAGTCATATATATATATATATATATATATATATATATATATATATATATGCACAAGGTATACCAATATATAACACAGTCTTCTAATGCCTTCATATCAAGATGTAGAACTCTCAGCTCCCTTTCTAGCACCATATCTGACTGAATACTGCTATACTTCTCACCATTATGATAATGTACCAACCCCAATGAAATGTTTTCCTTTATAAGAGTTGCTGTGTTCATGGTTTCTTTTCACAGCAATGGAAACCCTGACTAAGAAAAGTACCAACACAATCAAGTCCTACAGTGGGTGTTAAAATTGACATCAATTGTAGGAGGCCACGGCCCCTCCCCTGGGCTACCCGAAGCCGCACCTTAAAAGATGGCACCTGTTGGTTATGGAGCTTGTGGTAAACAGGTCCATATTTGGTGGTGATATGTTCCTGCTCTTCTGGTTGGCTGAGGCCGCGCGCATGGTGAGGTGACATGGCCTGCTGCGATTGGAGTGGATAAGAGTATAAAAGGGCTTGTATCCCGGGCTCGAGGGAGATGAAGAGGGAGATGATGAAGATTGTTCAAGGTTCCTGAATAAACTGCTGTTAGAAGAACTGGTGGTTGCATCTTCCTTGCTGGTTGAGGGGGTGCACGACAATCAATCTATTCCTGGCTCAGTTAACCAAGAGATGTGGTCTTGAAGGAGTGACTACCATGCCTACTGAAATGGTCTACAATACATTAAGGATAGCACTGGAGAGGTTCAGTGTGTCAGGAGCTAAAGATCACTTAAAGAAAACGTACAAAAGCTGAAAAATCAGAGTCCATTCCAGATATTAGATGGCAGTGATAATGAGAGACAATGAATATTATAACAGTAATTACAATCACATAGTCCTAATCATTGCAGTAGTGATTTGTAACTATTTCAAGGACTGCATAGATTTCCTCCCCATTCATTCTGTTTTGTTCCCTCTGGATTATTTATTTTCTTACCAAATTTACCTAAAATCTCCATTCTTCCCTCCATTAGCTTATAGGAAAACTAATCATAATGGTATCTGTATCTTCAAAACTAATATATTTCCTCTTCAATAATTCAGTCCTTCAGTACTTTTGGTTGAATATATACAGAAATAAAGCAGTCAGAAACAAAGGGAGAGTAGGAACAGGAAATGTACTCTGAGTCTGGTGGAGTTTCTGAAGAGAGAAATAGAAGGTTAAGCATGCTTTGTATTTGTTACCCCTCATTAGACTCTCAAGAGTTGGAGAAAAGAAATTAAGAATAAGGACCCTCATAGAAATACAAAGAGCAATTAACTCTGACCTTTCATATTTATTGGGAGAAGGTGCAGAGGAATGATCATAAAGAAGGTGACAATTGAATTGGAACTTGAGGTATACATACAATTTTTCTAAAAGAGAAAAACTGCCTGGAATGAAAGCTACAGGACATGTTGGGAAGGAAATATAGATTTAGCATATTTTGAATGATTTTGTAAAACATCTTCACACTCTCCTACATAAATCTTCCTAAAGAAAGTAAAATTACTACTTAATCAATTAAATCTGAGTTATAAATTTTATTTTGTAATATGTGGAAATCTCATAGCTATAAAATTAACATTTAGGAGTTATGAATACTTGGAAACATTTAAGTATATAAGGAGTATGTATGATACAAGTAATTTTCTCCCTAGTTACAGTGTATGTTTTAGATGTTTCTTTACCTTAGTACACAGGAAATCACTGACAACTGTTGCGGTTGGCAGTAATACCTGTGATACACAACTTTGCCTTACTGGTGAGCTTTCATAGTTTACTGGAGAAAGGTTTACAGCACCGTTTATGAGACTAAAGACTACATCTCTGCCAGCATGGCATCTTACACACTCTTACTCCTTGCACTGATTTCATTTGATCACATGACCAAAGTGAGGCACCCCGGAATCTAAAAACCATGCCACGATGTGTAAAGACTGTGACATCACCTTCCTCTTTTGTGTAGTTTTAGTTTCATTGCATTTCTGAATCATTGATAGAAAATTGTTTTTGTTTCCATAAACTCATCTCCAGTTATTTCCATGTCCCCATTTTTTTGTAATAATATCACTGCAACATGACTCAGATCTAAGTTAAGTGAATTTTTTAAAAGATGTTTAAATTAATTTTATTATTACAAAATATTAAATTTTACAAAATATTATAATAATAAAATATTCTGTTTATTAAAGAACAAAGCCTAGTACATCGATTTAATTATTGGTTCCAAGTGTATTTGTTGCCTTGACTTGGGAAATAGAGCAATAGAATATGTTATAAAAGTATTCTTATAAAAGATATCAAAAAATCAAAAAAAGACATCAGTAAATATATTAATTTAATATCTGATACCGAGGAAAGTAAATATCAAAGATCACCTGGGAAGAAGCAATAATGGTTAAATAGATAAAGCTTCAAAAAGCAGCTATTTGAATTGAGCTAAACCAGTTAAAGTAACTTTTTAGAAAGAAGTTCATTTGATGGCATATAAGAAACATCAAGAAGGTCCACTGTGGCTACAAGAATGAAAGATAAGAATGGGAAGATAGACAGAATAGACTGGAAGTATTAAAAAGAAGACTTTTTTTTAATCCATAAGAATGTGTTTAAAATGTATGCCAGTACAATGAGAGGCTAATGGGAGTGGATTAAGTAGATAATGATACCATCTGACTTACAATTTCCAAAACTTACAGTAGCAATTTTGTGTAGCACTGACTGCAATGGAAGTAGAATTAACTGATAGGTTGCTATTGCAAAGCCCTGAGGAAATATGATGGAATATTGAGAGATTGCTTGGAAACGGAGAGATTAGATTTGAGATGTGGATAATATGGGTAGATCTGGGAGGACTTGCTATAACATGTGGAGAATGAAGTAGAGCCAGGAGAAGATAGGGCACTGCAATTTCTGGACCTTGCATCAGAGGTCCGGTCCTGATACTTGATAGTTCTAAAACTGGTAATAAGTATTTGAGCAGTCTGAGGTTGTTGTTTCATATATTACGTTAATAGTGACTTGAATTGACAGGTTGTTGTTTCATATTTAATATTAGGTTAATAGTGACTTGAACTGACAGCATTCACAAGAATTAAATTGTGTATGATAGCTAGCGAAAGTCTAGAACTCAGGAGGTACCTGTTAAATTTCATACATTCAAAGAACGTAGTAAATTTGTATCCAAAGATTGAAATGTAGTTAGGGATTATGCTTGTTTAGTAATATGGCAGTTGTAAGATCTCTTCCAATATCCATGATTTCACTAGCATGAATAGTTGGCTAGATTTTCAGTACCAAGAATGATTTCCCTCTTGTTCAGTAGGTCTTAAGTCTATTTAAAGAGCTGTTGGTAGTCTCTGGATAGCCCATCCTTTCATCTTAGCTCTAAATTTTGTCTCTGTACCTATATCCTTTCATGGGTATTTTGTTCCTTGTTCTAAGGAGGAATGAAGTATCCACATGATGGTCTTCCGGGAATCCATCCCATCATCAGCCACCAAACCCAGATACTAACGCACATGCCAGCAAGATTCTGCTGAAGAGACCCTGATATTGTGGCCTCTTGGGAGGCTATGCCAGTGCCTGGCAAACACTGAAGTGGATGCTCACAATCAGCTATTGGATGGAACACAGGGCCCCCAATGGAGGAGCTAGAGAAAGTACCCAAGGAGCTGAAGGGGGCTGCAACCCTGTAGGTGGAACAACAATAT
>NC_034598.1:22565771-22570463 GCF_900095145.1 Mus pahari
AAGAATATCTGTGTCTACTTCATTTCTATGACACTATCTTTTAACCAGAAACAATATTAACATTTGGCTAACTCTTGAATGAAGAGAGAGAGAGAAAGAGAGAGAGAGAGAGAGAGAGAGAGAGAGAGAGAGAGAGAGAGAGAACTGAAAGAGAAACTGAACATTTAGATAACACAAAAAGAAGGAAGGAGAATTCTGATTAGAGATCTGTTGGAATCAGTATTGAGAGCATTCTCAGTGGGCTGACAGCACTAGCCAGAAAACTCCAAGGAGGAATTTAAGAACTATAACATGAAGTTCTATATTTTTGTTCAAAACAAATTAACCTCACACATGCAGGATTAACAGCAACTCATGTGAAAAGTTTTGGCAGTTAGAGTTGACTGCAAGGTCAGCATGAACTTGCAGACTGACTTAGCTGGTAAAATACTAAGGAAAAAATTTTGGCATCTTCAAAAGAAATCAAGAGTCAGCGGCAGTGGGCCAGCAAGAAAGCTTAGTGGGTAAAGGCATATTTTTGCCAGTTGTCCTTTGAGGGCCACACATGTATCCACCGTGGCACTTACTCATTTAACCCTCACTGCTAAGAAATTTAAAGAGGTGGCTCTATTTAGCTCTGTTCAGTCACCTAGCGCATGTCTAGTTTTGATGGCAAGATTTATTATTTATTGGTGAGTAGTACAGTATATAATGTAAGATTGAAACTGTAGCAATACAAAATTATCACAAGATTGTTCCCTCAAAAGTATCCCCGTAGAACACAAAGGAACCAACGTGTCTATAAATAAAATGCAACTGGAAAAATGTTTACATGTCTCTAAATGATAGCATTACAATTAATGTGACTATTTTGGTTAAATATTGGTGTCTTGCAATTAAATCAGATCATGTTGGTTTCCTTTCATAGGCAAAGGAGCAGTGTTTGAAATGACTGAGCTGGGAAATGATGTAGTCAATGTAGTTTCAAGAAACATGGGAAAGGAAGTCATAGTTATTGACAGATTCTCCATGTGAGCTGAGCCTAGTGAGAGAGACATTACCCCCAGCTACTGAGATTGGAGGATAGCAAGCTCAAAGACTAACTGGGCTACAGAACAAGATCAAGGACAACATGGACAATTTATTTTTATTCTAACCCTCTGCCCTCCAAAGGGGGGGTGCGGGAACCGATTAGTTCACATGAGCCTTAAACATATTCTTTTGTGTTTCAAGGCCTAATTACTAGGAGTGGGCAAGATGATCAAAATTATAAAGGGACAGATTTGGATGTAGCATAATGAAGGAATGTGTGTTTATCGTGTGGTCTCATCGCAAAGGAACTACTTGGAAGAAGCTGCCCAACCTTCAACCTGGAAGTGTTCCAGTTGGAATTGGAAGGTCCCACTCAGGCCTGCATGGAGTGAAGCAATAACTGACTCTAAGTTTCCTGGCCTTCCTGGAGCTCTGAGGTTTCATGTCACAAGATTGTTAATTAATTGACAAAGTAAATGTGTAACATTTGCATAGTTTAGAAGCTTCATAGTTGTTTTGTTGGATGCATGGAGCCTAGAACTATGCAAACACTTCTTAAAACATAGTAATTTTAAGGAATATTTATGCTTTTTATTTTTACAATATTTCAACTCAATTTAAAATTATTCATCATATGTTTGGGGAGAGTTAATAAATAGTAGAAACTGATTTTTAGAGTACCAGTTAAGTACCATATCAAATATAAATTTGAGCTCTGGATTATAAAAATTATTAACCATAGCTACACACATTCTGGAGTTATTAATATAACCAATGGGAAAATATGCACCCAATGTCCTATGTTAAACATGAACATAACAACTGGAGTCTAGGATGATGGTTTTGCTTTTTAGTCAATGAATTCAATTTCAAAGACAGCAATGGAAAAAGTGCTAGTTGAAATATAAATTATTTTCAGGATTTTGAACATTTTAAAAAAGCCAACATACTTTCAAATTTCAGCTAATATCATGCTTATTCACAATGTCATACAGAGGATACCAAGACATAAGCAACAAAAACATGCATCCACTTATTTTATACAAGAGAAAGTGAAAATCAATTATTGAGCTGTCATAGACAAGGCAACATCCAGGAAATGAGAGGGAATGTGGCCTTGGCAGAAACTTGTAATGATAAATGACCCTGTAGCCGGTGCACACAACTAAATCAACAGTGGCCTGATTAATGGCTCTTCCACAAAGCCCCATAATAATGCTGAGTGAAAAAGAAAACTTTGCAAGTTTTCATCAGGGATCTGTTTAATATGAGCAAGGGCACAGTGAGAGGAACACCTGCAGCAAGTTACTTTAAGAGAACAGTAAAGAAAAGAAAATGTTGACTAATCTTGGGATGCTATTTGTTAAGGAAAAGTTTACCCTGAGAACAAAATATGTCCCCTTCTACATTATTATTATTTTTAGTCACCAGGTGAGATGACAAAATAGATGCCTCAGTGGGTAAAAGTGTTTTCTCCATAACCCTGATGACATGAGTTCGGGTTCCTGGAACTCAAGTGAAAGCCCAAAGCTGGAACTCAAGGATCAGTAATCCCAAAAATCTCAAAGACTCCTGACCCAAAAATGTTAGGCTGAGACAGAAGGATGCTTAGTAGTGCTTGGGCCAGCTAACCTGGCTTAGAAAGCAGCAAGGAGACTTGTCTTAAGCAAGTTAAAATCAAATTATAATGCAGAAGCCGCAGCTCCACATGCTTACCATGGCATGGATGTGCAACTCCCCTTCATGCTCTGTCTGTCTCTCTGTTTCTGTCTCTCTCTGTCTCTCTGTCTCTGTGTCTGTCTCTCTGTATGTGTCTCTCTCTCCCTCTCTCTTTCTCTTTCTCTTTCTCTTTCTCTCTCTCTCTCTCTCTCTCTCTCTCTCTCTCTCTCTCTCTCACACACACACACACACACACACACACACTATTATTTTAGGGAAAATTTATGTCATCTTCTGGAACAATACAACATCAGTTTTGCTAGAAATCTAATCATACACATGTTTTTCTCATGTCTAGGGACTAAACCCAGGCCCTGAGCATTTCTGTGTTCTGCCTTGGATTTTCAGACTCTGGCCAGAACCTAAGAATATCTATTTCTGGTTCTCAGGGAAAGTAAACCCTTTCCTCTAAAACTTGCATGAGAAAACCCTATGCTGATACTCAAATGGCACGGCCGGTTCTCCTTTGCTTCTCCATTACCTTCCTCCAGGCAGCTACTAAGATTTACAGCTTTCTTGTCTTCTGTTGTTTTCCTTTCAAACTCCAACAAAATTGTCCTTGAGCTTACAATATGAACTTAAATTATCTTATTAACAAGAATAAGGACCCAAGAACTTCTGTTTTCCAAAGATCGTCTTACAACTCAGATGGAAAAACCACAAAATTCTAGTTAACAATACTACCAATACTATTAGCCCCCCTTTAATGAGATATGAGTGATGTCAACCTTTTCAAGAGGAAGACCAAAAGTAAATGTTTCAATCACTGTGTATTCACAATCTACATAGGTGGGACCCCAAGAGCATCCTGCCTCCTGGTGGAATTGTTAAGGGCCCCCAAAACTAACCGGGTTGGAACCCCGCCAGACCACCTATTCTAGTTGGATCTGCCCACAACCTCAGCTGGTCCACTAGGGACAGCCTATAGAGGTGAGTGACCTGTGAGGTCCCCTGAGCCCCATTGTTTAGCTCTGGCCTTGCTTCTCAATCCAGAGGAGCCTTGTGGGACGTCAAGAGCATCGTGCCTCCCTGAAGAAACATTCAGGGACCCCAAAACTAACCAGCTTGAAACTGCCAAACCACCCATCCTAGTAGGATCTGTGGGCCATAACAGCTAATCAGTCACTTAAGACAGTCTTCAGAGTTGGAATTGCCAGCCACCCCAGATGATCAAACTAGGACACATCCTTCAGAGCCACCCTCAACTCAGCTTGCAGATTTGGGTCTGCCAACTGAGCAGGGTACCCTGATCACCATTGTCTAGCCCACTGATCTGCCCACCTTCCAGAGAAGACATGCTGCCATCAGGATCATCCAGCCAACACCAGAGAAAACCAAAGAACATGATCAAAAAGTCCTGGATCAAAATGGCACCACCAGATGCCAGCTATCCTGCTATGACAAATCCCAGATATTCTAATGGAACTGAAGCACAAGAAAAGGATCTTAAATCCAGTCTTATAAAGATGATAGAGGCCTTTAAAGCGGATCTAAATAAAGTCCTTAAGGAAATACAGGAAAACCCATTCAAACAGATAGAAACATTAAATGAAGAAAGATATAAATATAAAGAAACACAGGAAAATACAATCAAACAGGTGAGGATATGAATAAAACTGTCCAAACCCTGAAAATGGAAATGAAAGCAATAAAGAACATACAAACTGAGGCAATCCTGGAGATTGATCATCTAGGAAAGAGAACAAGAACCACAGAGGCAAACATCACCAACAGAATACAGGAGATGGAAGAGAATCTCAGTGTAAAAGATATGATAATAAACCAACTTATCAGTCAAAGAAAATGAAAAATCTAAAATTTCATGACTCAGGTCATCAAGGAAATGCAGGATATTATGAAAAGTCCAAACCTAAGAACAATAGAAATTGAAGGAGGAGGAGAAGGAGGAGGAGGAAGGAAGAGGAGAAGGAGGAGGAGGGAGGAAGAGGAGAAGGAGGAGGA
>NC_034598.1:22571435-22588760 GCF_900095145.1 Mus pahari
TCTAATATCTAATAAAATAGACTTTCAACTGAAAATGATCAAAAGAAATAGGGAAGGACACTTCATACTCATCAAAGGAAAAATACACCAAGAGGATATCTTAATTATGAGCATCTATGCCCCAAATGCAAGGAAACCCACATTCATAAAAGAAACATTACCAAAGCTTAAATCACTCATCAAACCCTACACATTAATAGTGGGAGGCGTTAACTCCCCACTCTCTCAAATGGATGGGTCATCAAGACAGCAACTAAACAGAGAAATAATAAAACTAACAGAGAATATGATTCAAATCAACCAAATAAATATCTGTAGATTATTTCATTCAAACACAAAATGAATATAGCTTCTTCTCAGCACTTCATAGAAACTTCTCCAAAATTAACTATGTAATCAATCACAAAGCAAGCCTCAACAAATATAAGAAGACAGAAATAACCCTTGCATCTGATCATGGATTAAAGCGGGACTTCAACAACAACAGAAACAACAGAAACAACAGAAAGCTTGCATATTCATGGAAACTTAGCAACTCTTTCTATTCAATGGCCATTAGGTCAGGGAAGAAATAAAGAAAGAAATTAAAGATCTTGCTAAAATTCAATGAAATAAGGGCACAACATACCCATACTTGTGGGACATTATAAAAACAGTGCTAAAAGGAAATGTCATAGCACTAAGTGCCTTTATAATGAAATTGGAGTATTTTTATACCAGTGAATTAAAAGTACATCTGAAAGCTCTAGAAAAAAAAGAAGCAAAATCACCCAAGAGGAATAGACAGCAGGAAATAATAAAACTCAGGGCAGAAATCAATTAATTAGAAAGCCAGAATAATACAAAGAATCAATGAATTCAATGGCTGGTCCTTTGGGAAAATCAATTAGACAAATCCTTAGGCAAACTAACTTAAAAGGCAGAGAGACAGTATCCAAATCAACAAAAATCAGAAATGAAAAGGGACATAACATAACAATGAACACTAAGGAAATTCAAAGAATCAATAGGTCTTACTTCAAAAGCCTGTACTCCACAAAATTCAAAAATCTAAATAAACTGGATGAATTTCTAGATAGATACCAATTACCGAAGCTAAATCAAAATTTGGTAAGTTATCTGAATATTCCTATAACCCCTGAGGAAATAGAAGCAGTTAAAAGTCTCTCAAACAAAGGAAGCCCTTGGCCAGATGGTTTCAGTGCAGAATTCTATCAGACTTTCACAGAAGAACTGAGGTCAATACTCAAACTATTCCACAAATCAGAAAGAGAAGGAACCCTGCCAAACTCATCTTATAAGGCCAAAGTCACCCTAATACCTAAACTACACAAATACTCAACAAAGAAATAGAATTTCAGACCAATTTGTCCTATGAACATTGATGCAAAAATACATAATAAAATACAAGTAAACCGAATCCAAAAGTCCATCAAAGACTTCACCCAACATGATCAAGTATCATTTCACTAGATGCAGAAAAAGCCTTTGACAAAATCCAACATCCCACACCCTGTCATGATAAAAGTCTTGGAGATAGCAGGGATATAAGGTGCATGCCTAAACACAATAAAGGTAATATAAATCAAGCTAATAGCCAATATCAAATTAAACTGAAAGAAACTTAAAGATGTTTCCACTAAAATTAGGAACAAGACAAGGCTGTCCATTCTCCCCATATCTCCTCAATACAGTATTTGAAGTTCTAGCTAGAGCAATATGACAACTAAAGGAGATCAAGGAGATACAAACTGGAAACAAAGATGTAAAAATATTGTTATTCACAGATGAAATGATAGTATGTATAAGTGACCCTAAAAATTCTACCAGAGAACTTCTACAGCTGATAAATCCCTTCATCAAAGTGGCTGGATACAAAATTAACTGAAAAAAAAAAATCAGTAGCGCACCTCAACACAAGCAATAAACAGAGAAAGAAGTTAAGGAAATAGTACCCTTCACAATGGCCACAAAAATCATAAAATACATTGGTGTAACTCTAAGCAAGTGAAAGACTAGTATGACGAAAACTTCAAGTCTTTGAAGAAGGAAATTGAGGAAGATATGAGAAGGTGGAAAGATGTTCCATGCTCATGAATAGATTTGACTAACTGAAAATTTTAGCGATCTACAAATTCACTGCAATCCCCATAAAAATTCCAACACAATCCTTCACAGACTTTCAAAACTCAATTATTAACTTCATATGGAAAAACAAGAAAACCCGGTTAGCTAAAACAATCCTCAATAACAACAACAAAAAAACTTCTGGAGGCATCACCATCCCTGACTTTATGATGTACTACAGAACAATAGTAACAAAAATTGCATGATATTGGTATAGGAACAGACAGGTGGATCAATGGAAGCAAATCAGAGACTCAGAAATAAATCCACACATGATTTACAGACACTTGATTTTCTTTTTGGCAAAAAGGCAAAAACCATAAAACGGAAAAGGGAGAGCATCTTCAGCAAATGGCGCAGGTCTAACAGAATGTCTGCATGTAGAAGAATGCAAATAGATCTACATCCACCACCCCACGCAAAACTCAAGTCTAAGTGGATCAAAGACCTCAACGTAAACCAGATACAATACATGTAATTGAACAGAAAGTGGAGAATAGCCTTGAACATATTGGTACTAGAGAAAATGTCCTGAACAGAACACAAGCTCAGGCGCTAAGATGAACAATCGATAAATGGGACCTCATGAAAATGAGAAGTTTCTGTAAGGCAAAGCATACTGGCCATAGGACAAAATGGCAGTCTATAGATTGGTAAAGGATCTTCACTAACCCTTTATCTAACAGGGGGTGGGGAGGCTAGAGGGTGAGGGGTGGACTCCTAGAGTGAAGCTTCTCTTTCTCAGAAGAGAAGGGGCAGGTAGAATAGGGGAGGACTTGTTTGAGGCCGTACTGGGAAGAGAGGAAGAGCTGCTCTTGGGCTGTAAGGTGAAGAACTAGATAAAGAAATAGATAAATGAATAAATAAATGAAAAATAATCTATCCAAGCAACAAGACTGAACCCTGTTGTTAACCTATGTGTATATGTAATAGGATTTTTCCAGGTTTTCTATTATATAGTTATTTCTTTGCCTTTCCATCATAAGAAGGAAGTCGCTGAGCTCAGTCCACATGTAAATGACTGAGGCTTAAGAGTTTTCCAGATACTCTTGAAATTGATTCCCCAATTCTGAGGCAAACTGCAGAAACAAAGCCATGGTGCTTCTATCACAGAGGTAAGGACAAGTCAGCTGGCCAGGCTGTCATGTTTTGCGTGCTCTCCCAGCTTCTACCACAAGGATACTAAGAACTCTCTCTCTCTCTGTCTCTGTCTCTGTCTCTGTCTCTATCTCTGTCTCTGTCTCTCTCTCTCCATCCATTTCCCTTTTCCTTCATTTCTTCTTTCTTCCATCCCTCCATCCCTTCTTTCCTTCTTTCCTTCTTTCCTTCTTTCCTTCTTTCCTTCTTTCCTTCTTTCCTTCTTTCCTTCTTTCCTTCTTTCCTTCCTTCCTTCCTTCCTTCCTTCCTTCCTTCCTTCCTTCCTTCCTTCCTTTCCCTTTTCACTTAGTTTGCTAAAACTTTCCACACCTTTGACTTAAACTTCAGTAACTGATTACCTTTCCACCCTCCTTGTGTCTTCTTATGAGTCACATTATGAACTAACAGGAAATCTATATCAACCTTAAGCAACACTGCGACCTGCTTCCTGACACTGCTGTTCACAGCCCCGTATGCCATACGCTGAGTTTTAAACACAAAATTCTCTAACACCAACTCTTTCCATGGTGACACCATCACAAATTCATTGGGTCTGCACACTTTAGTTAATACAATGCCGTGAAAAGGAAAAAAACCTGCAAAAGCTGACAAATTTCCATTTTTCTTTCAAATGCAGATACTGGGTGTATGTTATTCTCAATCTCTAAATTAAATGCCAATGGTAAAAGAGATACATTCCTGAGCATCCAGGAGCTCATAAAGGAGTCAGCAACAGCTGGCTCTCCCCATCATGAAACTGATCAGTTATCACCAAAGAATAATTTGTTTTCATTTATTATAAGTTATAATCATTAGCACAGTTCATTTGCCATTCAAGAAATTTTCATATCACATAATCAAATTATGTGATCATATAATACGCTCAAATTTATTAGTATTTTTATAGGATTCTTATTTTTCTAATCTTTTAATCGTTTCACAAAAAACTGACTACAAATATTAGAATGCAAGTTTGATGCAAAAAGCTGACAGAGATCTCCCTTCCTTCCCTATTTGCCCTGAGCTCACATTAGAGCTCTCAGGGACTGGCTGTTCCCATTTAAAAATAGCAACAACATACATACAAACATTAGTAGTGGCTCTTCATGGAGAGATGTTTGTGGGTCAAGAACGTGCTAATTTTATCAAACATAATGATTCTTTTTTTCTTCCAACTGTAGACGTGGTGTACGCTGTTATCCCTGCTGTGTTGATCCGAATGATGAGACTGGAGAAGTCAGGTGACCTGTGCCAGGTCCAGGATGGGTGTATTTTCAGGGAAGCTACACGAAGTCAGAGACTGCAAGCTCTGTGTGAAGCCAGCACTTCAGCAACATACTACCATGCTATGAAATGGTCCTTAACACTGTGTCTCTTAAGTTCTCCCAATCTGTGAAAGCTTCTACCACTTCACACATCTCTCTACCTTAGCACCTGTATTTTTCCAAGGCCTAAACAGTCATAAATGCTCTAAATGTTAAGATAGTTTAAATGCAGATAGTTAAACATAAAATGCTCTCATTATTTTAATGTATCCAGTGGAATTTACACATCATAGAGTTTTGTTACCAATCATTTTTCATTTTCAAAACAAGTGTGTACTTTTTAAAAAGCTGGTATTTAGCTCCTTTCCTTTATTTCTTAGAATCATGTTTACATTCTACTCCAATCATGTATATTTTCTTCAATATTATCTCTTTAATCTAATAACACTCTAATACACTTTGCTATGATAAGAAAATTTTTTAAAATTTAAACTACCTTTACTGTTTTAAAATTTGAATTTCTATTATTCAGGGCTCCAGAAAATTAAAATATTTTCTTTGGATTTTTCTCTTAGTTGGTGTTCTGCTATTTGGAGACAGTATATTCAGAGCAATTCTTATAAAAGAAAGCATTTAACTAGGGCTTGGTTACAGTTTTAGAGGTGCAGTTCATTATCATAATAGAGAGGTTTAAAATTAATTTTTCTTGTAATAGTAGCTTGATACCAGTTAAGGAGAATCCAATGCATAGTCTTATAGCTTTTCCATGAAAATCTCCTGAGGATAAGCTTCTATGGCAAACGTAGTGATTTAGATCTGTCTATATTAATATGATAATACTACTTCTACATTTTAAATGGTGATGCTGTGATGTGAAAAGCATGACTGTCCTGTTGTGGGCTTGTGGGTGCTAATACTTGCAGAATTTAGGACTGGATAATTGTCTTTTGTATGCTGAGGTAGCTGGTGGTCATGACTCCAGGACAGCCTCAGGCTGATGTCTTGTGGCTAGGGGAACCAAGAACAAATTAGAGAGTTAGAACGTTCAGGTCAGGAGGGGAGAAGGTACTAAATAAAGATTGCTGTGATCGCCAGTGGCCAATGGTGAAATCAAGCATGTCTGCATAGGGAAGCCTCATTGAAATCCAAAAGAACAAGGTTCAAATGACCTTTGAATTGCTGACCATATGGAGGCTCTGAGGCTCCGAAGCCCTGTGCTCCTTTCTTTGCTCAAGGCTCCCTGAACTGCTTCCTTTCTGATGTTCATTGCTACCCTCCCCTCTGCTCTGTATAACCAATAGCCATTATAAACAGTGCTCCCTGTGTCCTGTGATTTGCTCTAGCTATTCATCTGACACCCGGGACCAGCTCCTGGGAACCAGGATTTCTGAGTCTCTTTCCCAGTAGATAATGTTAGAATCTATTTAAACTGTAATTCACCCACTTGGTGTCTGGGAAAATTATTTGATAAATAAGGGGAAAATGAAAACAAAACAAAAAAAAACCAAATATATGTCACAGGTATTGTCTTGAGTGGCATGTCAGAATAAGAGGATAGATTTTTATTTTTCAGGTTAGAAGATTTTGATACTTGTGACCAGAAGTAAGTACTGAGAACTGGCTATGCTTATGAACTCCTGAGACAATCACCAGACCTGTTATCTTATGCCCCTACTACAGTTCAAGTTTGAATGTCACTGGTACACAATATTGGGCATTTTTTAAAAGTAGCATAGGAAAAAAACGCAAGCTTTACAAACTAATCAGGCTTGGCTTTAAATCCTGGTTTTGTATAGCCCAGGTGTACTTGGCTGTGTATGTTCTTTCAGTTCTGGGTCTCAGATTTCTAATCAGTACATCTGAAAACCATGATTCTGGAAACAATGTGGGGTTGTTGAGTAGATAAATAATGTAATGTCTTAAATCTCATAGTTTAGTGCTTTGACAAATAGATCAATGAATACTAATTGCTCTCTTCACTTCCTGGTAGATAAAACTATGCATTCCTCAGTAGTTGTAGACAATTAAAAATAGTAATTCTGTTTTATTCCTTCCTCACCAGAATTCACTATCAGAATTTTTTGTGAAAAGGTTTACACACATGATTCAATGAATATTTATTGAGTGACCACTATGCAGCAGAATACAAAAGAAAACAGAGTTCCTGATTTTCAGTGTCCCCTAATTTGGCCACAGAAATGAATATATTGTAGTGAGTTAGCTACTTACTGCATTTAAACTCTTTTTATGAAATTCGGAGGGAACAAGTTCAGTGGGAAGATGACAGCGATTCATACATTCTAATAGTGGTACAACATAAGACACGAGAAGAGGACAATGTAGATGGGTGGCTTCTGCAGGAAGCCTAAGGCAATATAGAAAATAATAAAGGAAACTGTTGAAAGGAAGGCAAACTGCAAAGATGCTGGAGATATAAGCTGTTTACAGACCCATCTGGAATGACAAGCAAATAAAAAGAGAATCAGTTTTGCAGCAACAAGATACAAGCAAATGATAAGTTCCTGAGGTGGTGTTAACATGGCACAAAACCCTCAAAATATGTATGAACTCAGCAGAAGCAATGATTTCAGTTACTAAGTCTAGATCCTAGGTTGTTGTTGTTATTATTATTATTATTACTATTACTATTATTATTATTAGCAATATTATTCAGATGTTCATAGGTCCAACACATGTGACACAGCAGCCACTCCTGCAATGCTTGTAGAGTTTTTTATTATTTATTATTTATTATTTTTTTATTATTATTTTAAGTTATATTTATTGATTTATTTATTTTATGAGTGTTTTGTATATATGCATATGTGAATATTATGTGCATGCTTGGTGACTGAGTAAGTCAGAAGAAGGCATTAGACCCTCTGGAACTGGTGTTACAGGTGGTTCCAAAACACCAAGTGAGTGCTGGGTATGAGCACAGGTCCTTGACAAGAGCAATAACGCTCTTAACAACTGATCCAACCCACCATCCCCTCTAGTTATAGTTAGTTTAAAAATATTAAACAAAATAATCTTTATTAAGATGTTGATGTTCATATTGTCAAAAATAGAAGCTAGTTTACCATTGAGGTATTGGTTTTGATTACATATTAGTTCATAAGTATATTAGCTAAGGGTACAAAGATAAACGAAATGAAATAAGTGGATTGTTAGTTTTAATTAAAAAACCAAATCATTTGAAATTAATTGCTAACTTGCCTGTACCATGTTAAATATTTACTGTGAGGCAGATTCTGCAACGATCTCAAGTATCTTGCTTTTATCTCTGCTTCACATATGGGAAGATAGAAAATGGGATCTTAGATATTAAAAACATCTCATTTAATATTGAAAAAAATAAAAAAAATTCTAGCATGTTGGGGTGGGTTTATAGCTTGCTGTCAGAGAAATTATGGAACAGATTCAAAACAACAACAACAACAATAAAGCAACCACACACACAATAACAAAAAACAAATAACCACAAAGCTGAAGTGGAACCTGCACTCAGTACGGATCTGAAGAACCCAAATAAGCACTGAATTGATAATTCAAAAAATATTAAAGAGTCCAAGAATCATACTCTATATTTCCATCTTACACTCAGTGTACATGAAAGAAACATAAGAAATTAATGACATAAAGGTACCAGAATGTCCTAGGACTGTTTTCTACTTCATGCCGGACAGGATTTCAGTAACAGCATTCTCAATGTGAGCTATAAAAACACTTTACGTTGTACTCTGAAGCCAAATGCATTAAAAGCAGTCAGTTTACAAAGAGCAGCTTCAGATGTGATGTAGCCCTATTAGGTTTCAGTAAATAAAGAGGTCAGAGGAGATAGTTTCCATATGAGCAAAGAGTGCTTGCTTTCTAGGCCATGCTGCTGAAGCTGTCCTGGGGAGCCTTCAGGGTTTCCCACAAACTCTTAAAGGAGAGCAAAAAGTGAAATGAAGATGAAATGGAACCTGGAAATTTCTAAATTTACAGAATAATCCCTTAGTTCACACCTTTGTTGTTGTCAAAGTGTCTGATACTTGTTAAACACTGTTTATGTACGGTCTTATGTTAAACAACTTGGTACAAATCATACAGGTTAGAAAACTAAGGATCCATATCAACAGCAGAGTGTAGTACGTTCTAAACTGCTCTCATTCCCAACACGGGCTCCAGCTTGTGAGGAATGCCAGGGACACTTCTAGAGAAGGGAATCTTAGTAGGAGCCGAAGAGAAGTACAGAAAAATGGGGCTAGGACAGTGACTAGCCCCATCTATGAAGAGTTAAAGCTCTCATCATTCACCCTGAGACACAGAGAAAATGTGCAAAGAAAATATTCTCTGAGTAAGATGAACATGAGGGAAAGAAGGCTAGGGCCTGGTTGTTAAGGGCCATGTGGGCTGTCATATGGAGGTGAGTATTTGTACAGTGGGCAATGGGAAGACACTGAAAGGGCTTAAAGCAGGTAAGTAGAATATTCAGGTTTACAGAGTGGAAAGATTGCTTTGAAAGCAAACAGAATATACTACGGCATTTAGAGATGGGGAGCCTTACAGTGGTCATCCAAGTTAAATATCCCTTGTTCCTCAAAGCACTGGAAGCATGCTCCAACCATATTTATAGAAGTGGTCTTCAGATATTATGTTTTCTCATGGGCTTTTACATTAAATGATTATAATCATCCCTAATTATTCTTTAAGACAGTAGTAATAACTATCTTTCATGTACTCTTGTGTCATACTGTGTGATTCTGTGTTCAGTGCTCTGCTTTAGGACATAAAGGACGCTATCATAGATGGTCCTTCACAACAACTTGACCTACAGATTTTCAACCTCATTATTATACAAAAGTTACACATGTTTAATAGAAAACCCCACCTTGAATTGTGATCTTATTATCTTATTCCAAGTTCTCTACATACTCAATATTTATGGCACTCTCTAAAGATACTGGGAAGTGAGAAAAAGCACAGTTCTTAGCAAGCCACGTTAGAAAGTCGAGTAATAGTCTACAGTGTGGTGCACTGGGAAGTCTGGAAGTTGATAGGTTCAATGTATTAAATGTGCTTTTCAGTTTCATATTTTCAATTTGTAGTGGGCTCATTGGGAGTAAAACTCTCATCATAAGTCACAGAGCATCTGTAATTCAAAATTTGTAACAGGGCAGGGAAGTTAAGGTGATTAGATGACTTATTGTGATTCCATTCTCTAGTATTGAAATTTGAGAAAGGTGAAGCTAAAGGCAGGGGATTAGTGTAAAGTCTAAGAACAATATCTAAGAAATAGTGAGGCTAGAACCAAGGCAGTGAAGGTGGAAATGAGAATTTCCAATTTTATGTTTTTCTTCTGTTTTGAGATTATAATTTCATAATTTTCCTCTCTTTTATCCAAACCTTCAAGTATATCCATCTTTGCTCTCTTTGAAATTCATGACCTCTTTTTTCAGCAATTGTTTTATATATATATATATATATATATAGAGAGAGAGAGAGAGAGAGAGAGAGAGAGAGCCCTAAGTAGACAAATATGATCTGTTCAATTCTTATAATGTACATGTATGCATGTTTTCAGGGCTGACCACTTGGTATTAGACAAACAGTAAGTGTGCTCTTCCCTGGTGAAGACAATTTCTCCTGCTCTCATCATTTTGTAATTGCCTATAATTCTTTGTCTATGGTTGAGACCACTTGGACTTGCTTTGCTTCATGGCAACATGTTCATTGTTGTCCTTGCTCAGTTCCCGTTTAGGGAGACATATTGGTGAGATGTTAGGAGTATAGCTTCTGATATTCCTGGAGACATAATTATATACCAAACTCTATGTTCTTCTCACTCTTACAATCTTTTGGCCCCCATTTCTGTAGGTATGAGTATCCTCTACTGGATATCAGTGTGATTCAACTCTACAACTCTGAATTTTGATCGGTTGTAGTTTTCTATAATCATCACCATCTCTGCAAAGAGGTGTTCCCCTGATACAAGGTGAAGACTACAATTATCTTTGGGTATAAGAACAAATATTTACATTGTAGGTAATAATTAGGCTGAGTCAATAAAGTGACCACTGTAGGTATTCCGTCAAGACTCATGACTTCACTAGCCCTGGATAGTTGGCTAGGTTTCTAGTACCAAGTATAATTTATCTGTTTTTGAGTAGGTTTTAACCCCAATTTGAGAGTTGATGGCTACTACCAACATGTGGATGCCAGCACTGAAACCTTGTGGTTATTACGCCATGCTTTTCATTGTGGTTCATAAACATCATATCTAAGTATGACTTTTGGTTGCTTTCCTCCTTTGGTAGATTGGCAGGTACCTTCCAGCACCATGAAAGCTTTCTCTAAGGAAGGAGGCTATGAGGTCCATTTCAGAATAGACTTTAGCCTCTAGACTTTGTGTCTGAAGTGCATAATATCTTCAGGAATAGAAATTTACCTTCTCTCTCTGAGGGAAACCAAGAGCAATAGCAATAGCCTGTCCCTGACAGGCCCTCCTACTCCACATCCAACCTATGTATCAAAGCTGATCTACCCCATTATTAAAGGATCATTCACTGCGGACAGGATTGCAATCTTGACTAGCCACTATGAAAAGCAATGCGAAGAATTCTCAAAAAGATAGCCATAAGACCCAACTACACCACACTTTGGCATATATCCAAAAGACTTGATGTTCCACTTCACAGATATTTGCACAGACATGTTCATCGATATTCTGTTCACAATAGCTAGAAAATGAAAACATAAACATTCTTCAACCAACAAACGAACAGTGAAAATAGGGTACACATACACTATCCAGTTGTAAAGAAAAATGAAATCCTGAACTTTTCAGGTAAATGGATGGAAATAGAAAAGATCATATTGAGTGAAGTAGCTCAGACTAAGGAAAGCAAATATCCTATCTACTCTCCTTTGAGCTTCTTAATGACAAATCTTCATGTTTAAGTATATATCCTGAAGTAACGGAAGAAACTAAGAAAATAAAAAAGGACTATTTCTTAAACAGAGTAAGGGGTAACAAAGAGGGGAATAGATGGGAACAAGTCATCGAATGGGGGAAAGGGGAGGCTATATAGCCAGGTAGGGCGGCTGGAAGCCCAGCAGACAGTTGTGGCACAGACAGCATGGCCAGACTACACAGGAGTGCTGGATAGATTGGAGAGGGGCACTGGAAGGGAGACTCAGGTAGAGCACTGGATAGCTCTGGGGAGGAAGGTGCAGTTTCGGCCTCTATGTCTACTTCTTGGCAGTGCTGTGGGATGGCAATGGGGACAGAGAGGACTTTAGGAGGGTCCTTAATTTTCTTGTTTGAATGTCAGGATGTATGGTAGTGAGGAGCAAAGCATGAGATGGTCTGTTTAATTTCTCGTGTCTATGCCACAGCCAAGTGGAATTATTCAGAGGATAGGAGATACACTTCTCTGGAATTCAGGAAATACTAGGGGGTAGCTAAACAATAATTTATATTGGTTTAAATGATTATGAGGTAATTAATCAAGAAGTTCACTTAGAAAGAATGTAGACATTATTTGGAAATAGAAAAAAAAAAAAGAGCCCAATGTTAGAAACCCAAGTATGATGCCTAGGAAATACCTACTGCAGAAAACATGGAAGAGGATTTGGAGTTGTGGAGTTCTTAGACGGAGTTTATTTTGCAGATGCTAGATAATATCTTTTGAGAAATTGCTTGTATTTCCAACAATCTGATAAGAAAAAGAGAAAGCATTTTCTTTTTTTAGACTAAGTGATCAGTTATAAATGGTGAGATCTATGTAGGGCATCTATTTGCTAAGCTTCCCAGGGTAGCAGGTATAATTCCAAATTTCGTATACCAAATGTGCTCATTTTAAGAACAAAAAAGTAAGTTCATCAAACTGGAGCACAAGGCACCATCATAAAGTTTGTATACAGGACATACACTATTCTCAAGAACTCAGGAGACAGTTTCGAGGACTGCCCATATATTGAGTCATGAATTATGTATCAAATAATTTAAAAAGAGATATTACATAAAAATCTGCTATTATCACAGTGGTATAAAGTTAAAAATGTTTAACTGAAGAAAGACTGGGAGTAACCATGAAGTTATAGACATTGATAATCTTTTATCCATTTCAATGTTAAACATCAAGCTAGAACCTCATGCATATTCACAAATGATCTAACTTCACTGTATTCCCACCCTATCAATATATGTTTGAACTACCAATAGATCAAGGAATAAACTAAAAAAATATTAAAATGTTAGAAGTCATCATATCAAAGTTAGTATTCAGCAAAAACCATACTGAAGATTTAGAACTATAAAAATGTTAGTAAGAAATATTTCAAATAAACAGCTAAATTTAAAAATCAAAGAACTAAAAGAATACAAATTAATCTCAACTGAAGAACGAAAGAAATAATGCAGATTTACATAAGCTATAACTGGAGTTCAGAATAAAAAACAACAAATTTACTATAGAAAAGTAAACTCTATTTTGTAAAATAGTTTGAAAAGTACTGGTATTAGCTCTTCTTTGAAGGTTTGATAGAATTCTGCATGAAAACCATCTGGTCCTAGGCTTTTTGTTTTGGTTAAGAGACTATTAATGAATGTTTCTATATCTTTAGGGGTTATGAGACTGTTTAGATGGTTTATCTGACCCTGATCGAAACAACTCCAGCTTCAGAGCTTATTCCAAGTGAAGAAGTCAGGGTCTCTGGTGTCTAAGACTTTGTAGCTTCAGCAATTAGACATATTCTAACCCTCCCACATGTTAGTCCTTAATGCTCAAAAGAGTATCACTGGCACGTTTTTGGTTTGACCTTTTCCTATAAGTGTTGGCTGAAGGAACAAAGTGAATTAAGTTAGGAAAGGTGACATTCCATGGCCAGAGAAGAGGGTGGGTGACACACAATCTAAAAAACAGGGAAATAAGAATTTGCAGCATCTAATAAGAACTTTTATATTTGTACAGTTTGATAGAAATCTTACACTTTATCCTAAAAAGAGGTAGATAAGCATGTTATTAACTTAATGGACAGATATTTATTGTAAGAGAAATTGATACACACACAGAGAGAGAGAGAGAGAGAGAGAGAGAGAGAGAGAGAGAGAGAGAGGGAGAGGGAGAGAATAACACAGCTTCCTTTCAAGAGCATCTTAAACTTACATTTCACAATGCTACTAACTCACCATTACTGAGGATTAGTTCTAAGAGTGACCGCAGCATGTTCATGAATATCACATATGAGTTCATAACACTGGTGAGCAAACATGCAAAACTAGGTCAAAGATAAACAACTTAGATATTTGTAGGAATAACTAAACATGTTTTATTCTTAAAGATAAAATAGAAAATATTATCATAATAGAGCAACATCATGCCAAGTAAGCATGGAAAGCAAAAAAATACCATAGTTGCCATTAGGCCACTTAAAAGATGAGATGTCAAGATACTATAAGTGATTAAACAATAACCATCCAGATTATTTGCAGGTAAAAGGTAAAAAGATGGATGCATAGACTCATTGCATATATAGCTGTGTGTGGCTAGGATAAACTCAAAAAGAATTTCTAACAGAGGGGAGGAGTAACTGGGGAAAAGATTTTGTGGTAAATATTTAAAAGAGGACCTGCAGGCTTCCTGCGCTACCACAGCAAATGGCAAAACCCAGCACATGGCTCCAGCTGGGTGATCTCAACTCGGTGGTCTCTCTGGGCTATAGCTCCCAAGTCCCCCGGCGGATAGTTGCCACACCAGCCCCACACAATGACCGTCCACCCATCAACCTGGTAGAAACAAACTCTTGAAGGTTATAATTAACCAATCAGATTTATGTATCAATAAATTCTTAATTTACAAGATGCCAATACAATAATTTCAGAACCAGTTGATAATGAAAGAAGCTTTATTCCAATTATTTTACCCTTATGATATCCTAACTATCTGTGAGTATCTAAAGCCACTCTGGATCGGGTTCTTCCTCCTGTCCATCCTCCTCCATCTTGGTCCTCTCCCTCCTCTCTCTGAGATGCTCTCTGACCCTGCAACCCCTAGCTCCGCTCCCTTTTTCCCAGCCCAATCATAGACCTCCTGCTGCCCTAATATTTTAGTGTGATTGGACAGGGAAAATCCTGTCACTAAATGACTTAAAACCTTTCATGTCTTTTTAAAAGACTTTATTTTAAAATATCAGGGATGTTTTTAGTGCTTTGAAACCTTCCTAATTCTGTGACCTTTAAACACAGTTCGTCATTTTGTGGTGACCTCCAATCATAAAATCATTTTCATTTCTACTTCATAACTTTAACTTGCTACTGTTATGAATCATAACTTAAATATCGGATATGGAGGATTCTGTTATGTAAACCCCGTGAAAAAGTTGTTCTATACCAAAGGGTTCACAACCCACAAGTGTATGAGATTTCTGTGTATTACAATGGAACTAGTTTTATATTCTACTACACTGCAAAACAAAACAAAACAAAACAAAACACAAAACAAAACAACAAAACACTAAGACACCCCCAAAAATCAACATCCATTTTAGTAGTGTCTCTTTCAGTGTGCCAGACAATTCTCTATGAGTTGTTCCTGGGATTATTTCATATTTTCTTTGACCATCACCCCAACAGGGTACTTATTTGTGTAACATCACTTACAAGAAATGCATTAACTTGCCCAAGATCTTCACCTGGTGGTCCGCAGAGCTAGAATCCAGCAAGTCTGTCCCCAGCACCTGGCTTCAACTACTAAACTGCCGTAGCTCTGCTACAAACAGCTTACTGTACTGTTGGGATCGAGCTGCAATCGGTGTTGTATTCTACAACACGGTAATGCAATTCGAAACAACGGAACTCTAATCACTGGCTTACTGATTTTTCCGTTTGGTGAAATACAAAAGTTAAAAGTAATTTGCATAAAAATGTAAAATACAAATGTTATATTAGCATCTGACAAGTCAAGAAGGGGAAGAAGTGAACAATTATAACTACAGAATGGATTTCGAAGAATTCTCTCCTTGTCCTTCTGAGACAGTGGCCATGAATCTTAAAATAATTTTAAGCAAAGAGTGTCAGAAGCTGAAAGAGTAATTGAGAAAAAGACTAAATCAGCAAAATACGCTTAGGTAAAAAAATATTGTGTTTTACAAGACAGCCTTCTGTGTAGGTGGTCTTGTAGGTTAGAGTCACGAAGACCACATATGAATGATCCTGGCATCCCAGGAGCTAAGAGAGTACCTATCAATATGCTAGGAGGGTCATTCAGTCTCTCACATCTCTACCTGGGTGTTTGATGATCAGACCAATGGGGAAACACTTCAGAAAGGCAGGTTGGGAAAGGCAGAAGGCCTTGAATTCTTTCTGAGTGTGTCTACAGCTGCTAAGGTCTTCCTCTGCTGACACCAGACTGCAGCTTCTCTAGTTTTCTGAGTGAACTCAATACCAGAATCTCTTTCCTGGTTTTTGAACTGAATGGTCATATCATACAAGCCATTGAAGTAATCCCCATTTTATGATCGGCCCACATTCTGTTACTTCTGTTCCTCTCGAGAACCTTGCCTAATACACAGACATTTTCTGAGAACACAGCCTGCCACAGCACTTTCACAAGGCTCGTTTTCCTAAGATCCAGATATATGATTACATTACAGCCAACAATCCCTGATTTTATTAATCTGTAACACTGAAGAGAGGGGAAAGCTTTAGCTACAGTTCATTAACCAGTGTCCCCAAAGACATCATATCCATCAGAGAATGGGACAGGACTAAGATACTGCACATACTTCCTTTCAGATAGAACTAAGGTTAATGATCCATAGCAATTCTGAATTCCAGAGGCATGGGGTAGCATGTCCCTGACTAGCCTGGGCATATGATTGCCATCAAGTCTCATGGGCTTCTTTAAGTGACCCTTCTGTTTGAATAAAATTTAACCTTTGTCTGAAGCAAAATCTGATTTAAAGATTGTATCATATCCAGAGATGTTATAAAATAAAAATCTTCTTTTCAGTTTGTACTCCCTGCGCTTCTTTCCCTCAAAGCTGGAATTGTCTGTCTAGACAACTTCAGCTTCAACTTTTAAAATCAGTGTATACTGGCATTCATTATATTATATCAAAAAAAAATGCCCTAAAATGAAGCCTTCTTTACTATAGTCATTTTAAGCCTGAAGAAAAGCACTACCCCTGGTACTAAATGCTAAGCATATGCCTGGAATGCTATCAGACCCTTTGCTGACTTGAATGTGACTCTGAGTGACTTTCTCAAGTCTTTGGGGCTTCATTTCTATACTTTTATTTATAGTGATAGTAATCTGAAAAAAAAATCTTTGTTCAGAGTTATTTCGTAACTATTGAACATTTATTTTCTAAAATGGCTGAGGGAAAATATTAATTACTAAATTAGAATTTCTGGCTCTGCTTTCTGTGTGGATAAAAAATGTGAATAGACAGCTTCCTCTCCTTGCTCTCATGTTATTCCTTTCATGTCACTCTGGGATCTGTAGCTAAAATAAATTCTTTCGTCCAATGGGAGAAAGGAATAAAGCAAGCAAGAAAGCAAGCAAGCAAGAATCCAAATGAATTAGGCTTCTGACCAACAAATATTTATGATTTCAAACAATATCAATAACATACAAAATATCATGTTATGAATCTAATCAAAGAAATGATATTGCAGTAATAGAGCTTAAAAGAGAGTGGGCACATACCCCATTTCTATCCCAGAAGCTGTTTACAACTGATAACCACTTACAAATGAAAACCTGATTTTCCTCTGTTTTTAATAGCTGAGTAGTACTCCATTGTA
>NC_034598.1:22590345-22596429 GCF_900095145.1 Mus pahari
TTGGTGGCTGATGATGGGATGGATCCCCGGGTGGGGTAGTCTCTGGATAGTCCATCCTTTTATCTTAGCTCCAAACTTTGTCTCTGTAACTCCTTTCATTTTGTTCCTGATTCTAAGGAGGAATGAATTATCCACCTGTTTGTCTTCCTTCTTCTTGGTTTTCTTGTGTTTTCCAAATTGTATCTTGGGTATTCTAAGTTTCTGGACTAATATCCACCTATCAGTAAGTGCATATCTAGTGACTTCTTTTGTGATTGGGTTACCTCACTAAGGATGATATCCTCCAGATATATCCATTTGCCCAAGAATTTCATAAATTCATTGTTTTTAATAGCTGAGTAGTACTCCATTGTGTAAATGTACCACAAAATTCTAATGATGGCAAGTGACTTAGAATTTCTATTGCTAAGATAAAACACTATAACCAAAAGGAAAGTTGGGGAGAAAAGAGTTTATTTAGTTTATACTTCCAATTTGTAGTCTATTGCTGAAGGAAACCAGAAGAGAAACTCAAACAGTACAATATTCTGCAGGAAGGACATAATGAAGAGGTTATGGAGGGATGCTGCTTACTGGCTTGCTCTTCACAGCTTGCTCATCCAGCTTTCTTATAGAGCCCAGGACCACCAGCCTAGGAATGGTACCACTCACAATGGTCTGGGCCCTCCCCCATCGAACATTAATTTAAAAAACTTGAAATATAATCTACATCCAATATATGTAATGTATAACAGATTGAAAAAAATCTCACCCCAGACAACTTCATATTAGCCCTTGTAAAAGTCCCTAAATACCAATAACTCTCTGATGTTTCATATTCAAAATTCCTATTATGCTTCTCTTACCATTCTGGTTCATTTTCCTTAGGCTTTAAATTTATCATGTTGCTATGGAAAAACAAATTAATGCAGAAATAACATGTCGGTACATGTGATGTAGCTGCTTAAATATTATCTTGGCATCCCTTATATAAGACTGGCATACTTCAAAGCATACATCAAGAGCTATTACTTAATACACCAGGGAAGTCACATGAAAAGTATTATTCTCAGAAATTTAATTTGGATTAGGTTTATTCATATTTACTCACTTCTGTATATTCAGGCATACTTTAAAAATTAATGTTGGTAAGAGAAGCTATGCTAAAAAAAAAAAAAAAAAAAAAAAGCTTTTCCTGAGACATAAACTCTCTTTTATCTTTTAGAATGTATAATCTGTAAATATTACTGACATTTCAAATCCATCAAAAGAGCTCAGGCTGCCAAATGAATGTATGCTTCATAGTTAAGTGCACAGTAATGAGAATGATGAAAACTGTTACCGCATCTCTGGTGTTGGTAGACATACCAATTAAATTATACAGCTCATCGGCTCATTGGCCTCTATGAAGAGAAAGGGCATTAGCACCCAGGTGGAGCATCTTGATTCTTCACATCACTTTATCAAGAATATTCAAATAGGCTACTAAATTTGAAGGTAGTAAGAATTAAATATCAGCTATTAAACCCTCCAGGAAAAAAAAAAAAAAACAGCTCTTTTTTAAAAAAAAATTTTCTTTCAGCCTTATTTTAAGAGCAAAACATTCTCAGTCAGAAATGTTTATTTGTGACAGGCATTCACTGCTCTGGGGTAAACTCCTGCTGTAAGCTTCCTTGACATTCATAGTAATGTTGAGCCCTTTCCTGTCTGGCATAGTTTGTAATGAGCTCAACTCATAACCAATTGTATAACCATTGGCACACCCAGAAGGATGCAGGAACTCTTCATAGAATAATTCATAGGTCTTTCAAAGTTAAATGAAAAAGAGTGAAAATAAATTATCCTTCTTTGGTAGCTACCACTTGTCATCAAACAGGAACGATATGGTTGCACCCTCAAAGGGAGCAACTAGCTGCTTTCTTTATTTGAACCTAATTCTACTGCAGAGATGGAGTTAGAGTCCAACAGTAAATGTTCCTGCTGTGGTACAGACTTCATATCTTTGGACTTTGCTCAGAGAGTTCCCAGCCGGTCTCTGTGAGTTTCCATAGTGCACATTAGCCTCCTCCATTAAGAAGAGCTACTGATAAGACAAGATTGTTATTGAATATACAGTAGTCTAGGCACATCATGTACACCGCACAGCATCCCTCATAATCCTTACCCCTTCTCTCCAAGGTAGATCTTTTACCCTTACTTTAACACTGATAAGATCTAGTAAGCATCTGGGAAACCTTCAGTGGGTATAAGTGCCTACCTGTCATGCCGGACAATTTGAGATGGATTGGCTGAGCCAACATAAAAAGACAGATGTGAGGAAAAACACCTGCAATCTTAACATTCCTAGTCAAAATTCGAGGTAAAGACAAAAATCAATGAGAAGCTTGTCCACCAGCTCATCTGGAATGCATCGCACACAGAGACCCTGTTTCCACAAGGTAGAAGGCAAGAACCAACTTCTACCAGTTAAGTTGTTCTCTGACTTCCATCTCACTTCTCCATATAATAGTAGTAATAATAATAGTTATTATCACAGAAGTGGTGGTTGTGGTGGTGGTGGTGGTAGTGGTGGTGGTAGTAGTAGGTATCCAGGGAAAGATACACTTGCCCTGTCATGTTTCATTATCAAGGGAACTACATGTGAATAATCTCTGAGTGTCAGCTATGTGCCAGTTCATCCTTTCTAGGCTACCTAAAGTAATTTCCCTATCATTACACATCATACCTTCATTTGTGATCATGGTCTACTTTGTTACAATACATTTTCTTGCTCTTCCTACCCCCCACCTCACTTCATAGAGTCAACTGAGTCAAGATGATTGTTCACTTCTCTGCTGGGATTTCCTTGTTTCTCTGATTTTACTACCTCCATGTAACTTCTATAGGAAGGACTCAGCAGCAGCTGTGCAGAGGGATGGGGAATGGGAAACTTCTGTCCTTCACACCATAGTTTGTACTAATACTTAATTGATATCATCTTTGGAAATGGAAGGCAGGAACGAAAGGCATGCTCATCTTCTTTAAATCATCAGTCTTGTGTGTGTATTGGCACACAAGAAAAATAGAGAGCAACCTTGGAGATTAAATTGACATCATTTTCTTCTTGCATCTGGTAGAAGCCTTCTGGATGCAGAAAAGTTACAGTGTAAGACAGCGAGCAAGCCTGCTAGCCCAAGTTTCTTGTCTTCTTTCCATAGAGGCAAAAGCTCAACCTCATGACCACATACAATCAAATTACTATTTATAATTATTTTGTTATCTTTTTTACCCTTATTGAGTGGAGTGTGTGTGTGTGTGTGTGTGTGTGTGTGTGTTTGTATGTGTGTACATTATATGTTAGGAAGTGTGCATATGTGCAGAGGTCAGAAGTTACATTTGTGGGGTTAGTTTTCTCCTTCCCCTTTTCTTTGACTTTCAGGACTAGAACTGGGTTTGTTAGATTGGTAGGGAAATTTCTTTAACCACTGAACTAAATAAAGTATGGACATAAAAGCCACATGATAGCTTATGATCATGAAGTAAAGTAAAAAAATATAATCAGAGAGAATGCTAGAATGTGTCTTATATGAAATAACATGAGGGGAGGTTTTAGCAGAGGGAGTTAGAATTAGATGGGGGATGGACAGCGTGCGTGGGTTAAGCAAAAATAAGGTTGTCTGTGTAAGACATTACTCACTACTCGCTACTCATAGATATACGTCTTTAGTTCACAATTCTTGCAAATTTATAAGGTAATTAAAATATATATTTTAAAAGGGGGAGTTTAAAGAGGAGGAGTTTGGTGAAATGGTTTCCTCTGGACATAGCGTAGCTATTTTATACATAAACTAAGCAATAGTAGATACCTACACAAAGCATGCACAAGATCAGGCCAGTTAAACATTCTTGCATGAAGGAGGAAGGATGGTGAAGTCCCAAACCCATCTAAGAACTGATGGGCAGCTAGTGCCTGATAGAGGATAAGGAATCACATTTCTTTGTGGGATGGCTACTGACGGGTTGCCTGCATTCTAGTATGCAGTACCACACCCACACCCATGACCATAAGAGCACCAATTCAATGGGTTGTAGAAAAAAAATAGGACATGAAAGGGAAATACACAGGAACATGCAGGGGTAGTTAGAGGGAAGAAGTAGTAGATGGATGGATATGTTAAAAGGCATTGTATGGATGTGTTTACAGACAGGCTCCTATGATGGCTGTCCCCTGAGAGGCCAAACAAGCAGCTGACTGAGAGGCACAGATACTTACACTCAACTATTGGAATGAAGTTAGGGACCCCTGTGGTTGAATTAGGGAAAGGATGGAAGAAGCTGAGGAGGAGGGTGACCCCATAGGGAGAACAGAAGTCTCAACGATTGGACCCCTGAGATCTCAGACACCAAGCCAACAACCAGGCAGCATACATGAGCTGGTCCGAGGACCCCCCAACACACATATAGCAGAAGACTTCCTAGTCTGGGCTCAGGGGAAGAAGACATGACTAATCCTCAAGAAATGTGAGGCCCCAGGGTATAGGGAGGCCTAGCGGGGTTGGGGTGAACATCCTCTTGGAGATAGGGAGAAGGAGGAGGAATGTAATGAAGAACTGTGGGAGAGGGACTGGGAGGGAGGCAATGGCTGGATTGTAAAAAAAATAAAAGTAATTTTAAAAGAAAAAAAAAGATATACTCTATATATCTATGAAAAGTTCAAAGAATGTTCTTGTTAAGAAGTTAAATACTTATGTATAAGACTTATCAGACTAAGAGATATCTTAAGGAGAGTGTCTTAGTGCTGGATGATATGGTAACAGATTTTCTACTTTATGGCTAATAAGTATTTATTTCTTGGAATGCTGAAGGCTAGAGTTCTGAGATAAGAGTGTCAGTACAGTTAAGCTCCTGCAAAGACAGTCTTGGAGTCCCTTTGAGGATACTGACCCAATTCAGAGGGCAGAGGCTCTCACGTGCTATCACACTGAGATTGAGATTTCAACAAAAACTTAGACAGCACTCCATTGTTATACCCATTGTAGAGAGAATGCATTTAAGCCATTGACCCGTTAAGTCACAACACTCAGTGGTATCAGCATTGGCCCTGAAACAGAATGAGAATAAAAGTAACTGGGGATGGTTAAATGAGACACAGAGACATCGGTTATAGTTCAGGGAGATTGGGACAACCATACAAATAAATAAAATGTATGTATGTACATACATACATACAAATATACATACATATATAGTCTTGTGACACATTAAAACATAATTTTTCTGCCATAGATATATTATCCACACGTGTTTATCTATAAATTAATTTTTTAATTCTTATAATTTTAGTATAGAAATATCATTACCCTGTTTAATTGCATTAAAATTTATGAATCTTGAACAACTTCATGAAATCTAATAAAATATTATATTTCACACACACAGATTTAATATGCTCCCATTCTCATTACCTAGAATTATATTACTATAGAAGTTCTAGCAGTACTCAGGGATGGATTGTAAAATGGAATACACCACAACTTTTATCCTGATTGAACTCTAGCTTCCAACAGAACAAGTTTCATAATTTTTAATGTAGTTGACTAGGATACCACCATTTCTATACTAGGAAAAAAAAAACCACAGCTATTATTAAGTAAGCAGTTTAGAGATACACATGTATGGGCAATATATCTATCGCAGAAAAGAATTGATGCTTTAATGGGTCACAAAACATTTTTTACAGTTTTTTTACACTTTATAATTTTATATACATTCTTAACAAAAGAATAATCAAAACTTTACATTTTAATTACCCACCCTAAAAACTTCTCTCTCAGCAAACTTCATCACTTCTTTAGCTTTTTGTAAAAACTACGAATGTTAACTCAATAACAATCACACCATCACTGAATCCTGTGAAATGTACTGCTATGTCATGTGATTAAACAAAGTAGCAACATCCAACATATTTTCTTTTATTATTTATCTGATTTTATTTTATTAGATATTTTCTTTTTATTATTATTATTTTTTTTCTTTATTTACATTTCAAATGCTATCCCGAAAGTTTCCTATACCCTCCCCCCACCTCTGCACCCCTACCCACCCACTCCCACTACTTGGCCCAGG
>NC_034598.1:22596440-22612468 GCF_900095145.1 Mus pahari
CTTTCTCTGTGATAACTCCAACTGTGTCAAGTTGACACAAAATTAGCCAGCACAGGGGCCCTGTGTTCCATCACATATTTTCAATGCAGGTTTGAAGGGATTGAAGAGAGGTCCCTAGCATTCACATATTTGTAGAAAGTGCATAAGAGAGTTTAAGGGTGTACCTTTAAATTTAGGAGTGCTCTATAAGAAAGCCAAGAATAAATAAGAAAAGTTTTGATCTGACGCTGCCAAACTATACCTCTCAGACTAAGCTATTCACAAAGGACTTTGTTTTAAGTAGGTAAAAGGAAAACTTGTGTAACTAAAGGACAAAGTTGACATCTTCAACTTCAAGTGTCATCTTTCTTAAGACTCCCACACTCATCTAGTGCTGTCAGTCTGCTGCAGGGTTCTAGTTGACAACATTAGTTTTAAATATCTTGTCATTTTGTCTTTACTCTCCTTTATCCCACCAAATACTATTCATTAAAATATTTCTTTAATATGACAACTCTGCATTAGAAACATTCTTTGTTTAAAAATCAATGCTTTGCTTTTTTTTTTTTTCATTCATGTTGAAAAACCATACCATAAACATGAAGTCAAGGTCTTCACAAGGTGTGAGATACAGATACCAGATAACAAAGCCTGCCACGACTCACCCATGGGTTGATGTGCTGCTTGGGGGGGGGGGATCACAAACAAATCGATAGATTTTGTGAAGAAAAAAATAGTGAATATTGTGAAAGATGTGAAGTTTTTAACAAAAGAATTACAGACATTAGGAAAGAGCTCATTTGGGGAAATGTGTGCCAGCTAAGATCTGAAAAACCCAAACATGTATTATTTATTATAGTCAATCATATCTAAAACTCCTGGGACACACAGCCATGGTTTTTTTTTCTATAAAAGATGGATATAGATATCAAAAATTCCTGTGATTTATTTTATTTTTAAATTTCAGCTATCAGAATAATATCTTTTGGTAGTATAGAATTTAATAGAAGAATTTTTACTAGGCTTTTCCTTCATTTGAATATTGAAGGCCTTAGATTCAGACACTAAATCCTAAATATTGAATCCTAAACGTAACAACTGAGGTTTGTCAATTGTGGTTTCTCAACAACTGTGACAATCCACAAGAGGTTCAGAGCAAGCATCTCAGTTTGGTGCAGGGCAAGAGGTCATGAGTGGTTTCTAGTCCCTTACAAATTACATATTTATATACTATTTTCTAAAATTAAAAAAAATCATCAATGATGAAAAGACAAAGCATATGAATTTGTATTTCCCATGAATCACTTACCAACATTTGGGAAATGATGCAAAGTTATCCTTGTGTTTGAAAGAAATGAAATCTGTCCTTTCCATTTAGATCAGAATTGGAAGTTCATGTATGCTCCATCTCTAGTACATGCAAGTCATCAGACGCTGCAAAGCAGCTTTGAATTTTTACTTCATATACAGCTGTCTAAACTATAAATGATATGCCAGTTACTGCAAGGTACAAATACCAAGGAAAGCACATGACCAAGTTCTATCCCAGCCCTTCCTGGAACCAATGTCTTTTCACAAAACTACAATGTTTCCCAGACATTTGAATTTGTTGTCTGATGATACAACTTGTAACATAGGTTTATTGTTATTATTTTTGAATAATTACACTGACTGGCTGTGTTTTTAATCAGCTTGCTGAATGGAGACATACGTATTCTAAAAAAGCAAATTTTATTCCATTTCATTTGATTAAGTTGTCTGAGAAAATTTTGTACTAGATAAAGAAATGGGAATAAAGGTTACTGTCTGAATGTTTCCACTTAAGATTTCTCTGGTTAATATATATTTCTGTGTAAAGCTAGCATCTTTCATCTCTGTCAGATCTTTGATCTTAACATACACAAAACACTCCAGAGGAAGGTGCTGAGAGGATTCTTGTATAAACTTCTCTCTTTGAAGATGATTAAATATTGGAAGCTCTTCCCCAAGATACTTGTCCTTGAATTCATTTCAAATGTAATTGTTATTTTATTTTGTGCTCAAGTGGCAAATAATACTGTGTATATTGGTGGGCTATAATTTACTTTTTAAAAAACATATTTGCATAGTGAAATATCTTAATCAAGATAAATATAATTCAGTGCTTTGTATAGTTATCAAATTTTGTGTCCTGATAATTTTGTTCCCTCAAATCAACTTTGGAGTATCTACTGCATAATTTCCTTTATTCATATTTTTTCTCTGTATTAGTTGTAGACATTGATGAAGTTAACTGTGATTTGTTTTCTGTATTTGTATAAGAATGTATTGACCGTCCATCAATCCTGTACACTCTCTACTCCTCTGTGGCCTTCAGAGTCTCTAAACGTCTTTCAGTTTCATTTTCCTTCCTCTTATTCTCTTCTTCCTTATCTCTGAAACCAATATACTATTTTGTGCTTTTGTAGAGTGATGTAATGTTTCTGTAAATGAGTGAGACCACGTGGTCTTTGTGATTCTGGGTCTGGCCTGTTACACTCAATGTAACACTTTTTAGATTCTTCCATGTTGCTACAAATGTCAGGATTTCATATTTCTTATGCCTGAGTTCCATTCCATTCTAGAATCATGCAAGTTTGTCATCCATTCACCCATCGACAGTCCCCTGGGTTGTTTTCATATCTTGCTAATTTGTGAAGAGTGTGCAATAAATATGGGGTGTACGTCTCTATTCTGGTGTACAGATTTAATACATGCTGGAATAAACACAAAGTAATGGACCCTGTAGCTTTTCAGAAATTTTCCTTGCATTCTATAATGGTTGTGTTCATGATTGACATTCCCTACCCACAGTGTATAAGGTTCTGCATCTCTCCACAGCTTTTCTAAATGTTGTTGCTCTTGTCTTTTTGGAGATAGCTGCTTGGGATACGATGGTAAATCATTGTAGTGCTAAGTTATTTAATTGAGCAATTGCTCATGTGTGTTAGGCAATTGTGTATCTTCTTTAGAGGAATGCTTGTTTGGTTCCTTGGAACTTATTTAACTGTTGTGTTGTCTTCATATTTTGCAACACCTTCTGTCCCCTGGTTGGGATCTCTTGTCAGAAAAGCCTTTGAAAATGCTTTTTCCTCCTCTATAGGTTGTGTCTCCATACTTGTTTTTCCCTTGCTTTTCTGATGTTTCTGGGTTCATTATACCAAATTTGTCTATTTTTACTTCTGTTGACTTGTTTTTTGGTACTGTCTAAACACAGGTTAACTGCACCAACATGTTAGTTCATCTATATTTTTTTCATAAGCGTTTCATAGTTCAAGTTTAAGATGTGGATATTTGGTCCATTTTCAGTTGATTTTTGCATATGGTGAGGGAATTTAGTTTTATCCTTCTTAATATGTATATCTAGCTTAATCACCACTATTTATTGAAGGGCCTTTTTTTTTTTTCTTTTTTTCTTTTCGAGACAGGGTTTCTCTGTGTAGCCCCAGCTGTCCTGGAACTCACTCTGTAGACCAGGCTGGCCTCAAACTCAGAAATCCGCCTGCCTCTGCCTCCCAAGTGCTGGGATTAAAGGCGTGTGCCAGTACACCTGACTGGGACTTTTTTTTTTTTATTTTAACATTGTGATGTTCTTAGAATGTTTGACAAAATCCATTTAATAAATGTCGGTTTACCATTTCTAGGTCCACGATGTCTTTTATTAGCCTCTATATTGTTGCTGTTGCCAGTATCACACTGACTTAGTGACTACAGCCTTGTAGAATGACTTGAAGACAGGTGTTCTGATGACTCCAGCCTTTCTTTGACAGTTTCTCTTGTTCTTAGTTTTCTCAAGATTTTGACCTATCTGGGTCCTTTGTGATCCTATGTGAATGTTAGGACTTTTTCTATTGTCATTATTTGTGTGTGTGTGTGTGTGTGTGTGTGTGTGTGTGTGTGTGTGTGTGTATAGAAAATCTCAATGTGTTATTATTGTAGTCATTATTCTGCTAAGCAGTTCAGTGAAGCTTATCCCTCTCACCTTCCTGGAACTTGGTGTCCTTTAATCAACATGTTCCCTATGATAATCCATGTTCCCCCAGCCTCAGAATCACCATCTTGAAAGGTTGGAGGTTTCAGAATACCTGGCTCCACTCTACAGGGCTGTAGTTACTATGCCAATGTTCTACCAAAAACAACATAGAAATCAATGGAACACATGATGAGTCCAGAGATAATAAACCCACATTTACAAAATCAATGGATTCTGTCAAACGTGCCAAGAACAGAATGTGGAGAAAAGATGGTGCCTACGGATTTGACTTGTTTAAGACAGCAAGTAAGTGATATTCTAAGTTCTCTGTCACTCTTGATATGGTTTATTTTACTTAACTTTCATATCCTCTACATTCATCCGTATGGTGATGAATAGTAGAAATTCCTTCTTTTTAATGATGTATCAGAATTTCATTGTCTACAGACATGCCACAGTTTTGTTTGTTTAATCTGCTAGTAAATACCTCATTACCATGTTGTAGCCATCAAGGTAAGGTTAAAAAAGGAACCTTCATATTTAATGTTGATAATATGATAATATGATAATAATATATTTCCTTTATGAAAAATATAGAATTTTTAACAGAGAACTAAAAGTAGAAGCACCATATGATCCAGTAATTATACGTTGTCCAAAGGGCCTGAATACTCCCTCCCCCATACACACACACACCACTGTTCTCTTAGCATCAAATAATTTATTCCCTATTTGTAACATTTAAAATTCAAACAATGGGTATTAAATGGTTTCAAATAAATTGAATGCAACATGAGTTTTCAGATATCTAAAATGTGAAAAGCAGCTACAGCAAAGTCAAAATTTCTATGTCTGGAAGAAGAATCCAAAGAGGATGGGAATGAGTTTTCTGGGACTGAGTTTTCTTTTCGGTGAAGTGTCAGTGGTGATGTTTGTGCAGGCATCCACAAGAGGTTTCTGCAGAATCATGAGAATTTTAGATCTTATTAAACCCCACCATGAAGTAACTATACTCAAATGACAAGTTCTGACCATTTTCAGAAAAGACAGTCTGCTGTAAGTTGGTGCTATTCATAGAAACAAAAACATCAACAACAAAAACTATAGTTCTCTTTTATCCCAAGGTGGAAAGGGTCTAGTATGATTCAGAATGTCTCTTATAGTTTTATTCTCTCTGGTCCAGGGATGTTTATGGTCACAGACTGTGAAAGATAAGCACAGCACATTCTTGTATTCCTTTGGTTCTCTGAAGGATTACTGTAGCAAAAGTTCTTGGAATTTCTTAAAATGGAACATACATGAGGATTTCCAGTTAAACCAAACGAACACTCATCTGCTCCTCTTAGCTTCCTTTCCATTGGCTTCATACTTGTAAACAGATTTCCTTAGCAATACTAAGGTGACCCTGTAATTAAGGAAGTGCATGAAAGAAGCTCTATTTTTTTCCCTCTACTTATGTTTTCTGGAAAATTCTGGGAAAGTATAGCATTTGGGATATGGGTAAATGTGGGAAATTTTTCATTTGAATGTCAGAAATTAATTGTGAAAAATTGCTTGCTAAAAACAGATGTGGATTTTACACACACACACACACACACAAAATAGTCAAAATTATTCTTAAGTATCAAAGCATATTCCCCATTAAAATTGTAGAAACATTTCTCACCAATTCCTGTTTGACAATCTCTATTGCTTTTCTGTAAGTTCCACAGATAATCTTCAAGAAGCGTCTAGTTGTAGATATAGCTTATGACATTTAAAAATCTAACTTTAAATTGCCTATTAATATATTGTATGTATTTGCGTGTGTACATGTGTACATGTCCATGCTATACCATGCACATGGCAGTCAAAGGACAGCCCCCAGAAGCAGGTTCTCTTTTTCCTTGGTGTGGGTCTGAGGACCTGAGCATAGTAATCACACTTAACTGTAAGCACATTTACCACCTGAACAAGCTTACCAGCTCCATATTTCTTTAAATGAAACACTTCGAAACGTATACATCCAAAGGTTTAATTTAAACTCCAGGAAAACAATTACTACCAGAATAACAAATTATGAATGGTGAATTACTAAGAAGATAGTTTATATTCATAGAAAAGGTTTTCTTGAGGCTTAAGATTCACTGAAGACGTTTGTACTTCTGACTCCTATGAAGGAAGAGATACGAATTATACTTCACAGATTACAATTCAGACTACTAAAGCAAAGAGAGACTTAATTCTATAAAAGTAACGGGCAAGCTTCTCATGTCTTGGAAACTGTCACAAGTCATCCGACACTCTTCACAGCATTGTATTCATGAGACAATGTGAGATTAATTTTGAAATGGATAGATCTTGGAACCAAATTATGTTTATAGAAACAATTAATAGACTTGACATTAAATGTTCAGAGAATAAGAAAAAAATAGCCTTTTGTTAGCCAAATATGGTGGTGACTAGGTGGGTGCGCTACTGATTTTACCAACAGACTCTTCCCAAAATATCGAACAGACTTCCTGGAACACAGGCTCTGCCTACTTTAATTATGTGTTTGGGTGTCAGGATGCTCTCTGGAATGAAAGGAGATGTGACTTAACAACCAGCCTGAGAGTTGAACTGCTTGAACTGCCCTTATCCAGAAATGAACAAAGAAATAAAAAAAATAAAAATAGGCTGACCACAGGTATGTCTGGTAGACCCAGATATATATGTGTGGGCAGCTGTGATGGGTACTTTAGTCACCTGTAAATAATAAAGACAACCAAGAGAGTAATCAAGAGGAGACAGGTATGGAGTGCATGTTGCTGATTATGAGTGGTAAGGTCTCTGCGGATATTCTTGAAGCTAACGCCAAGTGCTGGTGATGAAGATAAGGAAGGAAACATAACCCCAGGAGTTCAAACTGCAGATTAGTTAGCCAGCTGTACTGATGTCAGTGTAATTGAGCTGGCAATTCATCAATCATATAAAAGTGTGCTAGCTATGTTCAACTAGATTGCACCTATGTCCCATGTTGGAGTATCTTCATTGAGATGATTGTAGCCATATTGATTTTTTTTATTGTGTGTAAATATAACTGAATCACAAAGCAGTGCAATAGGAAATTATAAATGTGATCAAAGGTCATTAATGTATCATAAACTTATCTTCCTTGTGAAGTCTGATAGAGGATTCTGTGTTTTTCCAGAATCCGTTTCAACCAAGTTTCCCTTAGTGGTTTTGAAAATACAAAGCAAGCAAGCTGACCTGCTGTGTTCCTTCCAACTCAATTCCCACAGCTGGATTTAAGTCAGTGCTACATCATCCGAACGGCTGAAGAATTGGCAGCCATGATACTGCTGTTGGTGACTCTTTCCAACAATTCAAAGAACAAGCAACACAGAAAAAAAAAAAGCAGACTTTTTCTCTTTTGTTTGTTTGTTTGAGTAGGAGAAATTTTATTCAGTCTCTCTCTCTCTCTCTCTCTCTCTCTCTCTCTCTCTCTCTCTCTCTCTCTCTCTCTCTTTCTTTCTCTAAGGAAAACTGAGTGCCAGACAGGTTGTTTGATTTGTCCAGGGACGCAGAATTAATATGTGCAGTAAGAATGCCAAGAAGCCCAGTCTTTTGGCTCCCACCACATGGGCCCCATAAAATTGCTGTTTCCCTTTTTTGATATGCTTAGTAGTTATCATTATCTTTCCTTCTGTAACTATGACAAAGTTCATCTCAAAAGTTCCCAATTGAAAATAGAAGGATGTCATGGGCTGTGGAGACATGGGACTAGAAAAACAATGTAGCTGCAATGGAATAGTGGACTAGAAAGATCATTTTGGGAATCCTGGGTTCTTGTGTTGGTGACCTCATCTTTGTAGTTGTGCACTGTGGTCTCGCTCACTTACTTGAATTTATTTTCTCCTTCAGGAAATGAGACTATCGTTGACCCACATCAGTGGTCTCAGGAAGGCTTGTCAGGCAATAATTTAGGGGAAATTGTTTTATGAATTATAAAACACCATGAATTTAGACCTTTATTGCAGAGTGTTTTCTAATGCGAGCTGAAATGAATGGAGCAACCTCACAGCAGATGTTTATCAGGAAGTCATTGGATAGAAGCTGTGAACTTGGCTCAAAGTATCCACTTGCCCAGGAATGCTGAGAATGAAAATGTCTAACACACCAAGGACAAGACAACGAGGTACTCAGAACTCCTAGCATGTGGAAAAAACCCTTATTTGTTCCATCTAAAATAAGTTATAGAGATCAGTGTGGCCAATCTCATGAGCATGGGTTATCAAAGTAAATAAGGCCATAATTACCAGTGATCTTCATGACCTGAGAAAGGTTTCTGATGGTACATCACATCAAAGGCTCTTGTTTGAACCTCATGCTATAACACAGAAAACATTTTTTTATGATGTAATATTTAAATAATTGTTTTTCATACTGCCTATCGTATGTATAAAGATAATGTTTGCAAAGGATGATAATGTACACTTGCTAGTGTATCTGGAGTTGTTTAAATTTCTCTGGCATAACTTCTAATATTATGAAACTGTTTTGAAATGTGGAATAGGGTTTGAAATTAGCTTATCTATACCATATGAGATCAGTGATGGAAAAAAGTAATAAACTAATTATTAAAAAGTAAATTAAAGGATCTACAGCATGAGAGAGAGTAGAAAGAAAGAGGAAGAAAGGAAGGAGGAAAGAGAAGTGGGAGGAAGGGCAGGCTTAGATAAGTCCTTACATAGCAGTTCATGTGCTCATGTTTATCCTAATGATAGTCAGCTCACGTACATCTACACCATGTAGTTTACGCGTCTTCACCTCCTTATATCTAGTAGTAGAATCTAACTTATAATCATTCATAAAATTGGAATTCAGTTTCTTTGCCCAATTTACTTAATCCCTTCCATTTCATTCTTTAGTCAAAGTCAATAAAGTGTGGCTTGATGGTCTAATCTAGCCTGCAGCTGTTATGTATAAACATGTTTTATTAGAACCCACCCTCAATGATTGTTTAGTGTACAGACTGGAATTCATTTTGCCTTTCTGTGGCTCCCTCCGGAATATATCTGGGGGATGGCATGGCTCTCAGAAGTTAGACAGTAAGAGGTAGCAGTGTATCTACAGGTCCTCTGCCCTTTTCTTCTCATACAGTTCTGATGGTTGTCAGTTGGCTGACGTGGCCACTGGTCCTAATCCCATCGCACATCTGTGATACTGAGTTAGCCCCGTGTGCTTTGTAAGTCTGCCACATGGCAGCAATCCCTGTGCTTCTTAACTTTCCACTCCATTCTAGTTCACTTCATCCATCCTTAACTGGGGCAAGTGTCTTCCTTGTCTGTGATTTAACAATATTGCCCGATTTTTTAAGGTTTTGCTTCAAGATGTTTTAATCTGAATATCTTAGGGTCACATTTGCTATGACAAAACACCATGACCAAAAGGGAGTTGGGGAGGCTTATTTGGTTTACACTTCTAGGGCACTTTGTGTTATCCAAGGAACTCAGAGCAGGAACTCAACCAGGGTAAGAACTATTGACAGGAGCTAATGCAGAGGTCACATGGAAGGGTGCTAATTACTCACATTCTCTTTATTGTTTGTTCAACCTGTTTTATTCTAATATAGATTCTACTATGTGGCCTGTAAGTAACTTCGCTAATCTCTACTCCTCCATTCCCACAGTTTTGTTTTTTTTTTGTTTTTTTTTTATTATTATGAATTTAATATGAAATTTAAATTTTCAAGTGCTTACTACACATATGTCCTATCAAAATTTTGTGATAGGGTATAGTCCTTGGATATAATCCATTAAGGTATTTGGAGTATAAAATAATTTTAAGTTGAAACTTCAATGTGATTACCCAGTCTCCCACAGTATCAACTTTTCAGTGAGATTTATGAGGTTTGATTGCTTATATCCATATTAAATTTGGCAGAGGCAAGTTTGCTACAAGCTCCCTCTATCAGCTTCCAGGCCTCTCAGAAAACCGGGAAGAAAGTTAATGCTTAAATACTTAAATGCCATGTAATGAATGTTCACTGCAAGGTGAATTTTGCCACCTGAAACCAGAGTGAGGCAAACAACTTTTTCCTAAGTTGGCCTGGAAGAGTTTTTAAACGACAGTGATTTTCAATTACTTTTGTCACAAGCTGAATGAGAAGCAGTGACCTAAAGGTGAACAAATCCTCCAAACAGCGGGGTTTCTGCCTTAGAACTGAACCAATTTTCCTGATTCTAAAATGGCAATTTTTAGTTCCCTCAGTTAGACTTTTCCTTATGCCTGTATATTATCCGTGGTGAGTGTTTTGTACCTGAAATTTTCAGCACTTCTAGATTTTTCCCCTGAAAATTCTGCAAACATTTTAATTCCCACAGTTTTTATCTCTGCCTAGAAGTAAGTTCCAGCTTTCCTCGCCTGCCCTGATATAGGCCACTCAGCCCCCTATTAAACCAATCAGAAGGTGATGGAGAGGATGGGTACAAAACACTGAGACAAGTGATGCTTCCTAAAAATAACAATACTGAAGTCTGAACCTGTTCTCAAACCTCTAGGAGTAGAGAATTCAGTATCTGAATCATACAGAGACACTGCTTGCACAGGGAACAAGAGATTATCCCAACTAGAAACAGACTTCAGCTACCAGGAGTCTTCACAAGACGTAAATATGGGTTCAAAAGCACTGCATTTGCCAGACTTCAAAGAAACTGTATGTTTCTTATTCCTAGTTTATTACCCAGCAGTGATCTGTACTTTTAGCTTGTTAAATACCATAGCAAATATGTATGCAAAGCCCACTTAAACCTTCAGTTTTCATGAATCTCATGATGAGGAAATTAAGGTCCCTTGCTTTACTGAAATATTAGCCTACAAGAATCAACTGGCTTGCTTTGTCAGGGGTATCTATTGCTGTGAAGAGACACCGTGACCATGGCAACTCTTACAAAGGAAAACGTTTCATTGAGGTTGGCTTATAGTTTCAGAGATTCACTCCATTACCATCATTGCAGGAAGCATGGTGGCATGTTGGCAGACATGGTGATGGAGAAGGATCAAAGCTCTCTAGATCATGATCCAAAGCAGGAAGAATAAGTGACACACTTTTTCCAACACCATCATGCCTATTACAAGGCCATACCTCCTTATAGTGTTCCTCCCTAGGGACTAATGAGGGCCATTTTCATTCACACCACCGTGTAGGCCAACACCAAAAGTGTTGAGATATCAGCCTATCTGTATTTATCAGGATTCTCTAGAGTCACAGAACTAATGGGTAATCTCTATATAGTAAAGGAATTTATTGATGACTTACAGTCTGCAGTCCAACTCCCAACAATGGTCAGTAGCAGCTGTGAATGGAAGTCCAAGGATCTAGCAGTTGCTCAGTCCCACATGGCAAGCAAGCAAAGGAGAGAGGGAGAGGGAGAGAGAGGGAATGAGGGAGAGAGGGAGAGAGGGAGGGAGGGTGTGTGCTACCACACCTTTAATACCAGATGATCTTGAACTTGGAGCTCTCCCTGTCTTAATCTTCTGGAGTCTATAGCCACTATGCCTCAAGATCTCCATACCAAGATCCAGGTCAGAAACTTCTATCTCCCAGCCTCCAGATTAGGATCACTGGTGAGCCTTCCAATTCTGGATTGTAGTTCATTCCAGATATAGTCAAGTTGATAACCAGGAATAGCCACTACACTATCATTGGCTTTTATTCACTAAATATTCACTTTTACTATCACATTATATTCAAACATGTTATAGTTGATTGGCAGATTCAAAAACATCACGTTTTATGCTTTCTTTGAAAAATTTTCTCTTCATTTTGGTGGAAGAAATAACTTTTGACAACTATCTTGGACTTTGATCAGAGTAATGGACAAAAGTATTTACTATAATACATTTCCATATGGGAAAGTAGAAAAGGAGATAAATGTAATATCTTACCTAAAAAACAAATTAGGTATTTTAGGATAAAACTTCATTCTGATTCGTGTGTTTTGAGAAATTCCCTAACTCAACCCTTCAGTATTTCCCAAGTTAAAACAATTTTAATGGAAATTTTCTCACAGTTCTAGCAAGCATTTAGTTCTTTTAAAACAATATCTTGTAAGTATTTCTGTGGCATACACTGTATGAAAGTATCCAGCACCTGCTGAAGAAAAGCTTAATAGGAAAATGAATAATTTTTAATAGAGAGATTTAAAAGAGACATCTTTTAAGGATGCTTATAACAATTCCAGATCATTATACTAGCCATAGTACTTAAGCTATAAAACTAGTTATAGGAGCAGAGAAGTGAGCTGGGAGGTGAGTTGGTGCAGTTATGAAAAGAAATTGTTCTGTATCCGGACTGTGATACATGATGACATGTCAACAGCCACTGGGTTGGGCTAGGTACATTTTTCTTGGAGACACATAAAGGTGTCTGACTAGAAAACAAATACTCAACTCACTGTCTTCTGGGGAAAAAAAAGAACTACAAAACTGGTGTCTAAAATCAATGGGTTAAATAGTTGAGTATAATATCTTGATTTTAGTAAGATTACTTCATGATATTTGATAACAAGATGTGTCATACTAGCAAGTCAAGTAGTTGTCCTGGTGCTACCATTTACTGTACAGCAGCAAGGGTGGGACGAGTCTCTAGTTGCATATGTAGCAGAAGATGGCCTAATCAGCCATCATTGGGAAGAGAGGCCCCTTGGTCTTGCAAACTTTATATGACCCAGCACAGGGGAAGGCCAGGGCCAAGAAGTGGGAGTGGGTGGTAGGGGAGCAGGGGTGGGGGGAAGGTATAGGGAACTTTTTGGATAGCATTTGAAATGTAAATAAAGAAAATAATAATAAATAAAAAAAGAAATTAACTAAAAAAATAAGGGGAGCAACTTTGTACAAGTAACTTCACATATTCAACAAATTTTGTATTTATTTTAAAGGTGTGTGTGTGTGTGTGTGTGTGTGTGTGTGTACAGTGGTCAGAGATATTGAATTCTACTGGAGCTAGTTACAAGCTGTTGTAACCAGCTTGATCTGGGTGCCTAAATTCAGCAACTTTGAAAGATCATTATAGGCTCAAGCACTGCATTCATTTTCTAGCGGGTACTGATCAGGTATTCATTTATTCACTTAGAATAAGCCTTCATACATCATCATTAAAGAATCATTGGGAGGAACAAATGAGTTAATGAATGTTAAGTAGATAGCAGAGAGCCAAGAGAAAGTCGACTAGTAAGTCAGCATATAGCGATGATCATAATTACGGTAAGTGCAAACAGATGATAAAAATGTACCTTCCAAGTGTTTTATATATAACACATGTAAAACAACCACATATATAATTGAAGTAATATTATGACAAGTAATATTATGAAATTCTCTTTAAATATTAATATTGTTTCAATCTTGCTTATATTATTTCTCTTACATTTACAGCCAATAAATTTTTATGAGAAAAAGCACTATAAAATGTATATATACACATGATATTCTAATTGGTTTAGGTCAGGAATTCTCAAACAGTAGTGAATCTGAGGATCACCCCCAAAACTTAATAAAGCATATTTATACTAACAGTATATTGTAGGGCTGTATAGATAAAGTGCTTGTCACAAAAAATGCGATGGTCTGTGTCCAGTCTCCAGTGTGTGTGTAAACTAGGTACAGTGTGAATCTCAGTTCTGGGAATGAAAAAACAGGAGGAACCTTACAGCTTGCTGGATGACCAGCAGGTCTAACCAAATCAGTTCCAGGTTTGTCAAGAGGCCCTTTTTCAATTACCAAGCTAGAGGGGGATTCAAAAAGTACTTGACATGAACCTCTTCACCTCTGTCTTTTATATGCATGTATAACTACATTTATCACAAACACATACTAATTAAACAAAGATGCTATTTGCCCTTTGTAGTATACAAGTTAGGGCAGTGACATCAATGCCTAACCTGTAGTAGTGTCATTGTACCTTGGGGAATCATAAAATTGCAGTAACAAAAGGCATGCCACTATGACTTAGCAATATTATGGGTAAAGCATCAAGAACATTATTGCGTGAAAATTGTGGTGGGCACTCCTCACTGCTTGTCTGTTAGGAAACGTGGTGCTGGCCACATGAACAGCATGCCAAGGCATGACACTGGTTTGTAGGAAAAGTCTTGCATGGAATGAGATAAGTGTTCTTTTCATCTTAGGGTTGTTTGACTTCACATCATGTCAGACTGAAAAGAAATCACTATTGGGATTTAGAAGACTCTAGAAGACACTATCTTAAAGAAGAATGAAACAGTTTTTTTTTTTTGATTGTTTTGTTTTGTTTTGTTTTGTTTTGTTTTGTTTTGTTTCACCTCAAAGGGAACAACTAGTATCCAGCATTGTTGGTAAAGACCTTCCATAAGAAAACAGAATTACAGACAGCCTATTTTCTACCAGGAACTTCAAGTACTGGAGATAGCAAATAGTTATCTGTAATCTATTGGTGATGCTAATAAATGTGACATTTTCTAGTGCTGTAAAATGAAATGTGTCAATTTTCAAAAAAAAAAAAAAGCTGTGTCATTCAGTGAATATCTTCAAATGGGCACATTCTTATCTATTCAGTAAAACTTTCAGGCAAGTCAAGAGTTTGTATGCACTGTCATTGAGATAGGGTCTAGGCTGGTCTTGAACTCACTATACAGCCAAGAAAAGCCTTGTGCTCCCAATCTTGCTGCCTCCTCCTCCTAAGCGCTGGGATTATAAACATATACCACACATTCTGGAATCCAGAAGATTTTACCAAGACAGTTTGAAAGCCCACAGCTATGGTTTCAGATTCGACACTGCAATTAATCTTTTAAAAGTTACTACTTACTAAATTTTAACACATATCATAAGAGAACCCATATTCTGAGAAATTATCAAAATAAATCTTTTCCAACTCCATATTTGTGTATGACTGACTTTTTATTACATACTCCAGTCAAAACAATATATTTCAACAGATTAAGTGCTGCAGTGGAATCCAGATGTCATTTATAAAGCCTGATAATATGCCAAAATATTAAGTAATGTGAATCATTCATAGTATTTTTGTTTTAAAAAGCTGCCAATGTTACCATGTATTAAATTCATGAGTTTAGATTTAAATGAATTAGTAAATAGGATTAAGATTTATATTTTAGATCTTTGTTCCGGTGTGCCCAGGCTCCGGTCATTGCCGGGGAGAGGGAGGACTGTGGAAGCTACATGACTTCTGGGACAGACCCTGTTTCTGGCTTCAGACATCTGGCCTCCATCCCCGGCCAGAGCAGAGGTATCTGCCTGGGAGCACTCTCACTGCCTGAGCTGGTAAGGGAGCCATCTTTGTTCTGGTTCGCCCAGGCTCCAGTCTGCACTGGTGAGAGTGTGGAATACAGAAGCTACATAGCTTTGGGACAGACAAAAGCAATCAAGCTTCTGGGACAGACCCTGTTTCAGGCTCCAGACATCTGGGCACCTTCCCCTCCAGAGGAAAGGTGGCCACCCAGGAGGGCTCTGTCTGTCAGAGCAGGTGAGAGAGGCATATTGTGTCCAGGATGTCTCAGAGTCGGAGTCTAGCCTGTGCAGGTAAGTGTGCAAACTGCAGAGGTGACACTTTTTCTGGGACAGGCCACGTTTTGGGCCTACATCTTCAGCCAGGAGGCAAATCTGAACGCCAGGCCTCTGTGCACCTTCCCTGCAAGAGGAGAGCTTGCCTGCGGAGAGTACTCAGACCACTGACACTCAGGAGAGAGCTGAACACCCAGGACTGCTGACAGAGGCTAACGGAATCACAGGAGGAACAAGTTCCAACCAGAGATTACCAGATGGCGAAAGGTAAATGTAGGAATCTTACTAACAGAAATCAAGACCACTCAGTCTTGGATACCCCAACCCAGTCCTGGATACCCCAACCCACCTGAAAAGCAAGACTTGGATTTAAAAGCATACCTCATGATGCTGGTAGAGGACTTTAAGAAGGGCATTAACAACTCACTTAANGAAATACAGGAGAACACTGCAAAAGAGGTACAAGTCCTTAAAGAAAAACAGGAGAATGCTGGTAAAGAGGTAGAAGTCCTTAAAGAAACACAGGAGAACA
>NC_034598.1:22612479-22625981 GCF_900095145.1 Mus pahari
GAAATGTAAATGAAGAAAATATCTAATAAAATAATTTTAAAATGATTTATATTTTATTTTTAATAATGCATAATAAGTCATAAAATATAAAACAAATACCTTTGGGGTGTTGCATATATTCACGAACATAAAAGATCCCTGCTGTCAAAAGCATCAAATCCCTCTAAAAATTAAATGGCTTAATTATTTCGTAGTGGTTTGAATAATAATGCCCACCCATAGGCTCTGACATGTGAACTTGAGCCCCAGTTGGTGGTGATGTTGGGGAGACATTAGGAGGTGTGGTCTTAACAGAGCAAGACTATCACCAGGCGAGTACTTTGAGGTTTCAAAGACATTCACCTTTCCCAACTCACTTTGTGTATCCTGCTTTCAGTTTAAGTTGTTTTAGTTTAAGCTTTCTATTTGTTCCTGTCTACTGCTATTCTTCCTGGTCATTTCGGTGATAGAGTCTTACCCACTGGAAATGTAAAGATGAATAAACCCGATTTATAAATTGATTTGGCCATGTTATTTTATGACAGCAATAGGAAGTAACTCAAGCATCTACCTTAAGAAGTCAGAAGTAGAAGAAGAAGGTAAATCCCAAATAAGATGTTAGGGACAACACAGAAAAAAGGGAATAAATAATAGAGCTGCATCGTGACAAAAAGACAGTTATTGGAAGACAATATCATGATCAACAAGGCTCTTGCTGGATTGAGCATCTGAAAAGCGATAGAGTGGAAACTCTGGTATTTTTGGAAACTAACAAATAGAGAATTAAAGTGCCTGACCTATAATTCCAGAATATCAAAGGATAATTGTTAAAAAATGTGCACAAGTTCATTTTGACACATTGGACAGTGCAATGAACAGACAGACAGTGCTCCATACCCAAATACCCGCATGAGAGAGCTGGTATCCCAGGAGTGAGGATAAGCCTGCGAGTACAGGTAAGAACACTAGCTCTGCTCAGGGTGACCCGCCCAGAACCCTTTGGTCACAAGAACTGAGGAGCAGCCCTCTACAGGATTCTTCCCATTCATGTCTGTGCCAGGAGCTTATCCCACGCCAAAGTACTCCATACCTAAATAACACCGGAGAGAGCTGGTCTCCAAAGAGTACCGACATACCTGTGAGCACAGGTAAAACCACCACTACTGCTCAAATTTCTGGCCCAAGGAGGACCACCAAGAGCCATCAGAATACAAGAACCAAGAAACAGCTGGGACAGGATGCTTCGGGTTTCCAACTGTAACCCAGAGCTGACCCTGTGCCACAGCTCTTCATACCCAAATTCCTCCCAGAGAGAACTGGTCTTCCAGGAGTACTGACACACAGGTTTGCAGGAGGGACTCGCCACAGCAAGACCAGCTAACACTAGAGATAACCATATGGTAAGAGGCAAGGGCAAGAATGTAAGCAACAGAAGAACACAGATCTCCCACCACAGTGAGCCCTGAATATCCCAAACACACCAGAAAAGCAAAACTCTGAAATAAATCACATCTCATGATGATGATAGAGGAATTTAAGAAGGGAATAAATAACTCCATTAACGAAATACAGGAGAATACAGGTAAATAGGTAGAAGCCCTTAAAGAGGAAACACAAAAATGCACTAAAGGATTACAGGAAAACACAACCAAACAGGTGAAGGAATTGAACAAAACCATCCAAGATCTAAAAATGGAAATAGAAACAAATCACAAAGGGAGACAACCCTGGAGATAGAAAATCTTGGAAAGAAATCAGGAGTCATAGATGCTAGCATCAACAACAGAATATAAGAAATAAAAGAGAGAATCTCAGGTGCAGAACATATCACAGAAAACATTGATACAACAGTCAAAGAAAATGCAAAATGCAAGAAGCTCCTAAACCAAAACATCCAGGAAATGCAGGACACAATAAGAAAACCAAACCTAAGGATAATAGGTATAGAAGAGAGTGATAATTCCCAACTTAAAGGGCCAGTAAATATCTTCAACAAAATTATAGAAGAAAACTTCCCTAACCTAAAGAAAGAGATGCCCATGAACATACAAGAAACCTACAGAACTCCAAATAGACTGGACCAGAAAAGAAATTCCTCCCATCAAGTAATAATCAAAACACCAAATGCACTAAACTAAGAAAGAACATTAAAAGCAGTAAGGGAAAAATGTCAAGTAACATATAAAGACAGACTTATCAGAATTACACCAGACTTCACACCAGAGACTCTAAAAGCCAGAAGATCCTGGACAGATGTCATACAGACCCTAAGAGAACACAAATGACAGCCCATGCTACTATACCCAGAAAAAAATCTCTATTAACATAGATAGAGAGAACAAGATATTCCATGACAAAACAAAATTTACAAAGTATCTTTCCACAAATCCAGACCTACAAAGGATAACAGTTGGAAAACCCCAACACAAGGAAGGAATGTACACCCTAGAAAAACCAAGAAAGTAATCTTCTTTCAACAAAGCCAAAAGAAGATAGCCACACAAGCATAATTCCACCATTAGAGGAACAGAAATAACAAGAAGCAACCATCACTATTCCTTAATGTCTCTTAATATCAATGGACTCAATTCCCCAATGAAAAGACATAGACTAACAGACTAGATATGTAAACAAGACCCAGTATTTTGCTACATACAAGAAATGCACTGTAGTGTTAAAAACAGACACTACCTCAGAATAAAGGACTGGAAAACAATTTTCCAAACAAATGGTCCTAAGAAACAAGCTAGAGTAGCCATTCTAATATGGAATAAAAGCAACTTTCAACCAAAAGTTAACAAAACAGATAAGGAAGGGCACTTCATACTCACCAAAGGAAAAAATCTACCAAGAACTTTCAGTTCTGAACATCTATGCTTCAAATGCAAGGGCATCCACATGCATAAAAGAAACTTTACTAAAGCCCAAAGCATACACTGCACTTCACACAATAATAGTGGAAGACTTCAACACCCTACTCTTATCAATGGAAAGACAAACTAAACAAAGATACAGTGAAACTAATAGGCATTATGGACCAAATGGATTTAACAGATATCTGTAGATCATTTCATCCTAAAACAAAAGAATATGTCATCTTCTCAACACCTCATGACACCTTCTCCAAATTTGACCATACAATCGATCACAAAACAGGCCTCAACAGGTAAAGAATATTCAAATAATCCCATGCATCCTATCAGATCACCATGGACTCACGCTGGTCTTTAATAGCAACAAAAACAAAAGAAAGCTCACTTATTTTGGAAGCTGAACAACTATCTACTCAATGATTTTCAAGGAAGAAATAAAGAAAGAAATGAAAGACTTGTTATAATTTAATGAAAATGAAGGCATATCATACCAAAACTTATAGGATACAATGAAAGCAGAGCTAAGAGGAAAACTCATAGCTCTGAGTGACTACAACAAGAAACTGGAGAAAGCATAAACTTGCAGCTTAAAAGCACATCTGATAGCTCTATAACAAAAAGAAACGAATACACCCAAGAGGAGTAGAAGGCAGGAAATAATCAAACTTGGGGCTGAAATCAACCAAGTAGAAACAAAAAGAACTATACAAAGAATCAACCAAACCAGGAGCTGATTCTTTGAGAAAACCAACAAGATAGACAAATCCTTAGCCAGATGAACCAAAGGGCACAAAGACAATAGCCAACTTAACAAAATCAGAAATGAAAAGGGAGATATAACAATAGAAACTGAGGAAATTCAAAAGATCAACAAGTCCTACTACAAAAAGCCTATGCTCAACAAAATTGCAAAATCTGGATGAAATGGACAATTTTCTTGACAGATACTAAGTGCCAAAGTTAAACTAGGATCAGACAAGCAATCCAAATAGTCCCATAATCCCCAAAGAAATAGAAGTCGTTAAAAGTCTTCCAACCTAAAAAAGCTCAGGACAAGAGAGGTTTAGTGCAGAATTCTATCAGGCCTTCAAAGAAGACCCAATGCCAATAATCTTCAAACTATTCCACAAAATAGAAACAGAAGGAATATTACCCAATTTGTTCTATGAAGCCACAGTTACACTGATACCAAAAACCACTAAAAAATGCAACAAAGAAAGAGAACTTCAGACCAATTTCCCTTATCAATATCGATGCAAAAATACTCAATAAAATTCTCACAAACTGAATCCAAGAACACATCAAAACAATCATTCACCATGGTCAAGTAGGCTTCATCCCAGGGATGCAGGGATGGTTCAATATAAGGAAATCCATCAATGTAATCCACTTCATAAACAAACTCAAACATGAAAAAAAAACATGATCATTTCATTAGATGCTGAAAATGCATTTGACAAAATTCAGCAGCCTTTCATGTTAAAAGTCTTGTAAAGATCAGGAATTCAAGGAACATACCTAAAGATAGTAAAAGCAGTATACAGCAAACCAGCAGCCAACATCAAATTAAATAGAGAGAAACTTGAAGCATTCCCACTAAAATCAGGGACTAGACAGGGCTGCCCACTCTCTCCCTATCTATTCCATGTAGTAGTTAAATTTCTAGCTAGAGCAATTAGACAACAAAAGGAGGTCAAAGGATAAAAATTGGAAAGGAAGAAGTCAAAATATCACTATTTGCAGATGATATGATAGTATACTTAAGTGACCCCAATATTCCACCAGAGAAGTCCTACAACAAATAAACAACTTGAGCAAATTGGCTGGGTATAAAATTAACTCAAACAAACCAGTAGACTTCCTATACTCAAAGGATAATCAGGCTTGGCAAGTAATTAGGGAAACAACACCCTTCACAATAGTCACAAACAATACAAAACATCTTGGTGTGACTCTTACTAAGCAAGTGAAAGATCTATATGACCAGAACTTCAATTCTCTGAAGAAAGAAATCAAAGAAGACCTCAGAAGTGGGAAAGATCTCCGATGCTCATAGATTGGCAGGATTAATGTATTAAAGTGGTCATCTTGCCAAAAGCAATCTATAGATTCAATGCAATTCCCATCAAAATTCCAAATCAATTCTTCATAGTTAGAAACAGCAATTCTCAATTTCATTTGGAATAACAAACAAACAAACAAACAAAAATAGGATTAGCCAGGTATGGTGGCTCACGCCTTTAATCCCAGCACTTGGGAGGCAGAGGAAGGTGAATTTCTGAGTTCGAGGCCAGCCTGGTCTACAGAGTGAGTTCCAGGTCAGCCAGAGTTATACAGAGAAACCCTGTCTCGAAAAACAAACAAAAAAAGAAAAACAAAACAAAACAAAAAAACCAAAACAACAACCAAAAAAACAAAAAACAAAAAACAAAACAAAACAAAACAAAAACCATGATTTCAAAACCTATTCTCAACAATAAAAAGAATTTCTGGGGGGAACATCATCCTTGACCTCAAGCTGTATGACTGAGCAATAGTGTTGAAAAACCCATGGTATTGGTATAGTGAAAAGCAGGTAGATCAACAGAATAGAATAGAAGACCCAGAAATGAACCCACACACCTATGGAAACTTGATCTTTGACAAAGGAGCTAAAACCATCCAGTGGAAAAAAACACAGCATTTTTAACAAATGGTACTGGTTCACCTGGAGATCAGCATGCAGAAGAATGTAAATTGATCCATTTTTATCTCCCTATACAAAGCTCAAGTCCAAGTGGACAAGGACATCCACATAAGACCAGATACACTGAATCTTATAGAAGAGAAAGTGGAGAAAAGTCTTGAACACATGGGCACAGGGGGAAAGTTCCTGAACAGAACACCAATGACTTGTGCTCTAAGATCAAAATTAACAAATGGAACCTCATAAAATTTCAAAGCTTGTGTAAGACATAGGTCAATAGGACAAAAAGGCAACCAACAGATTAGGAAAAGATGTTTACCAATTTCACATCTGATAGAGGACTAATAATCAGTATATACAAAGAACTCAAGAAATTAGACTCCAGAGAACCTGGTAACTCTATTAAAGACGGGGAACAGAGTTAAACAAAAAATCTCAACTGAGGAAACTCAAATGACTAAGAAGCACCTAATGAAATGTTCAACATCCTTAGTTGTCAGGGAAATGCAAATCAAAACAACCCTGAGATTGCACCTCACACCAGTCAGAATGGCTAAGATCAAAAACTCAGGTGACAGCAGATGCTGGTGAGGATGTGAGAAAGAGGAACACTCCTCCATTGTTGCAAGTTGGTACAACCACTCTGGAAAGTTTGGAGGTCCCTCAGAAAATTGGACATAGTACTACCAGAGTATCTAGCTATACCACTCCTGGACATATATCCTGATGATGCTCCAATATGTAATATGGACACATTCTCTACTATGTTCATAGCAGCCTTATTTATAATAGTCAGAATCTAGAAACAAACCAAATGTACCTCAACAGAATAGTGGATACAGGAAATTTGGTACATTTGCACAATGGAGTACTACTCAGTTATTAAAAACAAGTGACTTCATGAAATTTTCAGGCAAATGGATGGAACTTGAAAATATCATCCTGAGTGAGGTAACTCAGTCACAAAAGAACACGCATGGTATGCACTCACTGATAAGTGGGTATTAGCAATCCCATATACTGTCACCAAACCAGGATGCTATTGTGGATGCCAGGAAGTGCTTGCTGATGGGAGTCTGATATGGCTCTTTCCTGAGAGGTTCTGCCAAAGTCTGAGAACTATAGAGGTGGATGCTTGAAGCCAACTGTTGGACTGAACATGGAGTCCCTGATGGAGGAATTGCAGAAGGGACTAAAGGAGCTAAGTTGTCTTGCAGCCCCATGTAGGGAGCAAAAATTTCAACCGGCCAGACCCCCCACAGAGCTCCTGAGGACTGGACCACAAATCAAACTGTACACATGGAGAGACCCATGGCTCCGGCTGCATATGTGACAGAAGACGGCCTTGTTGGCATCAACGGTAGGAGAGGCCCTTGGGCCTGAGGGTGTTTGATACCGCAAAGTAGGGGAATGTCCGAAAGACATAGTGGGTTGGTAGGTGGGGGAGTACCCTCATAGAGGCAGGGGAGGGTGGATGGTATAGGGGGTTTCTGAAGGGGAGATCTGGAAAGGGGAAAACGTTTGATATGTGAATAAATAAAATATCCCATTAAAAAATAAAGAAATATATAAATTTCTTGACTACTTTCTGTCCCAAATTACAATTTGTAAATAGCTAATCTGAAACCTTCCAAAGGCAAAAGTTCTGGTCTAAATTGTTGTTCTGATATAGCCCACATAAATCTACAATAATCACATATCATCTACCCAATGATAGAGAAGGAAAGGACACTTGACTATGGCAGTTGGTGGAGATGATATGAATCATGAGAGGAAAACAATGAAGCATGCCTGAAAGGTCTGGCTTATTCAAACTGGATGAATATATGTATCTATGAGAATGGACAAACATCTGTGTGGGAACGAGAAAAGATACACTAATAAAAATGCTCAAGGACATTGAAATCCTGATGTACCAAAGGTGCGTGCCAACTCTACCATTAGGTATAAAAACCAAATTTTGGGGAGAGGGTAGGAGCTATAAAAGTGGTATTTATCAGAATATAAAATCATGTTATTTCCTGGAGGCTAAGTTAGGCAAGAAGGAGCCACACCCAAGACTGGATGAAGGGTGTACACCCAAATTGTCAGTTGTAAGAAAGGAAGGAAGGTGGGTTGGCAAAGGAAGTTGAAGTGATGTGGACACCAAGGTGCAAGAAAGCAAGGAGAGGTTAGGGAGACATACACAGTATAGCTAGGCATCATTGAACTCACCACTGTCACATCAGGTAGAGCGTTTTTAGAACACCTGAGAAGCAGACTTTCTGGAATGAAATGCAGAGTACATTAATCCTTCAAGAGGTCTTGACATAGAGGGAAGTAGAGTAATTGTCAGTAGACTATTGTTGGGAGGGGTGAGCAGAATTTTTAAGATTATAATTCAGGGCTGGGAAACCCAGTAGAAAAGAACTCTAGGCTAGTGTAGGAGAGATGGGCAGGAAATGAGTTGAAGTCGTGGAGCTGTCAGGACAGATATATTTGATACAAAAAGAAAATCAAGAAGCCTGAGCGTTTGTTTGATCATTGCTCTCTCTAACAGCACTGTAAACAATTGCCAAAGACTTTCCCTTTCAGGTTCCCGAGCTCAAGGCCCCCTGAAAATGGTCCATTTTTATCAGTTGTCTTTACCTGTCTTAGTCTTCCATTCTTTGAGGAGTTCAGAATGGTTGTGATCCCCTACCCAGAAAATCATGTTCAGTTTTTGCCTTCCCTTCTTCTGTTTTGGGCAGTCACATGGCCATGAGCTACTATCTTATGCATTTCATTCCACAGTGGGACACTGGAAATCTCTCTCTCACCCTGCTCAAATGAAAATGTGCTGCCATGTACTACTTGAACTTAACATAGCCTCAATTCCCCCAATCTGGAGGACAAGAAAAGGTTGGAATCAGTTCCCTGGTGACCGGAATCAGTGTGATCCGGTTTCAGACACCAAAGATTTGATATGGGCTACAGCCTCATGACCAACCAATTAATACTGCTGTCTGCATACCCTCTACTTATCCTCTAAAAAGGCTTGATGAATGTGTCACATTATGCCTGACTTGTAAATGTGCACGAGACAAATTCTATGCAGGCTGATGGTCTATCTTTAGAGCTCTCTGGAAGTCTTGGCTCTTCTGCAGCTCGCTGTGTGAAATGCTTCAGTGTCTCTGACAATTCCCATGAGCTCTACTTAACACAGACACCTCAAGATATATTCTTGAACTCTAGATTGGAAATATCTCTCAAAGTCAGCCACTTGTACCCCCCCCCCAATTTATTTTCTTCCATTTTTAATTTCAGGATTCATTATTACAAGAGACAGTATTTATTGAGCACCATCTTAAACATTTAAAGTGATTAACTGATTCAATCACAACACAATCGGTACTTGAATGATTCCCGATCTAATTGTAAGGAAACTGAGTTACAAGGAGAGTAACCCGCTGACTAGTACCTAGTGAAGGCAAAGTATCAGAGCAGCAATATGAACTTTTGAAGTCTTGCTACTAGAGCTAATAATAGCTACAGAGCCTTTACATAGTGTATTGTGCTAAAATAAACATGAAAAGGAAGTCATATTAGCTAATATAATTCTATAACTCCACTTTCCTGTTTCAGAATCAGAGTATTGTTGCATTTCTATGGTTTAAAATAATTTCTGTCTTGCCTTTCAAAATTATATTTTTTAACTCAACTTAGAAAAATCTAATATTAAATCTAGTTCAGAGGTTTATATCAGTACTATAAGGATTTTTAATGTTACCAACAATATTCTTGGTTTCTTCTATATCAGAAATCAACATAGCCTCTTAGTGAAAGAAAAAAGAAAAATCAAAGCTAGGATCATAGATTGCTACCTCTTAGATGAAAGTGTCTGAAAGCTCATGACGATGGCCTCATGTGCCCTATGAGCTCTTCAGTTCAAGAATCCAATGATGTGAAATGTGAAATAGGATTTGTCTTAGAAAGTAGCAAGACCCAACCCTTTATTTTATTAATTTTCAATGAACCTCTTCACGAGGCCTATCAGGAAAATAACTGGTTAAAAGTTTATTAATTATAATAGTTGTGAGGATATTGCCCACAGACCAGTAATCATAATGCCTACAGCATACTAAATTCCACTTTGCCCACAGACTTTTTAATGCTAAAAACAGCACCGATGCCTGCACTACCAGAAAACAAGTTACTAATTGATAATCAAAAGAATCCAACTAATGTGTTTGCTGAGTGTGAACAGGAAAAGCTGTCACATTCAGAAGTTTCAAAATAGTTTTCTTTCTTTAGAAAGTGTGTATCTTCTCAGGACAAGCGTCAAGGTTCTCACATGTCTCTGTGCATGTCATTGGTCACAGCTGAGTCAGAGCAGAAATGACTTTGAAACTATTACAAATGACATTTTCTGTATTTGGCAACGGTGGCAGCCTGGATGTCCTCATTCCATGAAAAGGCTGACACAACAGTCATTTTAAAATTTGCCCAGCAAAGCTATAGAAGGTAGGTGAGGTGACACCCCAGAAGATAAAGTTCAAGGTCCGGGAACAGGGCTGTGCCTGTTATCGCTCACACAAACCATTCCTCCTGTCTGTGAGATGTCAGCATCGTGTCTTTTGCTGTAAGGTGGTATGTTTTGGAGATACAAGTAAGACAATATAATTTCCATCAGACATTAAAATTAAAATTTCACTTCAGAAAGCGATAAAGTGTGAATACCTAACTATGGCATGCCAATATTAAGCCAACCACAGACCAAATAAATTACATATAGTATTTAATCACTCACCTCTCAGCATGTTAACAATATTTAACACATTTAACATCATCTCATCTCCATGAACCATTAAATTAATGCTTACTTAATGCCAGAAATTAATTAATTTCTGCCATTAATTAATGCCAGAAAACTTGTTTAAAAGTAGAGTTACTAAAACAAAGATGGACATAAGCCCCTGATAGCTAGAAAAAATATTCAAGCACCACACAATACAAAAAAAAATACTTCTCTTGGCAATACCTTGGGGGCCAAAATCCCTCCTTGTCTGCTCTTTACAGATGAGGATGGTGAAATAGGAAAAGCGATGTCACATGGGTTTTCTAAGAGCACTTAATTTAAAAACCCTAAAAGTTTAAACATGTTGATTTTTTTTCTTTTCTCTGTCAAGATGAAAAATATCTAAGACCTCACTTGTTTTTACCTAAGCAGTTTTGATTGCATGAGATGTCTATTTATTAATAAAATTCTGTGGTTGTCCCAGAAGGAGCCACATGACAGGATCCAAGGCATTGCTTCTCAACAGTGGGTCACAATCCCATGGGAGGTTCCTTTCACAGAGGTCACATACCAGATAGACTGCTTATCAGATATTTACTATTCAAAACTGTAGTAGTATTAGTTTTATTCAAAGCCTTGTGCTCTGAACTGAACCTGAACCCCTATGTATCTGAGAATGGCTTTGAATTCCTAGTTTTGCTTCTATCTCTAAAATGTTAGAATAGCAGGTATGTACTGCCATGACCAATACTAGATTAGTAACTTGGCCCTGGCATTTACTAAATTGGTGATGTTAGGAGCTGTATTCCTTACTTTCATTGTTGTGATGAAATACCTGACAGGAGCTAAGTTTTAAAAGATTTCTTTTGGCTCATGGTTTGAAAGATAGGGCTCACCATGGTTGGTAAGTCATGGTAAGTACTGATAATGGGATCCCGTTGGAGGTGGTTACATTGTTTCAAATTTCAGGAAGCTGATTGTTATCAGGCATTGTCCATTCTCCTTTCGCTTTCAGTTTGTGTCCCCAGTGATACTGCATTAGGGCTAAGCACAGGAATTCTGGAGGCTAAGTGTTTGAATTCCTACCTTGGCATCTCTGTACAGAACTTTTGAATATAATTTTTTCTATTAGTGTTTGATCTCCCTGTAAACAAGGAGGGGATTACTGACACTATTGCTCTGCAAACACAGGAAGGCAATAAATACTGATATTTTACTGTGTGATTTACGCTAGTCGGTTCTATCAGTTCAAAAATGGGATAGTATTTATAGCAGTATAAGAATATTTCCATCTAAAATGAATCAAAATAGTAACAGGATGTGGGTAAGGACATTAATATTTTATACCTGCTGTAGCTTTTACATTCAGTCAAAAGCTACAGCAAGGGTGAATCTCAGTTCCCTCCTTAGAAACATAATTACAACTGTTTAATCTTGCATTTCTATGTAAGAAAATAGTCTCAGAGATAATCTCCTTTATTTATCCAATCATCCCAGTACTAATTATTGAAATTAAAAAAGCATTAGTCCAAGGATCAGTGCCTATGTTTATAATTTCATTTCAATAAAACCAAAACTTTTCTACTCTAGATCAGTGAGCAATCATTGTCCATACATAACTACTAAATACAAACCTTCAATGTCATGAATTTACAGTTATTAAATAATAGCTAATAAATGTTCAAAAGATATCTACATATGAAAAACATAGGAAAGATAAAAGAATACAGTTCATTTATCCTTTGTGTAGAGAAAGGCCGTTAATTTGTAGTCCAGCAAGATTTTGCTGAAAGAACTCTGAGAGAGCTGTCTCTTGTGAGGCTATGCCAGTGCCTGGCAAACACAGAAGTGGATGCTCACAGTCAGCTATTGGATGGAACACAGGGCCCCCAATGGACTTGCTAGAGAAAGTACCCAAGGAGCTGAAGGGGTCTGCAACCCTACAGATGGAACAACAATATGAACTAACCAGTACCCCAAAAGCTCATGTCTCTAGCTACATATGTAGCAGAAGATGGCTTATTCGGCCATCATTGGGAAGAGAGGCCCCTTGGTCTTGCAAACTTTATATGACCCATACAGGAGAACACCAGGGCCAAGAAGTGGGAGTGGGAGGGTAGGGGAGCAGGAGGGGGATGGTATAGGGGACTTTCAGGATAGCATTTGAAATGTAAATGAAGTAAATACCTAATAAAAAATTGGAAAAAAGGAAAGAATACAGTTCATCGCCTCTAATACAAGACATTTAAAACACATGCTATCATCCCATGGCCCTGTCTCAGGGCATCCATATTCACAATATTAGGCCAATAAATTTTTCCTACAAGAGTATGAAGTGTTCTGTGGAGGTTTAGAATTACCATCGTTATCCTCAAAATTTCTTTGTATTATTTTTCTAATAAAATTTAATTACCCAAATACAGGAGGTCCCCCAGAGCCCACAGTTCTGGACATTTCGCTGTTGGTTGCCATGTTTATCATCTTTAAGTTTAACAGCTGTGGAATCATGTAGTCACAATGCAAGACGCCAAAGTAATTTTAAGGAGACATTTCATAAACATGTTTTATTGGCATCTTTATGTTGACTCTCCAAGCTGTGGTTAGATATAAGCTCTTGAAAGCTGCTTCGATTGGGCTGAATGTCTAAGCTGTGATTCAAGTAGTTTCTTCCTATAATTCCCACTGAGAGAATAATTTCCTGGCCCCTGTGCACTCCTGGCAGAAAATGGCAGATACCAAAGGGAATAATTTGACTCAAAGACTTTGACATTTTATCCATATTTATTACTTTACATCCCATATCCAAACCCTCATTGACACTTTGCAATGAACCACATATTCTTAGTTTCACCGATCTTAGAAGGAAAGAAGCCAGGGATCTGATAGGCACTCTCAGCACCACCGCCTCAACTAAGGCATGGAATCACTGAGTCTTTTGGCTTCTTCCTCTGGCATTGGTGTTCAAAGGTATCTATCTTGTAAATATGAAGCAAATAAAATTAGGCTATGTTTATACAAATGGTTTGCATTCTTTAAAACATCTTATGATGCTTGTATGTTTTGAGTTTGAAAATTAAAAATAAACATTAATAGTTATCGTGAAACTCAAGATGTAGTTCTGTAATGGAGTGCTGTCCTAATTTATACAAGGCTCTTGATCATACCCAGCAAAACACACACACACACACACACACACACACACACACAC
>NC_034598.1:22626010-22657380 GCF_900095145.1 Mus pahari
ACACACACACACACACACACACACACACACACACACTCTTGAACTTGCAATCGCAATTAAGTTCTGAACTCATCTTTCCTAGATGTTTAGCTAATTGAATTAAAATAAATAACCTCTTGTTCCTAGTAAGAAGACATCCTAGAATTCCCTGGTTCAAGAAACATCACTGACCTGAAGAATCACTATGGTTGAATGAATCAAGTAAGTGAATCTTGTAAAGCAGGGTTAAGAACAAATACAAATTCTTGGTTATGCAATACCTTAAATACCTCACATTAAGTGAGCACAATCTTCCCCTACATGAGCATCAGATCAACCACAAGACTTTTAATACAGTTCCAGAGAGGCTGGATCCCATTAGCTCAGCAAGATCAAAGATATTCAAACAAGATCCTGCACCTGCCTGCTATGCAGGCACCAGTCACCAGTCACCATCTCAAACCAGATTGGCAGAACTACTCCTTCCTGCTCCCTGTTCCAGGCATTTGAGTGACGTGTTGTGCAATGGGAAGTATTGTATATATCCCGTCCGATAACAAAGTGAAAGTTTTCTGCAGACATAAGCAAACCTGTAAAGCAAGTTGAAAACCATCCCTGTAAAGCAAGTTAAGACTGTTGGGAATCCTATCTGCTTAGGATAGCTACCTCAGGTTCTTCCAGTTCTCTCTTCACCGAACTCATGCAAGCTGAGTAGCCATAACCCTGTTCAGCAAAGTCCATAGTCCATGCACCTTCCCTTTTTTTACCTACAAATCTGTGAAGAAGAGCACTAGTAGATTCCTTGGTTATTTTATGTTAATTAATAGTCACAAAATTGTAGTTTATAGACGTTTAATTATTAAATTTGCTGTCTATAGCAACCCAGTAAGTTACCCATGGAATGCATATTTTTGTTATTGTGGCTATTGTATTATAATACATTTTCCACTTCCTTTTGCAAACAGCTGAAGTGGTTGTAGTTCGAGGCAACATTTTGAGTCTCTGTGTGGTTAATTTTAAAAATAGTGAGATAAATCATTGGATATATGTTCAGGAGTAAATTTAGTCCTAAATTACCTAGCTTATTCCTTTTCTTAAATGAGAGCATTTATTCACTTCCGACTGGTTATCGTGGACAATGTCATCATACTTGCTATGGACACCATCGTCATACTACAGGTAGGCAGTAGTCTGATTACTAAATAATAACTTTGAACAATTAGAATTCTTTAACTTACTTCTTTGTTTTTCCTGCCCCAACAAAATGCAACATAGTCATAGGATAAATGGGAGTAAATAGACAGTGTTTAGTACTTCAGTAGCAAAGATAACTTAAATGGGAAATTTGAGGATTTCTTTTCCTTTTTTTCTTTTTTTAAGATATTTTCTTCATTTACATTTTAAATGCTATCCCAAAAGTTCTCTACACTCTCCCTCCTCCCTGATTCTCAACCCACACATTCTCTCTTCCTGGCCCTAGCATTCCCCTCTACTGGGGCATATAATCTTTGCAAGACCAATAGGCCTCTCTTCATAATGATGGCTGAATAAGCCATCTTCTGCTACATATGCAGCTAGAGACACGAGCTCTTGGGGTACTGGTTAGTTCATACTGTTTTTCCACCTATAAGGTTGCAGACCCCTTCAGCTCCTTGGGTTCTTTCTCTAGCAAGTCCATTGGGGGCCCTGTGTTCCATCTAATAGATGACTGTGAGCATCCACTTCTGTATTTTCCAGGCACTGGCATAGCCTCACAAGAGACGGCTATATCAGGGTCCTATCAGAAAAATCTTGCTGGCATATGCAATAGTGTCTGGGTTTTATGGGATGGATCCCTGTGAGCATTTCTTATGAAATGAGGAAATAGCTGCTTTATAATAGATAGTGAGGAAGTTTTTCTGTCACTTAGTTTTCTGGGGAAACTTTACTTCTTAGAAAATTGTTTTCAAGTTCCATCCATTTGTCTGCAAAACTCAGGAAAATATCATGTTGAGTAAGGTAACTCAGACCCAAAAGGACGTGCATAGAATGTACTCACTAATAAGTGGATATTAGCCTAAATAAATAAATAAAGTACAGAACACCCAAGATATAGTCCACAGAACTCAAAAAGATCAACAAGTTGAAGATGCAACAGTCCCACTTGGGAGGGAGAAGAAAGCAATCACAAGTGGGAGGGACCTGGGAGGGAAAGTGGATGGGGTAGGGGAGTGGGGAGGAGAGAGGAATCTGATCTGGTATTGGGTGAGAGAAAAGAACTGAAGACCTGAGAGACAGCAGAAAGAATGGAAACAGGCAACTTTGGGAGACAGGAGGTTGGGGTGACCCTCCAGAATATACTAGAGACCTAGTGGTGAGAGACTCTCAGGAATCAAAGGAAGGGACCTTAGATGAAATGTCTGACAATAGGGAGAGGGAATTTATATAGCCCACCTCCAGCAGAAAGACAGGGCATCAAAAGAGGGAGGTGGGGTATCTCATAGTCACAAATCTGACCCATAATTGTTCCTGTCTAAAAGAATTACAGGGATGGAAATGGAGAGGAGCCTGAGGAAAAGAAGGTCCAGTGACAGACACAAAGTGGGATCCAGTTCAAGGGGAGGTCTCAATTCCTGTCACTATTACTGAGGCTATGGAGTACTCACAAAAAGGGACCTAACATGACCGTACTCTGGAAGACCCAACAAGCAGCTGAAAGAGTCAGATGCAAATATTTGTACCCAACCAATGGACAGAAGCTGTTGACTGCTGTGGTTGAATTAGGGAAGGCTGAAAGAAGTCGAGAAGAGCAGCCCTGTAGGAGGACCAGAAGTCTCAATTAATCTGGACACCTGGGATCTTTCAAACACTGGACCATCAGACAGTGTATGAGTCCCCCAAAATATGTACAGTGGAGGACTTCCAGGTCTGTGTTCATTCAGAGATGATACACCTAACCCTCAAGAGACTGGAGGCCCCAGGGAGTTTAGAGGTAAGGTGGGGTGGGGGTGTGTGAATATATATATATATATATATTCAGTGCTGGTCAACACAAAACACAAAACACAGTCCCAGGATTAAACATAACTATGTCTTCACTACCTTGCTATAGTTTCTCTATACATTGCTATTATTTCTGTCACATGGAATTTGGTTTCAAGGATTTTAAAAAGAATATATCGTTAAAAATTCTCTCTAATTCTTTTTTCTTTTACTAATGGTAAGGTCTTATTGCTGAAGTAACACACAATCTTATAGAATACAGAGAAATCAAGCTATAAGTGTTTTAGAAGCTTCCTTCCTGCTGGTTAGCTTTAATAGTACTAGAAGTACTAGCTGCAAGACGAAAATGATTTCTAGTCCTCAAAGATAGTTATCATTGTGTAAGTCTTAGAAACTATTGGAAATTTAAGTGTTGTGTTAACACATACAAAGAAATCCAAAGCAGAGAATTCATGTTTTGTCTCCAAAAAAAGACAAAGACAAGACAACGACAAAACAAAACACAACATAACACTTCCCCAAGGGAAATAATGGGAAAAAAGGAAATAACATTTAGACACTGAAAAAAATTGCCTTTGTTTGCACCTGCATGTAGAAACTCAAAGGCCTTACTATTTTGTTACATTTTGTTTTACACTCCTATGGCTGATTTCATCCCATTCTCTCTTCATGAATTTCACAATGAAAGGAAAAGTCTGAGGTGTCCAGAATTTCCTGCCATCGTAAATCACATCATGATGATCCTAAGTGATTGTGTCACCTATTGTCCTTGATTCTGGTATTTTTTCCTTTCTCTATCTGTGTGTCCTTCAACACTCACCATGCTTCCTCATACCTGCTGAGGTCAATAGTGGGGAACTGTAGATGAGCCAAAGACCCTAACTGTCTCTCCAGTCCCCTGATTCACATCATAGACTAACCCCACTGCTTATTTAAGTGCAGGTACTTAAATGTAGGTACTATTTTATTCTGCATGCTTTATTACTGCTAAATGGACAACTTCTGATAAAGGAGATGATTTCAGGAATAAGTAAATTAGAAAAGATTATATTCTTCTAAAGATGGAAAGTTAAATTTCCCCATGTCATAGTTTGTGGTTTTGTTATAATGGAATAAAACAAAGAACGTTTCATCTGAGTTTCCACTTAGCATTTAAATTCTTATAACCAAGGCTTTGAATATGCATATAGAAAGAAAAACCTTGACTTAAAAGAAATAACTGGATCAGTAAAATTAATCTAAAATTGAATAAAGAAAACAAAGTTTGAAAATTATTTACTTACATGTGAATTGCTGTGACTCAAAAATGAACTTTAAGAAGTAGTAAGTTTTACATTTCTACTTTTCAAAATTTTGAACATTTTTTAAAACTTTAAATATTGAATACGTTCTCAGCATTGTGATTTATATGAAAATTAATATCTTCTCTTACAGATAAAGGAGAGTAAGCTGAAAGGCTTTAAGGGCGGAATGGGATAATCCTTGATATATTCTTATCTATTGGATCTGTGTTAGTCTAAGGGTAAGATGACTGGACTAGGGAACAGACATTTGATGTCATCAGCAATCTTATTTGAGATGGAATCTTTGAAACAAAAACGAGTCCTACTCCGATACAGAATTATTTAGCAAATCAAAGGCCAGTCATTTGCTTGTCAAGCCCAAGCATATGAAGAATACCAGGATGAACAAGGAGACTGAGCACATCATTCAGTTAGTATGTCTTGCACACAAATCAATAAGTATTTGCTTCCAACAGTCAATCCTAAATAAATAGCCTTGTATTGTGGATGGATTTACTTGTATACATCTCTCTATCCCAGCACCCAGAGCAGGTCTTAGAATATGCCAGGCAGGAGGAGAGTCGCATCTTGTACTCTGTTCATAGTGTTAGCTTTAGCTTTGAAGGTGAGGAACTTTGACCTTCAAATACTTTCTTAATGTCAAGAACACGAATTAGTTTAAACTGACTTCAAGCTGTCTCTTAAAGAACAAATGGTTCTGCATAGCTTGTCTCTTTGATCCCGAAGATGCCCAGGATCTGCTGCTTTTGAAAAATCAAACCTGTTCAACATTTTCTAACATTGGAACTGATGAAATAGTAGCTGGTATTATCAAGTCAACCTCTTATCCATTCCACTTTTTAAAACACATTCCAATTGCACGCGCACACACACACAGACACACAAACACAGAGTAATCAGCCTAATGATTGTTCAAACTGATAAATGCAAGAAAGCAGAGACCATGGGTAAGAATTTGTACAAACATGAATTCATAAATGTCCAAACTTAACTTTTGTCATTGATGAAAACATCCATTAAATGTATTCCAGTAGATAAAAAATACAAAATATTAAAATAATTTAACAAAAATGTTATAAATGGGGTTCAAATAACACAGAAGCACAAAGTAAATAGTTAAAAATCAAAGAATCCAGAGTGTTCTTCCAAGAAAGTCATGCAAATCCTTCTAACAAAAAGAAAAGGTGGAAATAAAAATATAGTAAGCTGTAATCAACAGTGATGACAAAATCATCTGCCTTTGCAGGTGGTTGTATAGGAAGCTTTTGCTGTAGGAAGAATCAATATTAAAAACTATAAATATAAAGATGTGACTCCATCACTAGTAGTTTGTAAAAGGCCTGGGTTCAGATGGGGGCTGACCGGTGTCTTCCCAACAGTGAAGTAACTCAACTTGAAGATGTCCCTTCTAGTCAAGGGTGAAAGCCTGCCTGTCCAGTCTGAGATGCAACTTCTACTAAGCTTGTTAAAATTTGAAGGACCTGATGGCATAGTCAATAAATAGTGGCAGTTTAAGCACCACATATGAGATGCCCATTCTAATCATTGTAAGTTCTGAAATGTGAGCTTCCTTCACACCCTAAAGCGAAGGAAAGCCATAAACTACTTCCTTTAAAACAAAGACTGGTTTACACCACTATGCACTTCATGAGAATTTTATTTCAGTTCAATGATGTAATAACAGTAGCAATAAATCCTCTATTCATCATGGACACTCTCGTTGCCCAGGACCAAGGAAGAGGCACAAAGCATGCCCTTGCTGAATTTGAGGCTCCTGAATATTGTGAAATTTGGGGTGTTTCCCAGGGAAACGGATAAGTAGTATTACATAATTAAATGCACCACATCTGCTTAGCAACAAATTTGTATTGGCAAAAAATGTACTCAGCGTACTGAGCTAGAGCCACCCTCATGAATACCACAGAGGATCTTGGAAACCTAGAATATCTCCAGTAAGGGATGCCAATTTACAAGACACAGAAAAAGAATATGCAAATTTTTGTAAACAACTATTATTTAGAAAAGCATCCTGGAATACTAAAAAGCAACAAGAACAAGAGAGAACAAACATACATAATTTACACACACACCCCACCTAAAGGCCTAATCTCACAATTCTAGTTGAATGATTTCCCTGGTAAATTCACTATATTCAGAGCTGATATTAAAATGTTACTGTGAACACAAAGCCCTTTTGCTGCTCTAATCTGTGAGAGACTCAAAACTTTCTGTTTCCAAGACAGTGTTTGTCCCCTTCTGGAAATATTTTCGGTGTGACCTGCTTTAACTGAACTACTTTGGGGAAATAAGAGAGAAACTTGTAATCCTGTTTTCATAAATGCTTATCACTTCAGAAATTGTACGTTCCAGGACTAGAGGGATGAGTCATTAATTAAGACCTTATAATGTGCTTACAAAGGACCAGAGTTCAGTTCCCAGAACCCATATCAGGTAATGCACAACCTCCTGTGACTTCATCTCTTGAGACTCCTACACCTGTCAGGGTACAGGAACTCATATGCACATGTATACACAGAGAGATGCACATCCACACACACATGTTCACACAGCTAAAATAAATAGACGTTTTTAAAGATTAGAACTTTTCCAACATTGTCTCTTTGTACGCAGAGAATTTTGTTGTTATTATTATTGTTGTTGTTGTTTTGTTTTTTGTTTTTGTAACTTCTTTGCAAAATCCAGTCTCATGTATCTTGGATGCCTTGATGCTGGTGAGCAAGCCACTGATACCCTTTGGAGGATTTTTCTTATGTTAACAATTTTGTATTGTTATCTTTTCCAATTCAATCTTTTCTTCATTTTCCATCTGCAACATTTAATTTACTAATATCATTCAACGTGTTTATCTTCTTGGGCATTTTCACTTCTAAAACTCTGATGTGGATCTTTTTAAAAATGTTTGTTTGATTTAGCATCATTTTCCTATAGGAAAGCTATAGCTTTAAATATCTTATCCACTCAGTCTAATATTAGTTTATAGCACTTTGGCATGAATTTCTTTTACTTTAATGAACTTTTTTTACAATTGTGAAAAATATTGGATTTCACCCTGACACTTCCATGCCTGCGTATAATATAGATTTGATGATATTCATACTTTTATTATCCTCTCTGTAATCCTCCCCTTCTCATTCCACTCCCCTCCTCTTCCCAAACAGCATGCTACCTCTATATCCATATCGCTTTATAAAACTCGAGATAGTCAAGAGAGGAAAATAGGGTATGTATGTTTCTGACTCTGGGATATTTCACCTGTGATCTCCTATTCTGTGGGGTTTTTTTCCCTGAAGATGACAAGATTTAATTCCTCTTTTAGACTCAGCAAGACGCCATTGTGTATATATGTGTTACGCTTTATTTACCCATTAATAGAGATGTAGGCTAGTTCCTCCACATTCTGTCCGTTATGGATAGTGCTGCGGTTTTTTTTATTTTTTCTTCTCCTATACAACACACCTCACCCTCAGTTTCCCCTCCCTCCACTCCACCCACTTCTCCTTCACACCTCCCCTTTCTCTCAATCCCTTCCTCCTCAGTTTTCCTGCAGAAAAGTGCAAGGCACCCAGGGAAATCAACCGAAATGGCCCAACAAGATAAAACTAAGCACATACGCTCATATCACGGTTTCATGAGGACACCTAATAGGGGAAAAAAAATGCCCCAAAGGCAGACAAAAGAGTAAGAGACACTCACACTCACACCCATTGTTGGACCTCAATAAGGACACCAATCTAACAACTATAGAACATACATGTAGACCTCGCTCAGATCCACGCCGGCTCCATGATTGTTACATCAGGCTTTGGGATCCCCCAGGAGCCCTGTTCTGTTGATTCTGTGGGATATATTCTCATGGTGCCCTTGACTCCTCTAGCCCTTGAAATTTTTCCTCACTCTGTTCTTCCCCGCACTTCGGGGAACTCTCCAAGATCCAAGTGGGGAACCCAGTAGAGATCTCTAACTTGGACTCTCTCTCTCTCAGCCTAATGTTTGCCTGTAGGTCTCTCTGTCTGCTCCCATCAGCTGACAGGGGAAGTCTCTCTGATGATGATTGGACTAGACACCAATCTATGAGTATAGCAGAATACCATTAGGAATCGTTTTATTGACTTTTTGCTAGGTCTCTGGACTCTCCAACCTCTGGTTCCTGGTCAATCTGGATGGATCTTTACTGGTTAACTTTCTATCGGACATTGTGTCTTGCAAAATCTCTGAACACTCAATGAATTATCAGACTCCAGACATTATAAATTTACCTGGTTCAGTGCTACATATTTTTGTATTACTACAGTATTCTTTCTTGACTGTTTCCTGGAATTCTGTTATTTGGAAGCAGGGATTTTAATTTCATTTTTTAAAAACCTTGCTGTATACTTAAAGCAGCCCTTAGTCTAAGGCTAATTAGTCTTACCATAATTTCACCTAGCCAATGAGCAGCTCTGTCTCATCAACCTAAGGATTTACTGGGCACTGCCAGGATTTCTTTACCACTTTACAGGAGGAATGGAAACGAATTTGTGAATCCTAGGCCTTGCTCCGTTTATTTACAGTCTCCCAGGAATCACTGTCCCTCATTGCCTAATATTCAGCCTCTTAGCCAGTCTCATATATTGTGGTCAGTAGTATGTTTAATCAGGCAGGGCACTAAATCTGGTCCCTGTAACTTCATTTTAGCCACAGGCAACATCTCCAGGGAACAATTGAAATCTCTTCATAAGCCGTTTTCCTACTTTGAAATGTGATCTTCTTAAATTATATTACGTTACTTTCTTGTTTAAATTTTTCTGTAATTCCAAATTGCCACAAGAAAGTGCCCAAATGTCTATCTTTCAGAACAATCAGATCTGTGGTAAAGTTTTTGCCAGTAAAATGAGCAAAACAAAAATAGTATTTTGAGTTCATAAAACCATTTTATTGTGAAATACAGTATAAAAATGGTTGACTAAATTGCATAGTTTAATAAAGTATCACTAAGTAAAATGTCCACTTAACCATTAAATTAGGGAATATTGCTAGTTCCACAGAAACTACACATTTCATATATAATGAAGTTAATATTGCTTTTTTCTTCTCAGTAATTGCCTTATTCATACACTATTTTCTATGCAATAAACTATGATTGTCTGGAACCTGAAGGAAATGTGGTAGCAGTTTCAGAGATGTTGGGATTTTCTTGAGAGAAGTGACTTGCAGCTTGCTGAGCATACAGATTCATCTGACTGGAAACCAAGTGGGTAAAGCTTCAGAAAGTAGTCATTTTATCGAAATTATAAGAAATACTATCATGGTAGACTTGAAACTTCTAATTAGATGGATTGGGAGGGTAATGCAGGGTTTTCTCTGTCCAATCACAATCTCCACTCGCTAGCTGGGAGAGTGTAGCTCAGTGGTGAGAACACGCTGAGCGGAACCCCACTGGAACACATGTTGTGGCCCGCCAGTACTGGTACTAGAGCAGGAACACTGACCAACCAGCAGGGCAGGAGAGATGGACGGCTGACTTTTTTAATATTTCCCGCAACAGGGACAAAAGGAATTATTTTTGAAAAAGAAGAAATCAAATATCTAGTGACCCTACTCACATTGAAAGGACGTAAACAACTAACTTCATAGATGTGTTTTTTTCTGAATTCTCAAGAAATTAATTTTTATGGAAAATATGAAGCTTAGGAAATGACAGGAAGACTGCTTATGTTAAAAGAGTTTTCAATGATAATGAAGAGATCTACAGATTAATCTTATCCATAAATGTCAGTAGACATTTTAAAATTATTACCATCAAATTAAATGAAGCAGCATCAAGATTGATTTGTTTCAGGAATAAAAATAATAACAAGTTTATTAAAATGGTTAATTGCATCAACAGATAAATAATGATACATTTTTATAATGCTAAATATTTATTTATTTGTTTGTTTATAAACAAATATTTTCAAAGCCCATTGTTCTCTGGGTATTATTTAAGATCTGAAGATGCAGGATAAACATTACAATATCTCTATCCTTGTGAAATCTGTATTATATTGGAAACAAAAGACACTGATTTTTTTTTTTTTTAGTTAAAAAACTACTATAATTTTATGTATCACAATTAAAATCAAAATTGCCAGGTGAGGGAATTGAGCATCAAAGAATGGCGTATTTAATTTAGAAAACGAATGAAAATATTCTTTTAGAGACAGTAATCATACAGAGGAGTCAGGCAGTATTTGAAGAGTTTTAGAAAAGACATGCTTCCTTCGAACAGAAATTGAAAATATAAAGATCCAGCTACACATAAATGTGCTGTATCTCAGAAATGGCAGAAAAGCCAATGTTTTAAGGAAAGAAGAGAGTAACAGAAACTGAAACCTCAACATAAGGTAGGGCTCATATTGCTCATGAACTTTCTAACAAGGACTTAAGTATGTCCTTGGAAGACTTCAAACAGGAAAGACATGCAATTTATCTCCCTTTATAAAATGTCACTTCTTTGAGATGAACATAGTATAGCTCCAGGCATAGAGATAAAACAGTTAAGAGAACTATAGGGGATATAGGAAACTGGGCAAGAGCAATAAGGTAATGGATTTCTTTTGAAATAGGTTAGACACATACTAATATTAGTTCTTACTATACTGTTTGAAATGGCTATCTTTACCTATCAAAAATTGTGAATGTGTTTATAAGTCTTCCACCAATCAAAGACAACTTAGTTTAGCTTGAAATTTTTGTTTCAATTTAATTTAAATTTACTTTATTTGGTTTTTTAAAAGAGTAAAGGCTTATATGTTATTTGGAGGTATTGTGAAGAAGCATGATAAAATTGTTTTTCTTTTTCAAAAATTAATAATACTTCTTCAAGCAAGGGTAGACCCTACATTCTAACAGTTACATGATATTAATGTGTGGTACAATTTCTCTCTATTAAAATATCTGGTGACAAAAGAGGACGACTGACCAAGTAATTTGAGAACATCAAGAAAAATGAATATTTTTTTTTCCAAAGTAACTACAGATTCCAAGTTGCTATGAGAAAGTGACATGAGAACTCACTCTTGCAAGTGAAATCCTCTACGCCAGCAGTTCTCGCTCTGTGTGTTGTCACCCCCTTGGGGTCTCCTATCAAAAATCCCGCATATAAAATGCTTTCACAGCAGTAGAAAATTATAGTTAGAAAGTAACAAAGAAATAATTTTGTGGCTGGAGGGGTCACCACAACATGAAAAACTGTATTAAAGGGTTCCAGCATTAGGAAGGTTGAGAATTCCTGCTTTACACCATTGTAAATCCTACTTTGTGAGGCTTTCTGTCTGTAGTCAAACTGGATGGCTTGGCTACAGTGTTTTCCAGGGAGAGACAGTATGAGCGGATTTCTACACGCGCACAGAAATATTTTCAACGATACTTTTGCAAATCAGCCCTTGGAGATGCTGTGAGACCTAAAGAAGGCTTCAAGTGCTCTTGTTTTCTCCGCCTGCGTCTCTTCAATCACAAGTCAAATGGTGTGGGGAAAGCTGAAAAGGAAAAACAAAACAATCAACACCATCAGAAGAAGAAACATGTTAAATTACCTTGAAATGCTGGGGACTATGTGTCACTCCACAAACCTCACAAACACTGATCTCAGTCAGATAAGGATGGTTCATTGACTGAATACCTAATACTGATCAGATCAGGGATGTAGCTCAAACTCATCTGAGCTATGACAACAAACATTTCTCAGGGCAGGCTTATAAAGGGAAAAAAGCACAATGAGCTCATATGTAGGTGTAAGAAGTGCTGCCAGGGGTCATCTCTGATTCAAGACATTTTAGGTATTTAGCAGTTCACATTGACCTTTAACTTGATGAGTCCTATAGAAAGCTTTGAGGAATTTCTTAAGATTAACAAACCACATAAAGAACATAACAGGGAATGAGTTCAGCATGATCTTGCTCTGTGTCAAGATATTTTTCTGTGTCAGTGACTGGAAGGCATATTACAAGCAACAATATGAAATAGCTGGCAGGCATGGAACAAAATGGCTACAGCTGGGCTGGGGCGGGGCAGACCTCAACAGAAATATACTAAACCTTAGAAGGTCCATACCTAGAATGATGTGCAAACACAGATAATTTGCAAGTTTGAATCCTGTTGTCATATATGCAAATTTCAGGGAAGGAGCCTGTGACAGAGGCCCTCTACCTTCATTCCTCATACTCCAGATGTGTGATTTAATTCAAATTCCACAATTGTCTGTCACAAGGGTGGTCACTTACAGTGAAGGAGGTATTTGATACTAAGAACCTGAGAGTTTTCATCTCATGCTATTAGTTAGGTAATACAATCAGGAAGCCAGGCAGGATTCCCCATCAAACATTCTGTTACCCTCCCACCCCAATCCTGACACATATACCCAGCATGTGTCATGTAATAATGAATGCTGATTTCCTCACTGGTTGAGGCAACACTAAATGTATAAATGTCCATCACTCCATCTCAACAGTGTCAGTTGACTGAATGAAAGACTGTCAATCATTAAGGGAAAATTCATACTATGATAAATATCCCAATAGCCTAGATGCTGACATGATTTAAAGTTATAGACTATGTAGTGCAGAAAGGGAAGTGATAGATATTACAATCTACATAAAATTGGTGTATTTTCATATTTTAAAAATGCTATGTTATTAAAATTTTTATAGGGTATAGTAGTGTCTCATTCATAAAAGACCTTGGATATAATACTGTGGTTATATGAATGAGAAATGTGCCTTACAGGCTCTGGAATTTGGACATTTGGTCCCCAGGTGCTGGCACTGTTTAGGGAAGCATAGGAAATGTGGCCTTGCTGGAGGAAATGTTTTACAGGTGGTGGGGTGGGAGGAGGAAAGCCTTTGAGAACTTATAACCTGCCCCATTTCCAGGTCTTTCTCTGCTTTCTGATAGTGGTTGTTAACTCTCAGACCACTCCTGTGGCTTCTTGCCATGCTGTCCATCATGATGACTTGCAGCCCTCATTGTCCTTCACCCCACTAAAAACTCATCTTTAAATTTCCCTGAGCAGAACATTTTATAATAGCAACAGAGAAGTGAGTAATATACACACACGGGATTTTATTATGTGTTTTTTTTTCCTCTGTCTCCAGAGCCCACAAAATAATTTTAAGCACAGTAGCAACAGAATCAGACTTCTAAATTTCAAAGATCAATAACAGTACTTTATGAGCAGAAAAACATGTCACCAAAGAAAGTCTCTTACACTGTATCAAGAATAGCTTTTCAGTTCTCATGAATTAAAAACATATGTATTAAAAAAAATCTAAGGTGAATTTGGGTTTGGGGGAAGAGTTCTAGTTTCTTTTGCCATCATTCAAGATACCTAGCCAACAAAGCATTCACACATGGCCTTTATCAGAGGTAAGGACTTCATAGGCTCTGCACAGGCATTCACCAGGATACCATGCATGTATGATCTCATTCTTTCAGACAAGGACTGGAAGTACAGCTTTACCATGTGCCAGAGGGAGAACTGGAAATAGTAAAGAAGATACTAGTACCTATTGTAGGCATCTTGGAAGAGGCAGCAGAGCAGATAGAAAATCCAGGCAGCAGTGATTGAGTCAAGATGGGGACAATGAGAACTTGACTGGTGCGTGAATGAGGCAAAAGAAAGATGGACGGAGATTCAGAGGATTCAGGGTAAGCCATGGGGTCCAGGATTGGAAATTTCCTTGGATTAGATGAAGAAATGAGAAAAAAACTATAACATACAAAGAGTATCTCTCTAATCAATGTACAGATGTGATAAAGCTACAATTTTTGCCAGAGTAGAGTATGTTTCTTAAACTAATCTTATGTTTGAAAAAAGGGTTCAACAAATAGAATGATAGAATGAAACTTTCTATGCAGAAAGTTGTCTATCAATTTCTTTCTTCAAAATAAAAATAATCAGTCATTGTCAAAATTTGTTTAAAGGATATTTAAAAAGAGTATTTTTATTACATATTTTCTTTATTTACATTTCAAATGTTATCCCCTTTCCTGGTTTCCCTTCCAAAAATGCCCTATCCCCTCTTCTTCCCCCTGCCCACCCACTCCAACTTCCTGGCCTTGGCATTCCCCTATACTGGGACATAGAACCCTCACAGGATCAAGAGCCTCTCCTACCATTGATGACCGACTAGGCCATCCTCTGCTACATATGCAGCTAGAGCCATGAGTCTCACCATGTGTTTTCTTTGGTTGGTGGTTTAATCCCAGGGAGATCTGGGGGTACTAGTTAGTTCATATTGTTGTTCCTCCTAGGGGGCTGCAGACACCTTCAGCTCCTTGGGTACTTTCTCTAGCTCCTTCATTGGGGACCAAACAAACAAGCAAACAAACAAAAAACTCCTCCAGAAATTTCTACTAAGGCACTAATTCTAAATCTCACTTTGGAAAGCAAAGCCAATAATTTACCCCCTCACCTTAAAGAGGTGAGTAAGAAATAAATAAATATTAAAAGGTGAAAATAAACTCACATTATTAGAGTGGTCTGAGAATAGACATAGAGTTCGGTGCAGGGATACTGACAATAGGGTAAATTCATAACTGAGAACTGAATTCAGGGACTTTATTTCTAAGAAAGAGCTGTAGAATTTGTCTTGGGAAAACAAACTGTGATAACACAGTCAAAAATCTAGTAAATGTTAATCCAATAATAAGATGTATTTAATTTTTTATGCTAAATAACGCAATTTTCCATGGTAGGAATGTAGGAAGGTTGACTGCACCACTACTAACAGTCCAGGCTGGGTAAACACTGAATCAGCATTTCCATCCTCTGGTCACAGTGTTGTCTTACCACCATGGGGAGATTGTGAAACAAAGCAAATTCTTTCCCTGCTGATTTGATTCTATATGGATCTGCTAGCATTTGTTTACTTCTCTGTTGAGAAATTTCCCTGCATCACAAAGCCTGAAGAGAACAAAGCAAAATGTTAAGAAAATAAAATTTCTATTGGATGTCATTTTTGCAGCAGCATTTCAGAAATCCTCCAGAGTAAAGGGTGCTGTTTAAAGCTCACTCTCTGGGTTTATGAGTGAGTTGGAGACTTGGAGAAGAGATATTTGCTGAAACTAACAGATATGTGTTACTGAGACATGAAAGGCATGGGGATACTAGTGTGCCAGAAATTAAGCTTGTGAATAGTGTTTGGATAGTGTTCAAACTCATTAACATGCTGTGATGAGCTTGTCTCTCTAGTCCATACTAAAATTCAACAGCTTTCTAAAGGACTTGAACACTTTTGAGAGTTCTGTTTAAATAAAATGAGTCTGGATAATGTATATGTTCTGCAATATTAAGCCAGGATGATAAAAGTAGGGCATCTACTTTTAAAAAGGCGCTGGTGTAAGTAATAAGTGATAATTTACTTACATCGAGAGCTATGTAAACAGGAGTCCCGTGGACAGTGAGATCAACAGCTAGTAATGTTATGATGTATGGAATAATTTATACCAGAAGAAGAAAAGTCAAGGGTGATTTTAAGAAAAATCATTTCATATCACTGGTTAATCTTCAAACATTCACAATCACTTTTCTCATGAACAGTGTAAACACAAAGTGAATGTCATTCACAATGTACTTATCTTGCCATATGTGTAAAGAGCTGAAGTTTTCAGGGCTGGATTACATGTATATCAAAACAAATGAGATAGGGTTTTTTTTCTGCCTTGAAATTGATAAGACTTGAGTCTTAGTGCAAAAAAAAAAAAAAGAAGAAGAAGAAGTATCATGTTCTAAACTAATGAGAACACCGATTTGTGTTGACTCTATTGTACCGTCAACAATCACCAGAGACCCCAATCTCCGAAACAGAGACAGAAAGAGAGATCGTAACGGAAGAGGCGTTCCGAGGAACATTTGCTCTTTTCCCCCTCCATACATGTTTTAGGAGATAATGAATCAAGGCTATTACTCATGGAAGCTTCCAATGAAGGAGAGAAGAGAGAAGAGAAAGAGATGGGGAGGAGAGGGAAAGGGGGAGGAGGAAGGAAGGAGAGAGAAAGAAATTATTAATTAAGAAATGCACGCCGGGCCTGGTGGCGCAGGCCTTTAATCCCAGCACTCGGGAGGCAGAGGCAGGCGGATTTCTGAGTTCGAGGCCAGCCTGGTCTACCAAGTGAGTACCAGGACAGCCAGAGCTATACAGAGAAACCCTGTCTCGAAAAAACCAAAAAAAAAAAAAAAAAAAAAAAAAAAGAAATGCACATATTGGTTTTCAGTGTTGATTCGAAAAAGGATAAAAGTGAGTGAAGATAAAAGAGTAACAGACAGCGTAGGGTAGCCGTGGAAAGTCTGGATGATTTCAGTGAAGAGCAAGAAGGGTGTGTGTTCAGGGGAAACAATAGAAGGCAACCTGTTTGCAATATCTTTAAGTTCCAAACTTAAAATTGCCAATGACTTATACCAGGAATAAGCTGGCTTGGGCTGTGTGGTTAGGGACAAGCTATATGGAGTGCTAGAGAATAATTGAGACCCCCCCCCACTAACTACACATAAAGCACCTCAAATAACTCATATGTATCACTTAAGAGAAAATCTATAGTACCTACAGCAAAACCACAAAGGACCATGTCCATCCTAGGTATCTACCTCTTTCTATTGTGCTCCTCAAAAGCGAACAAATTATGCACAAGATTTCCAAGAAGATTAGTGAGAAGTCCACAAGCAGCACTAGATGCACATTTGCATCGAAGAATGAACCTCGATGAACACGTTGTAACTGTCTACATTCCCAGGGTTATCCATGGGTATTCTAAGTTCCATGATTCAGACAAAAGACTAAAATCTATCTATCACTGGGGCACACATAAAGTGTGTTTAGTTGTCCTATATATCTTCTGTGCTCCACTGATTCTTTCTCCTCTTCCCATGTCATCAATCCTTTCCAAACACTGACTTTTTTTTTTAATTTTATTTTTTATTTTATACTGTCTCTTAGTTTTGGCTTTTCCCATAATGCCATTGCCTTCTCATATCAACTTCTCTCATTTAGAGAAATGATTAAGTTACCTCCATGCCTCCTACTGGTCTGGCTGCACATTCTGTCTACTGCATATTAATAGTCTAATAGTCTCAAAATATACATCAGTTTACTCATGCTGTCTTCTCCAGGACACTTTGGTTATATCCAAGTATCCACACCATGAATCATGGTGTTCTACACCTCTATGATCAGGCCTCTGTGTGGGCATTTTTATGTCTATGGTCAAGCACCAAGAGTAGAATTGTTCAGTTACAATTGCTCAGAGCAACTCGGGGGGTTTACATGTAGTGGTGTGCCAAAAGACTGGCTCACAGTATTCTACTTCATGGTGGGGACTAAGCTTAGTATATTTATCTTTTTCAGAAGCCATCAAATGACTTGCATCCACCAGAAATAAATGTAAGCTCCTTTTAACTTATATCTCTGCCAATATTTGGCATTCTAGGTATTCCGTATCAGCCATATACATAATTACATAACAGTATCTCAGCATTGCTTTATGTTACCTTTATTCAAGTATCACATAAGTATGCATCATCATTTTATACGTTTATTTAGCATCTATTCTTTTTATTTGGTTGGGAGAGTTGTGTAATAATCTTCAGCCCATTTTTTTGATTTGTTATTATTTTTGTTCTCATTATTGTCTTGTTATTCTTGTTATTCTTTTCAGGATGAAGAGTTCTTTGTATGTTTTAGATAATAATTCCTTTCTTTCTTCTACAAATATTTCCTTATGGTTTTGTCAACTCAACCCAAGTTGAGGTCTTCTGGGAAGGGGCAATTTCAATTGAGGAAAATCCTTCCATACAATTGGCCTGCAGGTAAATCTATGGAAAATAATCCTCCCATACAATTGGCCTGTAGTTAAATCTATGGATAGTTTCTTGTTTAATGATTAATGTGGGAAAGTCGGTGGCACATGCAGTACCGCCTCTGGACAGGTATTTCTGGGTTCTGTTAAGAAACAAGTCAGTGACTAGTGTTGCTTCGTGGCTTCTGCTTCACTTTCTATCCCCTGCTCCCTGTTTTGTTTTGTTTTGTTTTTTTTTTTTTTTGGTTTTTCGAGACAGGGTTTCTCTGTGTAGCCCTGGCTGTCCTGGAACTCACTCTGTAGACCAGGCTGGCCTCGAACTCAGAAATCCGCCTGCCTCTGCCTCCCGAGTGCTGGGATTAAAGGCGTGCGCCACCACCGCCCGGCAGCCCTGCTCCCTGTTTTAAGATTCTGTCCTGAGTTCCCTTCATGATGAACTGCAGGCTGGAAGGAGAATCAAATCCTTCTGTCCCCAAGGTGTTTTAGACAGTGTTTTATTATAGCCGTAGAGAACAAACTGTTATACTGAGTCTTTCCATTTTCTTAAAATCATTTTTACAGCAAAAATTTTATTTTAATTAAGTGTGATTCATTAATTATTTCTCTGCTGGACTATACATTTGGTGTCTAAAAAGTCACTGTCATTGCCACCATCATCTTGCATTTCTCCCGTGTTTTTTCTAGCAGCCTTATGATTCAAGACTAAATTTAGGTATAGTAGCTATTTTGAGTTTATTTTTTCTGAGAGGCATAAGGTCTGTGTCCAGATTCATTTTTTATGTGAGCGTACTGCACCATTTTAAGGAAAGACTTAATTTTGCCTATTGTGTAGTTGTTTCTTTCTCAAAGAGAAGCTTGAGTTATTTCTGTGGGCCTATATCTTAGCTCTTTAGTCTGTTCTATATATCTATTTGATGTTTTCATGACTATCATGCTGTCTTCGTGACAATAGGTTTATGTTTAGGTCTTGAAGTCAGTCTTCAGGTTATTTGTTCTTCAGCATGGTTTGGCTATTCATGATCATTTGTCTCTATGTATACTTTTTAGACTTTGTTTTTCAATACTCTCCAAAAAAACTGCTGAGATTTCTATTACATCTTTAAATCTAGTTAGAAATAATCTATATTTAGACAATATTAAGTTTTCCAAAATATAAGCAGGGTATGTATCTGTATTTATTTCCTTTAATAATTTTTTATAAGATTTTTGCAATTCTCAGATATATCTTTTCGATATTGTGTTAAAAATACTGAAGTATTCATTTTATACTAAATTAATAATAGGTTCCACTTGTTCATTTTCTGCTGTACAATGAAGAACAGTAAATAACATTATTTTTACCAATATTCAGAAACATTACTTTAATTGCTTGTTCTACAAATTTTCATCAATTATTTCAAATTTTCTAAATAGATGATTATGACATCTATTAATGAAAGTTTCACTTCTGTCTGCATTATCTATTTATTTTTTCTTCCAATTTTTGTCTTATTGTGCTACTCATTAATATTAGTATGATGGTGATAAGCAGCAGCAAAAAAGTGACATATTTATTTATTATTTGACACTTAATGGGATGCAAATGCCAGAAAGATTTTGCTGACAGGACCCTGACATAGCTCTCTCTTGTGAGGTTATGCCAATGCCTGGCAAATACAGAAGTGGATGCTCACAGTCATTGATTGGAACCTATTGGATGGAACACAGGGCCCCTATTGAGGAAGCTAGAAAAAGTACCCAAGAAGCTAAAGGGGTCTGCAACCCTATAGGAGGAACAACAATATGAACTTACCAGTACCCTGAAGAACTGTGTCTCTAGCTGCATATGTAGCAGAGGATGGCCTAGTTGGCCATCAATGGGAGGAGAGGCTCTTGGTATTGTGAAGATCATATGCCCCAGTATAGGGGAATGCCAAGGCCAGGAAGTGGGACTGAGTGGGTTGGGGAGCAGGACCGGGGATGGATATAGGGGACTTTGGGGATAGTATTTGAAATGTAAATGAAGAAAATATCTAATAAAAATGCCTTAAAATGGGAAAGCTTGTATTTTGTCATAGCAACTATTATGTTATTATATGATACACAGAAATATATACTTGACACACACATATATATATGCCTGGCTAGAAGACAATTTCTAGAACAGAACACTAATGGATGAGGCATTAAGATCAATAATTAATAAATGGCTCCTCATGAAACTGAAAAGCTCCTGTAAAGCAAAGAACACTGTCAATAGGACAAAATGGCAGCCTACAAATTTAGAAAATATCTTCACTAAACCTACATCCAACAGAGGGCTAATATCCAAAATATATGAAGAACTCAAAAAGTTAAAATTCAATATATCAAATAACCCAATTAAAATTCAGGTCACAGAACTAAATAGAGAATTCTCAACAGAGGAATCTCAAATGGCCAAGAAGGAATTAAACAAATGCTCAACATCCTTAGTCAACAGCAAAATGCATATCAAAATGACTCTGAGATTCCACTTTACACCAGTCAGATTGGCTAAAATCAAAAACTCAAGGGACAGGATATGTTGATGAGGATGTGGAGAAAAGGGAATACTCTTCCATTGCAGGTGGGACTGTAAACCTATTCAACCACTCTAGAAATCAATCTGGCAGTTCCTCAGAAAATTGGAAATAGTTCGACCTGCTGACCCAACTATACCGCTCCTGGCATATACCAAAAAGATATTCCACTATACCCCAAGGACACAGGTTCCACTGTGATCATAGCACCTTTATTGGTAATAGCCAGAATCTCTAAACAATTCAGATGCCCCTCAACTGAAGAATGGATACAGAAAATCTGGTTCATTTGCACAATGGAATACTATGCACATATTAAAGGCAAGGACATCATGAATTTTGCAAGCAAATAGATGGAACTAGAAATTATCATCCTGAGTGAGGTAGTCCAGACCTAAAATAATAGGTATGATATGTACTTAGTGATAAGTAGATATTAGTCATAAGGTACAGAATGCTCATGATACAGCCCCATAGACTCAAAGAAGTTAAACAAGAAGGAAGGCCTAAGCAAGTATGCTTGAATCACACTTAAGAGGGGAAATAAAATAGTCATAGGAGGCAGATGGAGGGGGGCAACTAGGGGCAGGGGAGGCTGGGAAGGCAGGATCAGGTGCATGAGGAGACAGGAGAGAGGCCAGAAGATTGAATGGAAATCTGCAGCTGTCTAGGGGCAGGAGACAGATAATTGGTAGGAAGTTCCAGAGACCTGAAATAGAGGAGGCTCCCAGCAAGCAATGTAGGTGACCTTAGCAGAGATGCTTAACAGTAGGGATATGGAACCTGAAGAGGCCACCTCCTGTATACATGCAGGACTCCCAGTAAACTTTTAACCCAAATGCAAGGATGGTGCAGAGATAGAAGAAAAGGCAACCAATAACCATCCCACCACAAAACCCATCCCATAGACAAGCACCAATCCCTGAGAATTGATGATACTCTGTTATGCTTGCAGTCAATAGCTTAGCATAACTTTCCTCTGAGAGGTTCCACCCAGCAGAGGTTCTGAAGCAGAAATGGATACCCCCAGACAAACATTAGAGGGAGGTCAGGGACACTTATTAAAAGAGGAAAGATTGAAGACCCACTGGTAGATGGAAACCCCACAGGAAGACCAACAGAGTCAACAATCCTGGTCCCCTAGGAGCTCTCTGAGTCTAAGCCACCAAACACAGAACATACATGGGTAGAACAGTCCTTCCAGTTCCCCCTGTACATATGTAACAGACAGGCATCTCAGTCTTCATGGCTGTCCTGTCTGGCCTCAGCAGAAGAGGATGCACCTAATCTGGCAGACAATTGATGTACCAGGGTAAGGGATACTCAGGGTGTGGTCCTACCCTCTCAGAGGAGAAGTGGAGAGAGGAGGGGGGAAGGACTCGGTGAAGGAGGGACCTGGAGGGACAATATAAACAAGTAGATAGTTAAAAGAAAAGGGAAAAAAGAAAAGAAAAGAAAAATTGCTCTTTCATTATAGTGCTTTCTGATTCCTAGTATTTTTTAGTATTTTTTATAACTTATCATTCTTTTCACATTTTCAACATTTTCACATTCTCCCTTATCTATGAAACCCTTTAGCACACTAAACATTGTTTTCTTTTATTTTTAATTCTTCGTATGTTCAGTCATCACTCCTGTTGTTTCTTATTCCATTCTTGCTGCCTTTTTAAATTGTGAAGCTTTTTATTTTTCCTTTTAGTAGATTTTGTTTTTTTTTTCTCAATAACTGCATATGATGTAATTAGGCTCTTTGAAATATGGTGGTAAGAGACAGGTAAAGAGGGAGGGTCTTATGGTTTATCACTGTGTCTCAAGTCACGCAGCTTGCCTCTTACCTCTCACTGTGAATTTCACAAGTATTTTTTCAGTCCTCTGTTCTGAGATAAGATATGATCAAGTGACTTAGATTTGAGTACTTCAGTCTCCTAAGTAGAAGTCTGAAATTGTGTGAGGTTGGGGAGTTCTTTTTGCCAACCTATTGTTTGAACTAAGTAGTTGGGTTCTACCTATAGAATTATGGATAGTTCTTCCTAGGGACAGGCATTTTAAGTAAAAGAGTTAACTAATGTGCTTTTAAAAAGGTGTAATTTGAAGCTATGGAAATAGTTCATTGGATAAAAAGCTCAGATTGCAAGCATGAAGGCCCGAGTTCATAAGCAACACCACATCAAAGCTGCACTGGGAGCTAGAGAGATGATCCTCAGACCTTTGAGGATAGTTAGTCTAACCAATTGGTGAGAAGCAGGTTTAGTGAGAGTTGGTATCTCAGAAGATAATCTGGAGATTGTAAAATGAATTATTCTTAATATAAATATAAGCAGCAAATTAATCTGACTGCTGCATTTCATAACCAACGAATTCTCCAATAACCACACAGAGAGACTAAGATTTATTAAAATTGCCTTGAACAAATACCAACCAACTATTACTCCATTCTAAACCTCCAAGCTAGTTAGTCTTCCTTCCAGACCATAATCCCATCTTATTTAGAATTTTCACCCTTTTTTGATGCTGTTCTCTTGTCCTGATGTTTTCTTCACTTCCCTTGTGGCTCCTTCCTCCTCTCCCTTTCTCTGTCTCCACCCCTTCTAGAATCCTAAGTCTTACCTATTCTCTCTCTAACGTTCTTTATTGGCTCAGTGGCTTTTATTGGCGAGGCATGGAATGAATGAGAAGCAATGTTTAGACAAGCTTCTAAGAATAAACATTACAAAGACATGTCTGGATTGAAACAAGATATAAGGGCAGAGAAATCAGCATTTGAAAGTAGGAAAATATTCCCACAGAGATCGGTCAAGGAAGATACCCAATTATGCCTCTAGTGCATGTGTTCCCGAATTTGTATGCACACATGCACATGCACTCACATGCAAGCATGGACACGCATGCACACACACACACACACACACACACACACACACACACACACACAAACCACTGTTCTAAAAAGAAGGCAAATTTTCCCCTTCCCATGCTAAAAGCAAAAGGGGGCTTCCCCAACATTACTGTGATAACCTGGTCACAGTTCTGATTGTAAAACTATCAAAATGGTAAACAATTGTGTCCCTGGATTATTTAACCCTTGGACTTGTCCACATGCTCAGTCCCCAGGAACTCCTCAAGCATATTTTACTTTTCCAATGCCAGTGTAGGTTTTAGGCAGGTTCATCCAAGCGACTTAGCTGTAACTCCCAGTCTTCACCAATCTGTCCTTCCAGTCTGTGGTCTTCCATTTGCTCTGTGTCCTTGACTCTTACAAGATCTAGTTGGGTTCCTAGTCTGTTCTGTTTTATGTATCTTGTAAAGATGTGAACCAGTGACTCCAAGGACCTTTCTTGATGAATCAGAAAATGGAAGCTTTGTTCCTTGTCCATTGCACTGTATAGAAAAAGGACAATGTAGGAAAGAAGAGAGAAAAGCTACAGAGATGTGGCATTTCTTTCCAGTTTACATATCTATGACAAAGTCACCCAAATAAACCTTAAAAAGGGGAAAGAAACGAAACAGAAAATAAGAAAGAAGTGAGCATTGCAAAGGCAACGTTGATGTATGATGCAAATGGGCTTTTCATTCTTGAGAGCAACGTTAAGGAAATAAAATATCACATCAGCTTAATGTGTTTCCACATGAGGAGGGATGGGCATGTTCAGGCAGCACAATAAAGGCAAAGTGGGAAACCAATAAAAGTTCTCTCAAGTTTCACACGGTTCAGGCCATCAATAAACCATGAGCATATAATGCATATATATTCACATACAGTACATATAAGTACACAATACTTAGGTATCAGTATTTTATAAAATACTTAATATATATTGAAATTATTGTAATATATACATGTATTCATATAAGTATATATGACTAGAAAACATAAGAATAATTGGAGGTTCTTTTTTTTAAACACAGGCAACATGTGCCCTACATGGAAATATCCAATACAGTAAAAACTATTTGATATTGAGTTAAAATTTAAATAAACTCCAACTTAGACAGCAGAATTGGAATCTCTATTTTTCCTTTTGCAAAGTGTGTTTGATTCTAAAAATTTTAAGATAACATTAAAACTTCAATTTTAATGAAAACAAGTTTAGAAAGCACAGCAGCAGACTAGTATTCTAGAGCCCATGCTTAGGATAGGCAGCAATCAAGCAGAATAGATGAGAAACATGAAAATGGGTTTTCTTATCTGAGGAAACACCAAATAAGAGCTTCTGTCTTCCCTGATGCAGGAAAACCTACATTCCTTTTATAACAGTTAGAAAAAAAATGCCTCTTATGGGAGTGATATATCATAACAAATGGAAAAGTATTTCAAAATTTCATTCTTCTGAACTTGTGTTCCTGGAGTGTCTCTAAGGGTTCTCACAACACTTGCTGCCCAGAAGAACACTTAACCAAAGATTTGTTCTGATGCAAGTTCTGCTCAAATAACGTTAAAAGCATTTTTCAGAAAGGGAAATGCAGAGCTAATCTGCTGTGATTTTCACAGACATTTCTCAGCATGTTTACCGTGCTCAGCTTTACTTAAGCTAGTGATGGTTCTCAATACGAGTCCACATAAACCACTCCTTTCCAAGAGCCATGTTTGGAAGGTAAACTCTACCACAGCTGATGAATTCAGAGTCTGACAGCTTTTAATACAGAAAATATTGAGAGGTATGGAGTCTAAGTTCAAAAAGCCCTGTAAAATTTCTATTTACTTCCTGGTCTTAAGGCCTATTTGTTATATTTGGAAAGTTCGTTGTTTGTTTTGTAATCCTAAGCATTCGATCATTCTCTCTATACACAGGAGAGTGTTTGGCATTCACTCGTGAGAGCCGAGAACTCTACGCACTGTTCTCACAGCAGCAGTCCAATTCTCCTCCTAATACAGCCTGACCGAGTTCCAGGGGACCGCAAGCACTTGCCAGCAACTTCTAAAGTATAGACAGATGTTATTTCAGCTTGCCGTGAAGAGTTTTCACACCACAGCCCCAAGCTTTAATTTCCTTCATTTAAGAAACAGTCACTCGGTCATCAGTCAGCTGCTGAGGTCTGAAAGAGCACATCTCTCATCACAGATAACCCTAGGTTCTGGCATGTGCTTCATTCATGGAATCAACCCACAGGAATCGGAAACTGAGCTCACTCGATGTGATCTGAAAGATAGTGGCCAGATGTATAAGCCAGCCAACATCTGAGAAGCCTCTGGGGATTAAAGCAGGATCCCTACTTCTGCACAGCCTCGAAGAATACGTTTCTGCCTAATATCTCTCAAGATTCATTCTATCTTTTAGTCTGATGGCCCAATATGCAACCATCATATGGTCAGAGAAGTATACAGAATATAGTGGCAGAAAGGGAGTGAAGTTAAAATCGTGAGTCAATAAGAAAAAAAAATTCTAGATAAGAATCAAACATTAATATGTCCCCTAGTTAGTAAGACTTACTATAAATTGTGGATTACTTACTGTTAAACTCTACTACTTTATTAAAATGAGTTAGAGTCTAATTTCCCCCACACATATTCCAGTATAATAGCAATCATTACTTCTCAAGTTTCTGTTACTGCTTCAGAAACATTCACCTCCCCATACATATCCTTGTCACCTTGACATTAAAGAAAATTCTGTAAACATCACTGACAAAGTTTCAACTCTTCTAGAGTACAGCTTTAAAACTTCACAATTGCCAGGCGTGGTGGCACACACCTTTAATCCCAGCACTTGGGAGGCAGAGGCAGGTGGATTTCTGAGTTCGAGGTCAGCCTGGTCTACAGAGTGAGTTCCAGGACAGCCAGAGCTACACAGAGAAACCCTGTCTCAAAAAAACCAAAAAAAATAAAAAATAAAAAAATAAATAAATAAAAAAACTTCACAATTACACCACAAAGATGTACCCAATGCTGGAAACTCATGTACAGTGTTTTATTGAGTATTATTATCAGTGCATAAAGCCCATGCCTTGTATTTATTAAAACATGTAATGAAGGATTTTAAGCAGCTTACAATTAACTAAACAAACTTCTGATTCTGCCCATTGTAGCTGAGGTAAAGAATTAAGAACCCGAGACTCCTTCAAAATGAGTCAACTTCAAGCATGAAAATGTTCATCTCCTTGCAAGTGCCCCATTCATCAAGGAGCAACAAGCAGAGACTTTTTTTGCATTTATTTTAGAGTGGAGACTGTGGCTCTGACAGGCCCCCTTCCCAGTCATCTTTGTGTTCCTTCAACATGCCAAAAGAGATAAATTGATCCACCTGTGGTAATTACAATTCGACAGGAAGCAAATGTGTCCCTTCCAGGAACTGACCTTCTACATCTCTAGACCTTGCTCCAGGAGACCAGGATTTTCCTTCTATCTGTGGAAGTCTTCTTCCACCCAAAGGGAATTCATATGTCTCCCTACAATCCATGAGTTGCAGTGCATCATTAATCCTACATCTTATCGACATTACTGTTTGAATGTCATTGTCATATAATATGAAATTGCTATCTCCTCCTCTATCAATCGGGTTAAAATTCCATCCAGCATCGTTTCCTCTGAATGCAAGCTGTAAATGATGTTACACCTTTGACGGGTAACATCCAATGTTTGCACAACGATACCAAGTTAAATCAGCACTCTCTTCTATTCTGTACTGTGTGGTATTTGTTCTATTCTCCTGAGAAGTTTCTTCCAGGTTTTCAATGTGTTTGTCATTTTTCATAACTAAGATGTCCAACTTTGCTATTTTAGGCAAGAGTGTTTCAAGTTTTTCCTCCAGGAAGGTCATGCAGTTTATAATTTCTTGTATCTGGAAATAATTGCCCCCCCAAACAAGCCTTCACATAGACCCAGAGCTTGTAACAGAGTCATTTTCCCTCAGGTTTACTGTTTCTGAGATGGTGTGGAAAACGCAATCATTGGAGCACCTAACATATACACTACACCTGCAGCAACTGTGGAGCACAGACCGGTTTCCCATGATGAGAGCTAGGTGAGAAACAGAAAATGTACTCAGTCATTCAGCTGCCTGTCTATTGTTAGAAAGTGTTGTCAGAGAAATGGGGCTCTGAGTTCCCTGACATAACTTGGTGATGGGTTATAAGGTACGTTTCCACATGATAGCAATTCATCTTTTGAGTTCTTGAGACAAGCTAATGGCAGAAATTTGGAGAATTAGAAAGACTTCACGCTTAAGAACACAGTTGTCTATGTCCTATAGGAACCACTGATTTGCTTTCTAGCACTACTGTTTTACCTCTTCCAAAATTAGATGTAAAAGAAAGGATGTTTTTTGTACTCTTTTGTGCACCTCTCCCATAGCATATTGCATTTGAGATTCATTGATGTTGTTGAGAGCAGCCTTGATTCTCTTATGGTGGTGGTGGTGGTCAATGTTGCTGCTGCTGATGATTATTCAATCTACTGTCTTCTCTGTTGCTCACTCCCTATGTCAAGGTGAACCTAATTCCAAAAGAGCAGATACAGTGAATGTATTTCCATTGTGGAAACCACTCCCTACCCACAAGGACCTGGCTTAATGTCATGACCTCTTATGGATGAAAACGTCACTGGTTTGAGATCTTTCCTGAATACTAAGTTGACCTCTCCAGGTGGTGTTTCTCTGGCTCCATGTCAGCTGGCTTCTTACCAATAAAAGACAAGGCACTAGAGGGTAGAAGGGCATAACCCTAGTATTTCTCTCCCTGTCCTTTGCTTCGGTCATCTCTTTTGATAAAAGATACATTTCCTCTTTGGCTTCAGCCTCCACTAAACAAGCACACTTTGATTCTAGTTCCCACCACATACATGGGCTTAGGTCCTGGATTATAATAACAACACTTTCTGTCTTTGGTCCTGCTAAGTCTAGTTACTAAACCCTTCTGGGTCTTCTTTGCCCCTTATTTGACTTTCATCTCCATCTCAACTATATAGCTAGTTCACTGTATTATAATTCTTCTGGTGTAGTTATTTGAGTTATATCTATTTTCCTGGTAAAACCTTAATTTTATTTTACAAAATCTAAGTCTTTTGACTTTTTTGCTTGGTATCTAATCTGTGGCAGAACATTTATCTTATTTTGTTCTTTGTACTAGTACTAAAAAATTATTACTATTCACATCTATGAATTAATAAGCCTAGAGGACTTTAATGATCCCACAGAAAGTTACAGTGCTGATAGGCAGCAAAGGTGGAGTTGCCAAGAACTTAAAGATAGATTGAAGAAGTTGATAATCAGTGTGGAAAAACCTAAGTAGGCTTGGTATAATTGGAAGAATGGAAGATAGTTATCATAATATTGAGTAAAGGTACAAAACTTCTGTAATCTGTCTCATGTTCTTTCTGATTTATTTTCTGATTATGATCATGACTGGAAAGGCATTTTGTGTAAATTGTTTTCTGTATCAATAACCACAGCAATGCATCTGATTTATTAATCTACTCCATTAATAATATCACATTTGGATCACTATCTTATACCAGGGATCCTGCCTGTCTAAATCTGTCGTTATCCTTTATCCTTCCCTAGGTTCCAAGAGAATGTTGAGGAAGCCAGGTTAACAATTTAAACAGAAATTTAAGAGAAACCACCTCCCATGATTTTCTGTTGTTATAATTGGTGTGAAGCACTGCCATTCTTCCCCACATGAAACACCGTAATTGACTTACCATTTGAGTAGATGGTGGGGCCCTGTGGGTGGGTCATGAATGTACATTCCTGGCCTCTGACTCACAAACGCTACTCCCTGCCACCCACTCCTGTAATATGCCCTAACACTCTTAAAGAATACAAAGTGAATAGCTTTGGGCCTGGCCAGAGAATGTATTCCTCTGGTGAGTTTTCTGGGCTTACAAAATTTGCCAACTCTACTGTGAGCCCTTACCCAAAATCTTTTGTGATTTTTTTATATGACATGCAAATTTTGATGAATACATTTTATTTTATCATAGGGCAAAAATTATCACACAATAACCTATGGAACAAATTCAAATTGTTTCATATGTCTGCAAATCGATCATTACTGAAATATATAGATGGCCATTCTCCTTTGGATATTATTTGTGAGTGTTTTTCCATGACCACTGAGAATTAAATTACTGCAACAGAGATAACAGAGATGCTCTGGCTCACACAACCCAAAACGTTGGCTGACGGTCTATAGCAGGCAAACAGCTCACACTATGTGAGTAGTCTTCTGATTTCCAGAAACGTGCAGCATCATTGCAGGTGAAGATAATTTCCAGTCTTCTTTCCGTCTTTCTGGAAACATTCCAAATAAACAAGCTCTCTCACATCCCTGTGTTTCCCAGTGACTTCAGTGAAGTATCCAGAAACCAATACTATGTGTGGTCCTACAAAGATTAGGGAGTGTGAACCCTTCACCTACTGGCAGTTCTTGCATAGCTCTGGCTGTTATATTTGTAGGAACTGCAGCTTCAGGTGTGGCAGATGTTAAGGTGCGTGCTTGCTGCCTTGAGTGAGAGAGGCCTCTGTTTCATTTTCAAGCTAAGAGGGGAAAACAGCTTTTATAGGGAAGTTGCTTTTATATTGAGTAAGAAGGATAGAGGAGAATTGTGCATTTTCAAGGCTCTGAAGACATCAGTCCAGATCTCCCCTCACACATATCAGATCCAATGAATTTCCAATTAGTATCTGGGCCTTACAGAGCAGATCTGCTTTACTTAGATTACCTCTGTAAGCACTCAGTGCCTCTGACATGTTGTTATCACTGGCTCTAACCTCGGACTTGCTCTTCCCCCTCATGACAAGTAATGCCCATCTTTTTACACGCTTCTCGGAGGCTAGCCTTTATTTCTCCCATTTGTTAAATAACCCCTTTACATTCTGCTTTACTTCATTGTTACCTAAGAGACACCCTGCTGTTTCTAAGCACATAAGAGAAATACTATCTGATGAACTTTCTTTCACTAGCACACATCACATAAGGGGCTGCCTGTCTTCCACTTTCTAATAGAGACATGGTCCTTCAAACCAATGATACATAATATATACTGCTTAAACAGAAAGAAGAAAAGAATAGAAACTGGAACCTGGAAAGAAGATATAAGGAGCGCCCTAAATTGACCTATTCATCTATTTTTATAATTATTATGAGTCTCATTTGCAATTTTACTGATAGTCAAAAGTTTCTTTCCCACGTCTTTCTTCATGTCAAGAAGAGAAACTAGCTTTCTTGAGTTTTATACAAAGGATGTTAGAAACTGGTTATAATTTGGATCATCAATAATAATGTCCTAATATATATATATATATATAAATACACATGTAAAATTGGAAATGCAATGCATCCTATAATATCCTTAACATAGATAAAGGCTTTAGCTATACATAGGAAGAAACTAACTTTGCTACTTTTGAAAGATGTTTAAAATTATATTGATGCTCTGTTTACTTTAAATAGATGAACAAAAGTGAATATAACTGTGTAAATGCTTCTATGCATAGGAGTTTTGTTCTTATAAGCCAATTTCTACTGCTTTATCACTCATCTGTTACATACCATGGTTGACGAACAAAAGGTTAGCAAGAATACTTGGACAACAATTGTACTGCCCAACTGCCATTACTAGGGAGTCAAAAAGATTCAGAAAAGGGAAGTGTGGTTTTACCGCAATTTTTGACTCAAATTTTTAGACACATCTTGTAATGATCTATTGGAGTTTAAAGGAGGAACGCTTTCTTTTTTTCCAATGAATTATATTATTTTCTTTATTTACATTTCAATGCTATCCCAAAAGTTCCCTATA
>NC_034598.1:22657391-22660190 GCF_900095145.1 Mus pahari
ATTGTTGTTCCACCTACAGGGTTGCAGCCCCCTTCAGTTCCTTGGGTACTTTCTCTAGCTAAGGAGGAGCATTTTCATTTGCTCACATTTGTAAAGATCTCATGGAAATAGATAGTAAGTATAGTAGCTCAACACACAGTAACCATACTGGACATGACATTGGTTGACTTGGCAAATAGCAAGTTTTAATGTGTTTGTTTGTTTGTTTATCTTAAATGGAACACATTCAACTCCTGTGTGAAATGCTGGTGACAGGGGAATAAATGGTACACATGAGAACAGAAAGAAGAAATGGGTTCTTCAACATAGTGGGAGGGAAGACAGAAATAGGGGTTGCTTAGAACTGTGGTGGGCTGGGGAAGGGCTATCAGTTACACTAGAAAGCAGGCAGAGGTACCTGTGAGAGACAAGTCCCACAGTGGAGAATGGAGAGAGTGTTAGCAGCTAACGATGTGGCAGGCAGCAGAAAAGAGGGAACAAATGTGGACAGGTCAGTCTTCTCATGTTCCATATGCATATATTCTCCAGTAGCAGAAGTGAACAGAGGGCATGTGTACCCACTTTAATATGGTATGTTACTCCTTAAAGCAGCCATAGATGGTGTTGTTTTCTCATAATGTGTCATATTCTCAACAAGCAGGAATCATATACTCCCATATGCTGCTCCTCAAAGCCATAAGCGTACTTTATTTTTATGTCATAAATTCCAGTTCCTCAAACATAAAACAAATCAGATCCAAACCTTCATGCGACCTAGAAACTGACTTCTTTCCATGTATGGTTTCCTCTAAGCTCTGTGTAACATCAGTACTATAAATAAACAAAACACTAGACGTTTGACTTGTAACTCCATATTCGTCTATGATCTGAGTGTGTGTGATAAAACTTCAAAAGGGAAAATGGGATCTCCTGTTTTAACCAGAATCCAACAGTTAAATAGTAACTGAGGAGCCGAGGACCACTTGCTGCTCCTCCAATGCTGCAATGGAATAAAAAAACACTTCCATCTAAAACTGTCTTTCTTCAAAAATTTACAAGATCATAGACTCTGTGTCATTTTTATCACTGTCTCTTTTGTTGTTTTGTTTTTTTTTGACCCTTGGTTTACTTTTTGAGAGAGAGTTTCTGTATGATTTTTAGGTTGGTCTTAACAATCCACCCTCTTGCCTCAGCCTTTCAAATAGCTAAGACTATAGTTGTGTGTCACCATTGCTTTATTAAAGTGGTATTTGAAAGTTATAAATGAAAGAATTATTATTCTGAGATATTAAAATAGTTATTAATATCATAAACAAGCATAACAATTAAAAATAACTGAGATTCCAATTTTAATAGGCAATGCAGAGGCATTACTACCAAACATTGAAGTTATTTTTTATTCACAGATGTACAAATATTTAAGGACAGACCCAAAAAAGATGAAGTCTTCAAAATATAATTAGAATATTAACTAAATTAACATGGGCTCATTCCAGAATGGTTGATGTGCATTCTATTATCATATTTAAAGCCACTGTTTCTATGAGAATGGATTTCTTATTTCAGAATAAAAAAGCAACAGACACTAAAAATTGAAAGTTGTATCATTTTTTCTTCTAGAAATAGGAAAAATAAACTATTATATTATTACTGTTATTATTATTACTCTTATTCATGTGTATGCACAAGCATGATAAATGGTATGTGGGAGTTCATGACCCAGTATATATGTGAAGGTCAGAGGACAATGTTACAGAGTGGATGTTTTCTTGATATCTTTATGTGGAATTAGGGACCTTAAATGCAGGTTGACAGACTTTCAAAACGAATGTCTGAGCCACTCCCTGTCATTGTAAGATTTGCTTTTGTAATGGCATTTAGAAACTAATGATGATTGAAGAGAGAGGCAGGAGAAAATAGTTTATAAGCTGAGAAGATACTGGCTAGCAAAAGGAGACCTTTAACTCCTCCAATCCTTTGATGCAGGAAGAGAGAAATCACATTCTGGGGAGGCCCTTGGTCTTGTGAAGATCATATGCCCCAGTACAGGGGAATGCTAGGGCCAGAAAGCGGGAGTGGGTGGGTTGGGGAACAGGGCGGGGGAGGGTATAGGAGGCTTTGGGGCTAGCACTTGAAATTTATTTATTTTTTTTAATTTAAAAAGTTTATAATATTTATTATTATGTGAATAGACAGAAACAAATACTTACGTATAACTTATAACTAGCCCACATTCAATCAAGCACATAATTGGACTAGAACACGTAGTTGGACTAGAACGTAATTACACATAATATGCTACAACTATCCCTTTATCATCACAAATGCATTATAAATTTAGAATAGGTGGCAGTGTCCCTTGGAGAACATTCTTCTAGCATCTCAAACTTAGTATGATTAATATTGATATTCTCTCGATTAATTCCATTACATGATAAATACATTTAGGAAAGAAAACACAAATATCTGTACAAACACATTCTTAACAAAAATATAAGAGAAACACTCATGTAAATTGTCATCCTCTTTTCTGCAACATGTCATGCGCCCTGAGTTGATATTTATAACTTCTTTTTCGACTATGTGTTCTGTATTTTCTCCACCCTGGTAAGCACTTCATCTGATCTTGATTCTATTTTTTTTCCACATTTTTTTTTAATTTTCTTTATTTACATTTCAAATGCTATCCTGAAAGTTGCAAAGCTTCTGTAAGGCAAAAGGCACTGTCAACAAGACAAAAAGGCCACCAACAGATTGGGAAAGGATTTTTACCAATCCTAAATCTGATAGAGGACTAATATCCAATATATGCAAAGAGCT
>NC_034598.1:22661310-22679550 GCF_900095145.1 Mus pahari
ATTGGGAAGAAAGGCCCCTTGGTCTTGCAAACTTTATATGACCCAGCACAGGGGAAGGCCAGGGCCAAGTAGTGGGAGTGGGTGGGTAGGGGAGCAGCGGTGGGTGGGGGGTATAGGGAATTTTCGGGATACCATTTGAAATGTAAATAAAGAAAATAATAATAAATGAATAAAAAGATTTTAAATTAAAAAAAAGATTCATAAGTCTTCTCAAAACTATTTTACAAGAGTACAACCTCCAGTTTTCTAATGGGCATGGATCTAATAGGCATTAATATAGGTTAATAGGGAAAAAATGACCCAAGTAATCTAGTTCAATATTCTGCCTTTGCTTCATGCCACGGTAAAGTGGAAATTTCTGGTTTCTTTGAAGACTCAGTTGTGTCATGTGATATTTTTCTGGAAGCTGTCTTATGAAAGGATGTTGGCTAAGGCTGACACATGAGAGGATGCAATGATGTTAGAAAGAATATTAACATAATTCCACTGATTGTAAGAGGACATTCTTGTATTGGCTTGCATTTCAAGGTTTTGCTGGTCTTTGCTGATGCTGTTCTTGCATTGGGTTCATCTTGCAATACCTTACTAGTCTGACTGCTTCTCGCTGCTTATGCAAACTTGTACCAATTTGGCGGAGCCTTGTGGTTTATTCTGGAAGGAGCTGCTGCTATTGCTTCATGCTTGTTGTTTGTAATTAGACTGCACTGCACCTACTGTTTGGAATAGCCCCAGAGAACTACTTCTAAACATGCCCATACCCTCCATTTCCTATAGCCTGTCTTCTCTCCTACCTTTGGTCAGAGGGCTAGAAGGGAGGTTGGGACATTTAAGAACCCTTATTAAAGTAAGTTTTGAAAAATCCAAGCCTATACCACTGGGTCCATAATATCATATTTGACTGTTTCATAATGAATTCAGTGAAGTAATTGTCTATCACAGATTTTTTTTCCAAAAATACACTAGGTTTTCCAAAAACATGGTTTCTAATGATCATCCAGCAGGTGCTATGGTAACATGGTTTTTGCATAAGAAAGATTCTTTATATCAAAAATATGTGTTGAAGGCAGCAACTAAATGAAATCTATAGGTAGTCAAATTATTTATTTCATACCAGATATGAAATTTTTATTACTTAAAATTTTTATTACTACAAATATGAGATTGACAAACTAAGCTTAGGTTGCAAACCACTTTGCAGTATTTTGCTCTAATTTGTGACATTTTTAGTAATTTCATGATGAGTCAAAAATGAGTCTTTATTTACATTTCTAATGTTAACCCCTTTCCTGGTTTCCTTCCCTCCTGGAAACACCCTATCACATCTTCTCTTTCCTTGCTTCTATAAGGGTGTTCCTCTACCTACCCACCCACCCACCCACCTACCCACTCGCACCTCCTTGCCCTTGATTCTCCTACACTGGGGCATATAACGACCTCTCCTCCCATTGATGCATGACAAGGCCATCCTCTGCTACATATGCAGCTGGAGCCATGTGTACTCCTTTGTTGATGGCTTAGTCCCTGGGAGCTCTGGGGGTCTGGTTGGTTGCTATTTTTGTTCTTCCTATGGGGTTGCAAACCCCTTCACTTCCTTCAGTCCTTTCTCTAGCTCCTCTATTGGGGACCCCACACTCAGTCCAACGGTTGGCTGTGAACATCCACCTCTGTATTTGTAAGGCTTTGGCAACAGTGAGATTTTATTTCCTCCAAACTGGGCAGAACTAATGATGAAGGTGGTGACAAGCCTAACACTTGAAAATGTTTGTCTGTTTCACGGTTTCTTGGGATGAGCCACTGTTGAACTAAACAAGACTATGCTAAAGGACAGAAAGCTGTTGGCCAGCTTCAAGTAATGGCCTCACCAAGAGGGAAAGTAACATCAGAAGGGCAAGAACTGTTTTGAGTCCAGCAAAGCACTTGGGAAAAGCAAAGCTGAGAGTCAAATAATAACTATAATCTTACATTTTCAAGTGTTTTCCATCCTTAAAATTGTCTTCACAGAACATTTAAGTATTTCTTGTACAATTTCCCAAACAAACCAAAGTACAGTCATGGCTTTATGACTAGAGAGTAGAAACAATTACAAAAGCCTTGTCTCCTATTTCTGTTTAGAGATGATTTCTGATTTTTTTCCCCTTACATCTGGGACATCTTTCAGTTTGGAGCCAGCACAATGGTTAGCAACCTAGAAACAGCTCCCAACCTCAAACTTAGAAAACTTGCTAAACAGTACACTTACGTCTTAATGTGAATGCATGCCAAGTCATTAGCACTCATCACAGCATCAGTAGAAATGCATTATTGCTTCTAATATGCACTTGGGAATGCAGAAAACTGAAGAAGTCTCAGGACAATGAGTAAAGGGACTAGCTGAACAAGTCTGATGACGCAAGTGATTCCCCAGAACCCATGTGAAGGGGGAAAGAGAACATACTCCACAAAGTTATTCTTTTACTTCCACATATGTGCTGTGGTACATATATCTCCCTCCACAATAATAGTTTTAAGTTGTTTATTTATTATTATTATTATTATTATTATTATTATTATCAACATAAAATAGATGTTTCTGGAACAATATTCTTTAGTTTACACAGGAGAGTACCATAATGTTGAGGGAAAGTACATAAGAATTTCTACAATACATTCAAATTGAAACTCAAATTCCCAGATACTTCCAGACCTTGTCTTGGCACATAACCCCTTGCCATAATCCCACTGAGTCCAGATTCTTCTTTAAAAGTTTTTTTAAGGAAACTAAATTAGACAATATTATAAACATAACTCATTTGTAAATACTTCCTATATAGAATATAAGATGACTATGTGTGCAAAAACAAACAATTAAACAAAACACTGATTCAAGCTAAGGGGACTTATATGAGGCCACACCACATAGCATGATTATAAGTCAGTGTAAGTATATGATGCCAGCTTGATCAGGATGCACAAATTACATATCAAAAAATGATAGTAGTTCAATGGCCTCTAGGACATCCCAGTTTTTAAAACTTAAAAAAAAAAGAAAAAGATGTTACTCATGAGTATGAAACCTGCTGTGGTTATAACCCATCCCTCTTCATACCTAGGAGGATTTTTATTCACCTTTGAAAGCTATCTCTTTCTGAACCTAATTAGCATACTGGTTGTTCATTTGCTCTAGTGCTCCATTTATTATAAGCTTATATGCCTTTTTACATTGCTTGGTAATTCTCCCAGTATTCTTTTCTTCTGCTTCTTCTTCTTCTTCTTCTTCTTCTTCTTCTTCTTCTTCTTCTTCTTCTTCTTCTTCTTCTTCTTCTTCTTCTTCTTCTTCTTCTTCTTCNCTTCTTCTTCTTCTTCTTCTTCTTCTTCTTCTTCTTCTTCTTCTTCTTCTTCTTCTTCTTCTTCTTCTTCTTCTTCTTCTTCTTCTTCTTTTTCTTTTTCTTTTTCATCAGAAATGTGTCACCAAGTTTTTGTCCTTTTACTTATTTTACTTCAACTTAAGAGATGGATACTGCTTTCATATCCAAAGTATGTTCTTCTACACTGTGAGATGTCAAAGCACCATGGAGTTGGCTCTAAGAATTAAAGATAATGTTGGAGTTTGTCTGTTTGTTTGCTTCAAAAATAACTGTTTTTTAAAATACCCAAAGGCAAAGGATTTAAATTGTTAGAAGTATACAAGTTCATGCATTGCTATTTAAAAGTTCAAAGCTTTCTGTGCATGTATATATACTTTTTACATTATCAAAGATGAAGTCATTGTTCACTTGCTATGGATATCCAACATGTTTCACAGCTTGTATTGCTGTGCTATTAAATGATTACTTCCTGTTTAAAAATTTTAAGAATTAATGCTTGCTTTCACAAACTCATACACCAAAATTAGAATGATACAAAGAAGATTAATATGGGCCTTATACAAAGATGATGAAAATTCGTGAAATGTTCCATATTTTAAAATAATAATAATACTATGGAAAATCAAACACACAAACCTGAGAACTTGATATAGTGGGCATATGAGTATCCATGGGAAAAGCATTCATATGTAAGAATAAACAGCAGGCTGGGGGCTCAGGAAAGAAGGGGGGCAGTTAGGATAAATCGGACCCACTGAATCTCTCAAGAGTTGCTACTAAGTTTTCTATTTTTATTCCTGATGTGGGGACCATTCCCTGTTCCAACTCTTCAATTCAAACCCTACAGGTCCTGAGCTATATGGTTAGCTACAATAAATGTTCTCTACTGAAAGAGATCAATATCTAAAAAGTATTAGTATCTTATTTTCATAGTGAAATTGACATATTCATCCACCTGAAACCTATTATTTATTCTGATTTCTCTTTCCCATCCTTACTAAGTCTTGCAAAATTATTGCATTAGTTGAAGGCAGTACCATGGACTACATTTCTACCCAGAAACAAAAGCCAAGCTGTCAACAACTTGACCTAGATATTTGGGCCAACACTTGTCATAAAAATACTACGTTGTACTCAAAGGTTTATTTATGCAAAAAAATTAAATATCAAAGAAACCAGTGCAATTGTACGTGTGTGTGTGTGTGTGTGTGTGTGTGTGTGAGAGAGAGAGAGAGAGAGAGAGAGAGAGAGAGAGAGAGAGAGAGAGAGAGAGATTTAATATGTATGTTCTGCTTCCTTCAGTGGTGGCAGTCTGGTAACATCAACAGAAGATTCAGAATTATGTGCTAATCATGATCCAATCCTCCATGGTTGTTTTGTTATCTTAAGAACATTTTTTGCTGTTTGGTTATGGGGACAGTTACAGAAATGGAGACGAAAAGTGTCTTTTCAGGACAGTTGTACTAAAGTGCCAGTTTCTCTGTTCCAATGATATGTAGTGAGAGAAATTTCTCATCAAGTTGTTAATTATTCCTTCCAACGTCTTGCAGAGACCTTGCATGTCTCTCTTCTTGGCTCTTCAAAACATTCCACTTCACTTTGGCTGAAAAACTTGATATGGACAGAAAACCATGCAGGGAGTATCACAAGCCCTGCCCCTGGCAAACATTTGACTCAACTAATCATACTGTATTGTGTATTTTCATATGCTTTTAGCTAGTCTGGAAATGATCTTCCATTCTCCAATAGAATAACATTCAAGAATACAATGCAGGTTCAGTAATAAATGAGAATACAGAATAGCAAAATTTAAAGAAGTTAGCAACCCCCCCCCCAAAAAAAAATATTTTGAAGTAAGACACTTCCTCCTAAGGAAACCAGAGAACAGCAGCAAAAAGAAATCCAAAGACGTCAATACAGAAGAAGTAAAAACGACTAAAAAAAGCACTGCATCAAGGAAGTAAAGTATAAGAAACGTCAGTGAAATGGAAGGCTAGGTTTTTGGCAAATTGTTTAAAAAAATGAGCATTGCCAGCATTAGAAGCAAGAGAGACACTAATGAAACTGACAGAAATAAAAAAGACTATAAAGTCTTTTCTGCCAGGAAGTTAGAAATATTAGAACTTTCTAGAAAGAAAGGACTCAACATTGTTTGAACTTTTTTTCTAACAAAAGAGTACATAAAAAGTCTGGCTAGACCTACAATAAGAAAAGAAGTCGAACTTGGAAGTCAAAATGTTGACAGGGCTAGAGATATGGTTCCATTAGCAGAGTACTTGCTAGCATGAACAACTCTGGATTTGATGCCCAGAATGACAAAACATAGGCATGACAGGCTTTTGCCTGTCATCTGGACACTCAGGGGCAAGCGCAGGAAAATGGAAGTTCAAGGTCTTCCTCAACTACACAATGCACGAGGTAGAGACTAGCATGGTATACATGAGACCCTGCATCAAAATAAACTAATAAATAAAACAGAAATAAAAATCATCCCATGAAGAAAAGTCAGGGCCCACCACATGAATTTTTAAGAAGGATAATGAATGTTTCCACATAACCTGTGTGACCTTGAGAATCTCCTTATGACCTATATTCATACGTTTAGGCAAGGCTTGGTTTCCTTCTACCCCATCTGTTACTGTGATTCTGGATTCATCCTAGAACAAAGGGATCTATGACTGCTGAAAAGCAGTTGCCAGTCCTAGCTTGTGTGAAATTGCTGCTATGAGACAGATTCTCATCCATCTTCTTAGTTTCAACCTGCTTACTCCCTTAGGACACAGCTGAAGGCCTCTCTGGAAGGCTGCTTGAACATAGTTGAGAGCCCCCTTCTCCGTGGCTGAGTGTATATTGTCTGTGTTTTCTGTACCACAGCTTGATGTCATCCCATGGGACTAAGAGTGTGTCTAACTTCATTTAAGCTTGTTGTTCTCATAGAGAATTGATCTATGAAAATATGTGGAAGATACTTAAAAGCATCTAGTATCACACTTGTGGCTCTATTAAACTAAAAAAGTGAATTTCATTAATTAATTCTATAATGATTTGAAAAATAAATACTACGAATCCACCCTCAGACAGCACAAACACTAGAAAGGCTTGCCAGCGATGCTGAAAGAAGAGTCAGATGAAGACACACAAGAAAACTGCAGAGCACTGTCACTCACATGCAAAGGTATGAACTGCTTTAATGAAATATCAACATAACAAGTAAAGCAATAGTTTCAAAGGCATATCATAAGAACATGAAGGACTTGTCTAAGTCTTGTGAAAAGGTTTTGACTTCTAGAGTCGGCTAATGGAGTGGGTTTGGCGTGATGCTGCTTGTGTTCTAATGTTAATATTGATTCCTCAAGACCTGGTTGCCCCAGAGACAAGAGAGACCCAATGTAGACCCAAGTAACCTTGCCCCTAAGTTATTTCTTATGAGTGAATAAATATGTGTGTAGCTAATAGCTGGGCAGAAAATATATAGGTAGGATTTAGGGTTCCTGGGCTTTGAGTCAGAGGAGACCCATGAAGGGGAAGAAGGAAACTGGAGGAGAAGCCACTATGGGTTAAGTGAGTCATGAAAGCGTGACCCTGAAACCTGGGCAACTGGAGTTTAAATAGGCCCAGGTGAAATATAGTAAGTAATAACTTGGGGTTATCAAGTAGATTCTAATAGCATAGAAGGTACATATCTGCCCAGCTCTTGTACAGTTTAAGGCTTATTGTAAATAATAAAAGTTGTGTGTCTTTAATCTGGGAACTGAACGACCAAGGCAGGGTAGAAACTCCAGATTGGGATTAAAATTTTCTACAACATGCTAATACAAGGCATTTGTGTTAATTACTATCTATTGTTGAGATAAGACACCCAGAGCAAGGCAACAAATAGAAGAAAGGCTTTATTTGCACTGGAATTATTGTTTCAGGGATAAAAGACTTCACTGCAGGGATTCATTGAAAGAGGTTGGCATGATGGCTGGAACTGGAAGCTAGGAGCTTATATCTTGATCAATATGCAGGAAGTAGAAAGAGCAAATTCCAAGTGATGTTTGGCTATTCTTACATCTTCGGAAAGATGGCACTCCTTAAAAACCCACCCTCAAACAACATCAAAACCAGTGACCAACTACTCAAATGTCCAAGACATGGGGGACATTTCATTCAAACCCTCACAACCATACGTTTGTAGACAAACGACAAATTTTGCCTAATGAAATTTGAAAATATATTGTGAATTGAAGAGTAAAAATATGGTTCTACACCTTCCATAATAATCCTATGAATGTCAAATGTCTAGAATTTATGGAGAAAAAAAGCCAATCAATGACTAACATATTGTCATTTTGTCTCATTTTTAAAGATCTTTAGTAAACAAAATGATGTTATCTCAATCCATTGCTATATCACAAGCAACTCATTACTGTTGTGGTTTTTATTTGTTTTGTTTTACTTGTTTAAAATGCCTTGGTACAAGTGATTAACACCATCCCAAATCTGTCAATGGATACTTTAAACACCCTTCACAGAACAGAAATGTGCTATGGTTTGAATGCTGAATGTCCTTAAAGCTCATGTATTTAAAATCTTGGTCCTATTAGTGTTATCAAAAAAAAAATGTATCATTTAGGGAGTGATGCCTTGTAGAAAATCCTTAGGTTATTGGGAGATAATTTGGAAGGGGACTGTGTCTCTGATCTCTTCTTTGTCTTCTCCCTTTGTTTCCTGGCTGAAGAGTTAACTGTTTTGTTTCATTACATGCTCCTACCATGAAGTGTCACTTTGTCACAGGACCACATCACAGGAGCAACTTACCTTGGACTGGAACTTCCAGGAGAGTAAACAAAGGTAATCAATTTCATTTTCAAATTTATTTCCTCGGGTATGTTGCTATAATGGCTCCCTAGATAAATGCTTTGTGCACAAGGAGGAGGGCTAGAGGTTGGATTCTTAAAACCCACAAAGAAGATGAACTGGCAGTATTTACCTGTGACCCCACCGTACCTGTGGTGAGATAGGAGACAGAGACAGGAGAATCTGGAAGCTTGTGAGACAGCTATTCTGGAGTACAAGAGTCTGTGCTTCAAACAAGCAGAAGGTTAGAATACATCTATCTAGCATGCATTCACATCTAGTCACACACACACACACACACACACACACACACACACACACACATTTGAAAGTGTGTACACAGGTTTTTTTTTCCTTTTTTTAATTGGTTATTTTATTTATTTACAGTTCAAATGTTTTCCCCTTCCAGGTTTCCCCTTCAACCCTCCCCCCCAACCTCTCCTCCATCCCTCATGCTTCTATGAGGGTGCTCCCCCATCTACCCACTCACCCATTCTCAACTCATCACCCTAGCATTCCCCTACACTGGGGTATCAAATCTACACAGAACCAAAGGGCACCCCTCCCATTGATGTCTGACCAGGCCATCCTCTGCCACATATGCAGCTGGAGCCATGGGTCCCTCCAGGTGTACTCTTTGGTTAGTAGTTTAGTCCTTGGGAGCTCTGGGGAGGTCTGGTTGGTTGATATTGTTGTTCTTCCTATGGGTTTGCAAACCCCTCCAACTCCTTCAGTCCTTTCCCTAACTCTTCCATTTGGGGGTCCCTGTGCTCAGTCTGATGTTTACCTATAAGCATCCACATCTGTGTTGGTCAGGCTCTGGCAGAACCTCTCAGAAGACAGTTATATCAGGCTCCTGTCAGCAAGTACTTCTTGCCATCAGCAATAGTTTCTGGGTTTGATGGCTTCATATGGGATGGATCTCCAAATGGAGTAGTCTTTGGATAGCCTTTCCTTCAGTCTCTGCTTTATTCATTCTCCCTGTATTTCCTTTCAATAGGAGCAATTCTGGGTTAAGATTTTTGAGATGGGTAGGTGGCCCCATTCCTCAATCAGAGGTCATGCCTAACCTCTGGATATGGTGTCTATAAATTCTCCCCTTTGTTGGGTATTTCAGCTAATGTCATCCCCGTTGAGTACTGGGAGTCTCTTGCTTTCCTGGCATCTGGAACTTTCTGGTGGCTATCCCCAGTTGCCATCCCCCATATTTTTTTTTAAAAATAGCATATGGATAACATTCTAAATTATTCCTAGGTTCTTGCATAGAATTTCTCTAAGGCTTAACTAGAAATAATCTTCATTTTACTTCATATCAAGAACGAATGTTATAAAGTCATTATAATTCAAACCAAATGATTCTATTATAATTATACAAAAACCACACAACCTAGTCAGCGTTCTACGAACTTTCATCAAAAAGTGGCAAAAATTAAATCAAGAAGTGAAGCCTACCAAAGGCATTTACTTACAATCAACCACTGGATAAATTAAACTGTTCAGTCAAAATTTACCATCTCATAAATCATAGTAAAATAGCAAAAGCACGGGGAATTGTAATTTAGGCTTTGGATGACTGAATTGAGGGACTCAGGTCATATGTGCAATAACAGATAGATTAAAGTCTTAGCATAAAATATGGACATTCTAAAGTGGGCAAGGCCAATCTTAATAACAACCAGAAAGGAAGGGAGAGCAGGAGGGACAGCTGCAACATAAGATGCTTTGACGAGACCCACCATGTTTGAATGAGGAAGGGCTATGGTTCCCAATAGCCGGGGATTCCAGATCAGACAAATCACGCAGAAAAAGGTGACTAACAAGACAGAAGTTCAACACTTAGAAATTAGAGATAAGTCTTAATCAATGAGGAACTAGATTCAGAGAAGACATAGAAAACCAAACTATCAGTTGGGCGTGGTGGCACATGCCTTTAATCCCAGCACTTGGGAGGCAGAGGAAGTCAGATTTCTGAGTTCGAGGCTAGCCTGGTCTACAGAGTGAGTTCCAGGACAGCCAGGGCTATACAGAGAAACCCTGTCTCGACCCCCCCCCCAAAAAAACCAAACTATCAATACCATCTTATTTTAAGATTTAATGGACTGATTCCACACAGAAGGACCCTTTAGTCCAATGACTGAGAAGATGGGAGCCAAGAACATTGTATCTAACTTGCTGTTCATTGTAAAGGCAGGGCTTTGTGTATATATGTTGATTTTAAATAGCATTAGGACAAGGCATGCCTAGTTCCTTATGAAATAGTATACATAGCAACTCCTAATTGATTTAATCTAAAATATCTTTAGAGAATAAAGAAATAATGTAATTTTTGTCTTTCTTACATTCCACTGATTTCATTTTCATATCTAATGCTTCTTCACTAACCTCAATAGATAAATAAAATGTCAAATGGAGAAGTAATATTTAAAGTCTAATATGGTACAGGTAATAAGAAAGGATATAATTAAAAAAGAATCCACTTTCTTTTAGAAAACCCTTTCCTATTAATTTTTGTTAAATGAATACAAATGAATTTTACACACATGCTCAAGAGGCTGAGGCAACTAAGGCCTATACTTTCCTAGTCCTCTACATCAAAGTCAAACACAAAGGAAGTTGGATGTAGACTATATTTGCACATGACACACAGATTTAGGATTATAAATTTATAATACGGATACTCATAATGGTTTTGATAAGCAAGCATCTGTGACAAAAAGTAAAATTGTCTGTCCTTTTCTGTCCTCAATAGATACTGTTACAATCTAAAGTGTTAACCTTCTCTAACCCTGAGAACATGACTGTAATAAAAGAAAACGATACATACTCAGCTCTAGCTGGTATTTCACAATACAAGTAAAAAAATCATAAATGAAGCAGTAACCTCCTAGAAGAACTCTTAGGCCCCAGGTGTGGTTTCTTTTCCAAAATATGTAATTGTACATTATAAAATAGAATTATCTGTCTCATAGTTGGAATAAATGTTGAAGCATTAATTTATTCACCTACAAAATAACAGAAATACTATCAGTCAAATTATGGGATGTGAAAAAAAAAACCTTAGCAGAGAGTAAGTGCATGTTTCCTCAGAGCCTTGATTAGTTATATTCTTTTAAAAGCTTTCAGTCATGTGTTGAAGACAGGTTCCTAATCCAGTGGATCACAATGCTGGTCATTACAGATGTTCACAACACTGGTCACTGCAGGAGGTCACACAGGCTCAGATCTTCACCAAAAAACCCCTTTACTGAGTGTTGATTCTCAAAGGTGTTAGCCAGTGAGCGCTACAACATAACACATAATGTGTCTATTAGGTATTGGAAGAAAAATTCAGAGAGCTTGTCCAAATCCAAACAGCATTATGGGAATAGAATTGTTTTTTTTTTAAGTCTTGTTTATTCCCCAACAATCCTAGAGCATAGCAAAGTAATGTTTTGTTCACTTTAACTGGAAGTCTCTGCTCTGTTTTCCTCAGTTGTGTATCGTCTAGCAACATCATCTGAGGAATACTTCTCTGTTAGTTATTAAAACCGAAACCTGCAAAGCAGTTGTAGAACTTTTAGCATTCATCAATCTTTAAATGTAATAAACTTTCTAGGCTCCTTTTCCGTGGCTAGAATAACAATTCATGATTGAATTGCAATAAATGAGGTGTGAATAGCAACACTGTGTCTGGTGAATAGCAAAGACCAACACAGAAAAGACCCAGAGAATGTGCAGGGGAGTTGCTGAGAAGCCCAATCCTACTGATCAGAATTAATACTTTCCATAAAGTCATCCATGCCGACATGGCCCACACATTTACAGCATGGAATCTTGATGCATCTGAATCTCCTGCTGTGTGATTCTATCCACCCTGTCGCTATGAGGAGTATGAGGAAGGCAAACTATTCCCCTCAATACTCACAAAGCACACTGCAAATATTATGAATACCAGCCTCTCTGTGGCAACACACCTACATTGGAATTCAAAATGACTCTCGCCCACCTTCTTATTTATTTCTTCACATGTAGCACTCAGACTAGCAAGACATGGTTCTAGAAATGAAACAAGTAATTATCCAACACATAGAAATAACCATGTTGGTGTCATTTCTACTTCCAACTGTGACTGTTGGAAGGAATTGTCTGCTAAGCTTCTGATTAAATCCAGATCGTCTTTCTAACTTATCCCTCTCTAAAAGTTCCTCACAGGCATACCCACAAGTATGTTCATTCTAAATCTAGTCAAATTACCAGGAAAGATCACTTATCAAAGTCTTCATTCAAATTCCTTCAGGATTGACACTGCTGAGAGTCTGTTTAGTCCTTGCATTTGAATATAAAAGCTAAATCTTATAGGTAAAACATATACTATCACCTATCTGTGTATACTTTAAGATATATAGGTATTCATTCATTCATTGGACATGGTATAATAACCAGATTGAGTTATTTCAGTAGCCAAGGACCAGTAAATCTATGACTACATGTAGGGTTTTAGATTTCAAGTACGTGAAAAGCTTGGTCTCCAGCCGTCAACACTATCAGGAGGCAGAAAAGACCTTAGGATGCTGATTCTATTGGAAGAAAGTTACATCATCATTACTAGAGATGTAATGGGCATGCTATATACTGACTCCCTCCTCTCTTCTCTCTTCTTTGCTTCCAGGATGTCATGATGTAAGCATATTTATTGTCCCAAATGTTTGTTGCCCACCATGATATATTGCTTTTAGACAGACTCTAAATCAACAGAGCCAAATAAACCTGTCCACTTTTTAAGCTATTTCTCTCAGGTGTTTTCTCACAGATGTGAGAACTGATTAGCTCATGAAAGGTGATATGACTTTACCACTTTAAACATGTGGGAACATTGTACGATGAGTAACTTGTTGAATGTTCTTTGAATAAGTGGTAGAGCCACAAATGAGGTCTAGGGAGTCAAATTTAAGGGCCACAAGCACAACAGTAATAGGGTTTAGTATGTACCTGACTCTGAGTGGATTAGCCCTGTATTCCACACAAGTCATGAAACAGGTCATTATAGATAACTAGGCAGATAGATAGATAGATAGATAGATAGATAGATAGATAGATAGACAGATAGAGATATATATTTAAAATAGATTATTCTTCTCTCTTAACCCTCTCTGAAAGCCCCTCACAGACACACACAGAAATATGCCACAATTTATGAGTTCATTCTAAATCCAGTCAAAGTAGCAGTGAGCATCACCTATCACAGCCTTGATTAAAATTCCATCATAACTTATGGTGTCGTTAGTTTACTTATTCCTCCCATAAAAATATAAAAATTAAATGTCACAGGCAAATGAATACTATCCCCTACCTTTGTATTGTATATAAAATTATATAATTATTCATTCATACATAGAACAGCATATTGAACGTTTGCATAGTTAAAATTATTAAGTAAATACACACATGTATTTCAGTGTGCCAAACCTTTTAGTAGGTGCTTACCTGTAGCATCTTGTGAATCACCTATATGTTCATAATTCATGGTCACTTTTAATATTTAAAACAAGCTATTTCAACTGACTTTAATGTTAGTTGACATAAAATACCATGAAAGCAATATGAAGTACGTTGGTAGAGTTGCTGGAAAAATAGCAGAAAAGAAGAAGTTAAGGAGGAAATGGGAAGGGCTGTGTTCTTACAAATGTGTATTCCAAAACAAATTTCTACTTGGGAGTAGCCACATGCTTTGTTTCAGATGGCAACAGCACCCTCTGGTGAAGAGCAAGCATAGTTTACAACTTTCTCCAGAACAATATAGATGATATGCTCCATGGGCAAAGAGGTATAACTAGGAGTAGATAGCTCAGTGTACTTCCACACAGCACTGATTACAGGTAGCAACTCTGTACTGGACATTGTAAAAGGCCATAAGGAAGGATCTTGGATGAGAAAAAGCTATACGGACAAGCTTGACCAGACTTGAACATTATAGTATGCATTATATATTATCTTATGAATATGTGTATCTTTATGTTTTTATAGATGGATCATTTTCAAATAAGATTAATATAAATTTAAGGTTAAAGCTAAATATTAAAAGTAGCTCTACCAGTTTGTTGCTTAAACTAGCATTTGCTCACACTGATCTTACTTCATCTTAGAAACTAATTCTAGAACACTGGAGGCCTGCTGTCACCCAGAGCAAATGGTGGAAATTCCCAAGCACCAAGCCCATATGTGCTTGGTCCTCGTTAAAGCCCAGCAGCCGTAAAGTTTGCTCTGTCCCCTCTGTGCTTCTTTTTCCAGTCCACACCTCTAACCACATCCCAGAGGCCTGCAGCAATCAGGAACCACCAGGTGAGAACCCTATCCCAATTCCCTGTCAGCTGGCCCCACTGGACAAACTCAGCACTGACAAACTCTGCCCTGTCCCTTCTGCACTCCATTTCCTGGGCCATAGCTCCACCTGCATCCGTGGAGGCTTGCTGTTGCCCAAGACTAACAGGTAAGGTCCTCAAGCACCAAGCCTCTGCCTACTGAGTCACCTGGCAAGTCCAGAAGTCTTGAGGTCTGCTCTGTCCCCTCTGTGCTCCATCTTCTGGTCCATACCTGAACCTGCAATCCCAGATGCTTGAAACTATCAGGGACCACCAACTCTACCTGCATCCCTGGGTCCCTGTCCCTACCCCAAACAATCAACAGCCCCAAACCATCAGATACCACCAACTCTGCCCATGTACCTGGAAGTCGGCTGACGCCAGGACAGTCAACTCTACTAGCAATCCCAGAGGCCTGCTATCACCAGGGACTGTCAGCTCTACTTGCAGCCCCAGAGACCTTCTCCTATCGAGGACTACCAGGCTTGACAACATTAGGAACAGATGGCTACAGGAAAACATAAGAACACAATCAACAAAAGTCAGGGCAATATGGCATTCTTAGACACCAGCTATTTTACTACAGCAATCCCTGGATATCCTAAAAGATCTTAATTGTGAGAAAATAACCTTAAATCTAATATATAATGCTGATAGAGGCCTTTAACTTGGAAATGAATGAATCTCTTGAACAAATACAGGAAAATATAATCAAACAGGTTAGAGAAATAGATAAAACTGTCCGGTGCTTGAAAATGGAAATAGAAGCAATAAAGGAAACACAAACTGAGGCAATTCTGGAGGTGGAAAGTGAACAGGAAACACAGATACAGCATCACCAGCAAAATACAGGAGATGGAAGAGAGAATCTCAGGCATAGAAAATATGATAGAAGAAATTGATATATCAGTCAAAGAAAATGCTAAAGCTAGAACAATTCCAACACAAAACATCGAGGAAAGTTAGGACACTATGAGAAACCAACGCTAAGAATAATAGTAATAGAAGAAGAAGACTTCCTACTCAAAGGCCCAAGAAGTATCTTCAACAAAACCGAAGAAGAAAATTTCCCTAACCTAAAGAAAGATGCCTATAAACATACAAGAAGGTTACAGAACACCAAATAGAAAATCCTCCTACCACATAATAATCAAAACAACAAAAGCACAAAACAAAACAAAAAAAAGAATGTTAAAATCTTTCAAGGGACAAAGGCCAAGTAGCATATAAGAGTAGGCTCATTAGTATTATACCAGACTTCTCAACAGAGACTTTAAAAACCAGAAGGACCTGGACACATGTCTTACAGTTTCTAAGAAATCAGAGATCCTAGCCCAGTCTATTATACTCAGCAAAACTTTGAATCACCATAGACAGAGAAAACAAGAAATTACATGATAAAACCAAAATTAAATAATATCTTCTCACTAACCCAGACCTATAGAGGATATGAAAAGGAAAACTCTAATACCAGAAGGGTAAGTACACCCAAGAAAACACAAAAAAATAATTCCATAGAAGCAAAATCAAAAGAATAGAAACACACGCACACACACACACACACACACACACACACACACACAATCCCACTACCAACACCAAAATAACAGGACAAATAAAAGGCACAAGCTAACAGTGATTGCATAAACAGGACCCATCGTTCTGCTGCATATAAGAAACATAAAAAAAAAGAAAAAAAAAAGAAAAAGAAACATACTCCAGCAACAAAGATAGACATTACCTCAGAGTATGGGACAGGAAAATGTTTTCCAAGCACACAGACAAGCTAGAGTAGCCATTATAATATCTCACAAAATAGACTGTCAAGCAAAAGCAATCACAGGAGATAGAAAAAGGCACTTCATACACATCAAAGAAAAATTCAAGAGGGTATCTCAATTCTGAACATCTATGCTCCAAATGCAAGAGAACCCACATCCATAAAAGAGGGTACACATAACTAAAGCTAAATCACACATTGAAACCCAAACATAAATAGTGCAAGACTTCAACACTTTATCAGCCAATAGACAGGTCATTGAAACAGAAACTACACAGAGAAATAATGAAACTACCTCACATTATGAATCAAATGTACCTAACATATATCTACAGAACATTTCACCCAAACAGAAAAGATCAAGTACGCCTCATCCCAGGGATGCAGGGATAGTTCAATATATGAAAATACACAATCCACAATATAAACAATGTAAAAGAATAAAACCTCATGATCATCTTATTAGATGCTGAAAAAAACCTTTGTGAAATCCAACACCCCTTCATGGTAAAAGCCTTAGAGAGATCAGTATACCGACATATAATTAAATACAGTACAAGCAATATACAGCAAGCCAATAGCCAGCATCAAATTAATGGAGAGAAACTTAAATCAATTCCATTAAAATCAGAGACAAGAGATGCCTGTGCACTCTCTCCCTGTCTCTTTAATATAGTACTTGAAATCTTAACTAGAGCAATAAGAAAACTAAAGGGGATAAAGGGGATACTAATTGGAAAGAAAGAAGTTGAAGTATTGCTATTTGCATATAATATAATAGTATACATAACTAACCCCAAAAATTCTACCAAGGAACTGCTACAGCTGATAAACATCTTCAACAACCCAGCTGGATACAAAATTAACTCAAAGAAAAAAATTAGCCTTCCTTTATACAATGATAAATGAGATGAATATTTTTCTTATACATATTATAGAGTATCTTGGTATAATCCTAAACAAGTGAACGAACGACACTATCAATAGGACAAAAAGTAGCCTATAAAAAAAAATTCTTCACCAAGTCTACATATGTCAAAGGGTGTTGTGGTTTGAATATGCTTGGCCCAGGGAGTGGTACTATTAGGAACGATTGTCTTGTTGGAGGAAGTATGCCGCTAGGGGGTGAGCTTTGATACCCTCTTCCTAGCTGCCTCTGGGACAGTCTTCTCCTGTTTGCCTTCAGAACAAGATGTAGAACTCTTAGCTCCTCCATCAAAATGCCTGCATGGATGCTGCCATGCTTCCTGCCTTGATGATAACAGCCAAAACCTGCAAGGTAGCCCCAATTCAATGTTGTCCTTTATAAAAGTTGCCTTGGTCATAGTGTCTCTTCACAGCCATAGAGATCCTAACTATGACAGATCCAAAATATATGGAATTCAAGAATTTAGACAGAACAACCCAAATAACCCAATTTAAAAATGGGGTACTGAGGTAAGCAGAGAATTCTCAACAAGAAGCTCTAATGGCTAAGAAATATTTTTTAAAAAATGTTCGACAACCTTAATTATCAGGCACATGCATAATTCTGTGATTCTACCTTACACCCATCAAAATGGCTAGTGTACTGCCTAGTTTTGTGTCAACTTGACACGAGCTGGAGTTATCACAGAGAAAGGAACTTCAGTTGGGGAAATGCCTCCACGAGATCCAGCTGTAAGGCATTTTCTCAATTAGTGATCAAGGGGGAAGGTTCCCTTGTGGGTGGTGCCATCTCTGGGCTGGTAGTCTTGGTTCTGTAAGAGATCAGGCTGAGCAAGCCAAGGGAAGCAAGCCAGTAAAGAACATCCCTCCATGGCTTCTGCATCAGCTCCTACTTTCTGACCTGCTTGGGTTCCAGTCCTGACTTCCTTTGGTGATCAACAGCAGTATGGAAATGTAAGCTGAATAAACCCATTCCTCCCCAACTTGCTTCTTGGTCATGTTTTGTCTG
>NC_034598.1:22680525-22690202 GCF_900095145.1 Mus pahari
TGTAAACTTTATATGACCCAGCACAAGGCAAGGCCTAGGCCAAGTAGTGGGAGTGGGTGGGTAGGGGAGCAGAGGTGGGGGGAGGGGTATAGGAAACTTTCGGGATAGCATTTGAAGTGTAAATAAAGAAAATAAAAAAAAAGAAGAAGATAGAGCAAGGGGAAATACTCCTCCATTGCTGGTTGGAGTACAAATTTGTATAATCACTCTGGATTATTAATTTGGTAGTTTCTCAGAGAACTGGGAATAGATATACCTAAAGACCCAGCTATACCTGTCCTGAGCATATACCCAAAAGATACTCTACCATACCACAAGGATACTTGCTCAACTATGTTTACAGCAGCTTTATTTGTAATAATCAGAAACTGGAAACAGCACTGATATCCTTCAACTGAAGAGTGGATAAAGAAAATGTGTTTCTTTTACACAATAAAATGCTACTCAGCTATTAAAAATAAAGACATCGGGCTGGTGAGATGGCTCACTGGGTAAGAGCACCCGACTGCTCTTCTGAAGGTCCAGAGTTCAAATCCCAGCAACCACATGGTGGCTCACAACCATCCGTAACAAGATCTGATTCTGGAGTGTCTGAAGACAACTACAGTGTACTTACATATAAATAAATAAATAAATAAATAAATAAATAAATAAATAAATAAATAAATAAATCTTTAAAAAAAAATAAAGACATCATTAAATTTGCCGGCAAATGAATAGAGTTAGATAATAGCACCCTGAGTGAGGTAACCCAGACCTAAAATGACATGTATGATATGTACTCACTTATAGGTGGATATGTGCTACGAAGTACAGGATAACCAAGCTACAATCCATAGAACCACAGAAGTCAAATAACAAGGAGGGTCCAAGGAAGGATTTTTTAATCTCACTCAGAATGTAAATAAAATTGACATCTATGGTAGATAAAGTGAGGGAACTGGATGGAAGAGGGCATGGGGAGGGGAATAGGGTGGCAGACATCAGGTATAAGGAGAACAGGGGAGGGAAAATGGAAATCTGTGGTGGACATGGGGGCATCTCTAGGATGTGCAAGAGAACTGGGATGGGGCAGGGCAGAGGGTCTATGTGGTGACTCTAGATGAGACCCCTAGTAGTAGGGGATATGAAGCCTGAAGTGGCTACAGGAGTTGGCCAGATAGGACTCCTAGTGGAGGGATAAGGACACCAATCCACCCACAAAACCTTCAACTGAAAATGTGTCCTACCTACAAGATGTGCAGGGACAGAGATAGAGCAGAGCTTGAAGGAATAGCCAACCAATTACTGGCCCAACTTGAGACCCATCCCATAGGCAAGAACCAATTTCCGGCACTGTTAATGATACCCTGTTATACTTGCAGACACAAGCCTAGCATAACTTCCCTCTGTGAGTTCCACCCAGCAGCCAATGGAAACAGATGCAGAGTCCCACAGCCAAACATTAGGTGGAGTTCAGGAGAGTCTTGTAGAAGAGTTAGGGGAAGGAATAACAGACAGAAAGGGGAGAGGACTTTATAAAATCAACAAAGTCAAATAACTTGGACCCAAGGGGGTTTCCAGAGACTGAGCCACCAACTAAAGAGCAAGCAAACATGGGTTTGACCCAGACACCTCACACATAGGTAGCAGATGTGCAGCTTGGTTTATACGTGGGTCCCCCAACAACTGAGGGCAGGGCTGTCCCTGAGTCTGTTGTCTGTTTGTGTATCCCATTCTCCTTACTGGGCTGCCTTGCCTTGTGTCAGTGGGAGAGAATGCAGTGATTGGATATTGCAGGGAGAGTCCTGCAGTGATTGGATATGCAAGGGTGGGGTGCTACCCAGCAAGTCCCCTGTCTTCTCAGAGGAAAGGAAAGAAGGTTGGAGGCAAGGGTTTGGGGGAGGTACTGGGAGGTGAGGGAAAGGCTACAATTAAGAAATAAAGTTAATTAATTAATTAATTAATTAATTAATCAATGGGAAAATTATTCAACATGATCAGAAGGAACTTGTAAACAGTAACCCATAACACTCAGTCCAACTAGAATTAAAGTTCATCTTGACAGCTAAAAACAAAACAAAACAAAACAAAGCAAAATTTATAATAAAAAACATTTCCATATTACAGTGACTTTCATAAAATTCAAATTCTACTTCTATAAGCAGACAAGAGTGTGCACATTTGAGTTAATCAAATTAAGTGCAGGGAATGCTACTTCAAAAGAAAAATTATCGCAGATGTTTCTACAATATACTGTATACTTTTCATTTTCACATGTGCATTTAAAATTTTCAGGGGTCTGAAGCACACAAATCTGTGTACATAACTCACTTCTTTGTGTAAGGTCTTTACTCATGTGCTCTATTCTCAACCATATTTTTTTCACTGTTTGTGTTATTCAGAAACAAAACTGAACACTGAATACTGTTACCTGATTCATGGCAGCCATCGTCTGATAATATATGGCATTGATTCTTTTTATTATCCTTCTCTTCCTAGTCAATTAAAATTTCATGGTGAACACGAATTTCTTCATGTTTGATGTTTTTCCTCACTGCTGTAATCCAAGTACCTAAAAGGATGCTCACAGTAAGTGCTTCCTAATAGTGGTTGAATAAATGAAGCTATTGTGGTTATTCCGCACAGCTGAAGTCGTGATTACTCACTATAAGGAGAAGTAGCTATTGCTTTTCCTTTCCATAGCTCTGGTTTGGCTTCTGGTGACCCTGACCCATTTAATGTGGCAAAATGACAAGGTAGCCATTCCAAATTTAACTAGACTGGTAGTTTTATTCCCCAACTTTATTTCTCAGACAGGGATCTTGGCAGCATAAGGCCTCTGGTTTTGGCCATACTTTTTCTTGTAGTTCAGCCACCGTGCTGTCAGAAGCCCAAAGCACTTTGATATTCCCGCCCAATTGAACTTCCAGCCAGTATCCAGGATGAAATGCCAGGTCTGAGTGACGAAGTTTGCATGTATTACCTGACTGACTCTTCACATGACTGCAAATCCAGTCAGCCTCATGTGGTGCTGCCTAGCTAATATCAAGACAAAGAGTTGCTAACGTGCACTGGTAGTTTATTACAACAACAGCAAATTTTTGAACCTATAACCTGTCGTACCTGTGCTGGGTACTATGAAGAACATCAAGTGAGCATGAAAAGACTGATATAAAAGAATACTTGGTTTAAGGGACAGAAAAAAATCATTTATATAAATATCTCTTGTGAGTTGATGGGCACCACAAGGAACCAATGAGAACTTATAGAATTTAGAGGAAGGATGTGTTCAAAGGAAAGCTTTAGAAGAAGGTGTTAATTTTGTAAGCTGATGGAACATGTCTCTAAATGGATTTCACTATTAGAAGTGAAGGGGATGTTGCTGGAGGAGGCAGAGAGGATGAAAAGCAGTGTTGCAATCTATTCATCTAGCAGCCGAGATGTGGTTTGGCATGAGCAGGCCAGTATGAAGAAAAATGGAGAGCCAGAGAGGAGTGCTGGAAATGGGTCAGAAAGCTATGCTACAGCTGTATCACTTCACAGTCACAACTAAACCAGGAGCTCTTTAACCACCACATTTGCCACACTAATTATAAACATTGCTTAAGCAGCATAAGTGGATGATTGAGATTATACAGTGAAAGTGTAGTAATTCTCTAGTCCCCTTTCCAGAGACCCTCACTGTCATAGTTTTCTCTTTCCAGTGGGATACAGACAGCACACCCAGAGTTCTTTTACTCATTTGTTCACTAGGATTGTTTTGTGGCTAACACCTACCACATTAAGAATCTGTGCAAAGAGATTTCTAGTATTTACACGGGATTCATCATATAAACATATCATTTCCTTGGTAAATATCTTGGTAGAAAATTTTTATATTGGTTTCCAATTGAAAGCAACTCTTGTACAAATGAAAAACAAATGTACATTCTTACTTGGTATAATGTCATTGCCTGATCTATGTTGCATTTTTGTGTGACTATAAGAAAAATTATCAATGTTAATTAATAAACTTCTAAACATAAAAATAGGGTTGTATTTTTTGATGCACAGTTCTAAGATCAAGGAGCCTGCTCTTTGGGATTCTGTTGTGGATCGAGCATCATTGTAGGAGTGTGATAGAGTGAATGAATTACATCATAAGCTAGGAAACAGTAATACAGGAGTTCAACAATTTCCTTTGATACTATGACACTAATAACCCCAAGGCTTCACTTTCTAAGGTTCCAAGTATCTCATTAGTTCCTTCCTGCAGAACCAAGCCTTTGTCACACACATAACTTTTAGACACCCATGTAAACAACAGAAACTACACTGAAGAAGTGTGTAAAAAAGAGTCTTAGGAAATATTTCTATACTTTGCCATGGATTTGATTGAGGCTGCTCTAAATGATGTTTCATGGTTCATATTTCAGAGTAGAATCTATTCTTTAAATAAAGAGGAAAATATTGTTTTGATGTCCTCATGGTCATGTAAAACCGTAAATTATCCTGGAGTCTCTTTAGGCTTTGTGGGGTTGAAATCTTTCAGGCAAAATTGTGGTTCTTACTCTCTGTCCCAGCTTCTTGATGGATTCCTTATTTAATATGCAATTACAGTATGTCCAACTTTATAAATAAAACTAATCCTTTCTGGAGCAAAGAAGACAACTTGTACAAAATTAATTAAAAGATGAATTAAATGAACATTACTTAGGCCACTTAAGCAGAGCTGTAGAAAGAGGCGGGGAGTAATGGTCCACACCAGCAGGCCCAGAACTTGTGAGGATGAGGGGGGAGGCTCGGGAACCCAAGCTCATTAGCAGCTGCATAGTGAGTTCAATGTCATGCCAGCATGGGTTCTATGAGATCCTGTCTCAGTGAATAAAACTGTAAATAAAGAGCAATCTGAAAAACAGACTATAGGGCATGAAAAGATGGTTCTTAAGTAAATGCAGTTTTCCCCAAGCAGAACCTCTAGGACACACATGTTAGAATGAGAGAACTGGTTCCTGCAAGTTGTCCTCTGACTTTCACATGTGCACCACTGCATGCATGCATGTTCACACACACACACACACACACACACACACACACACTCACACACACACACAGAGAGAGAGAGAGAGAGAGAGAGAGAGAGAGAGAGAAATATCATTTTAAAAATAAAACAAAATAGCAACAACATAGAACTAAATACTACAAAAACAGTTGAATCAGACCCTTAGTTTTCTTTACAAATAGATGTATATGGTATAGTAATTAATATGTAAAAGTTATCCATTTACACTTGAATAAATCAAAAGATATATACTTACTTTCCCATGTCATACAAGTAATGAAATTGGATTTTCACAGCTGCTAGATAAAGAATGATTGATGACTTAAGGAAGACAGCATTGTTTTCAGAGTGCTAATAGGAGAAGACTGAGGCAAGGATGGCTACTACTGAACAGAGCTCTAGGGATGTTCGTGTTAAATCAAACAGATGATAACGGTGCTTGACAACTTGGAATTTGTCAAAGACATGGTGGGCCTCAGCACAGAATGAATAATATGGTAAGGCTTGCATATACCTCTAAAAATAGCACTGTGCAAGACGGTGCAGCTTCCTGAAAACTGAACAATGTTTTTCTTCGAAAGCATTCGCAGCTATTTCTTAAGAGGGTAGATCACTCAGCTCCATGTCCCTAGTCATCTTTCTGTGCTGAGGTGAAAAAATTTTTAGTGCTAAGTGACTAATAGCAGAGTGGAGACATCTTGGCAAGAAATATTTCAACAGTTTTAGTCAGCGAGAGTTACATGCAAAAGCTGTTTAAAAGTCTTCTAAAGTGCAAAGGGGAGAAAGAACGGAAGCTAGCTGTTAGAGGAGGAGAGTTTTTCACATTTAGAGGGTAAACACACAAAGAGTCACACATTTTCTGGAAAGCAAGATATTCAATTCCCAAAAACTCTCCAAAGTGATATACGTAAGTTCTGTTTCTGAAACTACTTAGTGATAAAGATGTTGAAGGCTTATTTATACTAGTTAATGCATGTAAAACTAATGAAACAGGAAAGAGAAGAGAGTTTGTGTATGTTGAGGAGTAGTTTTCCATCAGATACATGCAAGACAAAGAAAAGAAAACAGCTTTGAGAACTAGATACTCCATTTCAATCCTCTCCTCCCAGGTACAGAAAAGAATGAAGCAGTTGATATGCATCTATTTCCCACCCTTGAAAACACATAAATGAGAAACTAGAAAGCTTGTTAATTTCAGACATGATAAAGCAGAGATACCATCTTTATCATAATGCAGATTAGGGTCACTCCAAAATCTGCATTCTTTCCACTTCACAAAACTGGTGGGGTAATTAAAAGACTCTGACAGGACCTAATACTTCATTGTGCCAGAGACTCTGACATCAGCAAAAGCCACACACGTCCTAAATCAGATACAAAGCCAGTATTCCTTCCGTCTCAGAACTATAACCAGTGCCATGTTTGAAACCATTGGTTTGGACCTACTAATTCCCGGGGAATATGATGGTAGATAGACCTGCAGAGATGCTAGATGCAAAAGGTTATACCACACAGTTCATAAGCCCCAAGGCAATCTCTAAACTTACATAGGATGATGACAGGTAACAAGGACATCTGTAAGTCAAAGAAAACACCATTTTAGTTTCCTGGTTAGGAGACGAAATTGGCCTCTACCACTGGCATACTCCATATCAAACTGTTCAAATTGACGGGCATGCAAACACCCTGACATATTTACTTGGAAAACAACTATGGCAATCATATATAAATATCACAAAGAAATGCCCTGAAAATCAGTGTAACCTCAGGAAAAGCATAAATGAGACTCTGGTATTAAGAATAAATCCAAATACCTGTAATTCAGCTAGATCTGGTATGTGTGGGTGTGTCCAGACTTGTGTGCATGCATACACAATAATGTATCAGTTTGATTCAAAATCAAGTACTTTGGGTCCACGGTCTTTTAGTAAGCCAGATGCAAGTAAAATAAAAGGCAGAAATGAGAACAGGACTTTGCTGAAGGGACTTAGAAAAAAGTGGAATAAAAGGCTCTGGTCAAGCCGACTATGCTTGGGACAGAAATTTGTAGTGGACTGATAAATATAAGCCGAAAACTAATTGTGTGAATTAAACTTAAGTGTAAAGAAAAGTCCCATTCCACTGACTGAGAAGTCATGAACTTAAGTTCTTATTTTTTGACAGTGGCTTATTTGCTTTCTTATCAGGGGGTTACAGACAATGTTTTCTTTTGGGACTGAGAGTGTGAAGTTTAGTTACCAGTGTCTCCAAACTCAGAATGCATGCTAAGAGCAATACTAGACACAGTGACACAGTGGATTTAGAAGTAGTTAATACATTTATTTATTTATTTATTTATTTATTTATTTATTTATTTATTTTTGCATAGGCTGGAATCTGCTTGAAAGTACAATTACTTTGTGCTTCTTTCAAAACAATTTTTCTTTGTTTCTGAGAATTTCATGCAGATCTATACAATACAATGTGATCATATATACTCCAATTTTTCACTCCAGCTCCCCCATATCCTTGCATGTTCTTCCCCCAACTTCAGGTCTTTGCTTTTTCCCCTTAAATCTAGTTAATACTGCCCATATGTTCATGGATATTGGGACAAGCACTGAAGCATGGAAACACACCAGAGAACATATCCTAAAAAAGGATGGCTTTTCTTTCATCTGACTGTCCACTGCCAAGAGGTCCTCAAGAGAAGCCCAGCCTGAAGACCATCTGCCCCATTTACATGGGGATTTTGGCTGGATTGATCTTGTGTAATCTTGTGAAAGTACCATGGCTGCTGAGAGTTCTGATTTCAATACTCAATGTCCTGATCAGAAGACACAGAGCTACTCCACATTCTTCAAATCTTACATTCTCTGCCTTCTCTTCTACAGTGTTCTTTGAGCCTTGGTGAAGGAAAGGTTAATATGGATGTGCCACTTAGGGCTCAATGTTCAATCTCTTGTTTTCTTGTTATGTGATAGATGATGGAGGACAAAGGCAGATTCAACGTACATATGGGGAGAGTAAAACTGATCAAAATGGGTATGGTGATTGGAAAAAGAATGGCTCCCATTGGCTTATAGACTTGAATGCTTGGTCACCAGGAATTGGCACTACTAGGAGGTGTGGCCTTGTTGGATGAAGTGTGTCACTGTAGATGGGCTTTGGAAATTCAAAGGCCCAAGCCGGACACAGTATCTTTTGCTCCCTCAGTGCTGCTGCAGATCTGGACGTAGAACTTTCAACTACCTCTCCAGCACCATGTCTGGCTATGTGCCTCCATGCTTTTGTCGTGACAGTAATAGGTCAAACCTCTGAAACTGTAAGCCAGCCCCAATTAAATGATTCTTTTCTATGAGAGTTTCCATGGTCATAATGTCTCTTACAGAAATAGAATACTATGACAACCGGAGATAAAGAGAGAAGACAGGTAGGATATTTTTTAAAGAGATAGATGATATGCCAGGTGAAATGTCAGCAATATACAAAAGAATAAAACCCAATGGCATTCTATGGGAGCTAAATTGCTGCAATCTTCACTCAGGCACTGGGAGATAAATGCCAGGTCACCTCTATAGCGGAGCTAATTAGATATACATCTAAAGAAAAGAGATTCGAGAAAAGGAATGTTGGGTTGTGAAATTCAAGAATTCACAGAGAAAAATGTTCCCTTTCAATTAGTTTGAAAACAAAACATTATTAAAAATTTTGATTAAATAAGATCCAAACCAGCTCATCAGCTTGGTTAAACACCTAGCCACCATCTAGCTCAACACTTTAGGATTTTAGGAAAGCTGTTGGGTAGCCATCATTGTTCCTGGATATTTAATGTGATTCGTTATCTAAGGTTTGGTTCCAGGCAAGGCCTGCAATTGTTTCTTATAAAGTATAATATCATTTGTTTTTAGCAAAAAAAAAAAAAAAAATAGTAACCTCATCTGTCAGACTACATTGCCTCCATTTCCATGGTAAGAGCTGGTTTAATACAGATAATATCACTACTTAAAAGGTTGAGGCAGATATTTTTTAGCTCTAATAACTTCCTAGAATAAATCCAAGAGTAAGCTACAGGGCAGCAATATTCTCATCCTTTACTTCAAAGTTTAGAGTACAATATACTTTTCTATGTGCTAAGGGTGGGAGACTAATGATAGCTTATCTTCCCATTTGCTTTAAGTAAGGGACAATTTTCACTTTAGTTTCATGGAATTGATCAAAGCAATGAAGAGAAATAAATTTTTACTTAAGAAACATTACTTGTCAGATACTGAAAATTATTTCTTTCTGTTTATTTGCTTGTTTGTTTGTTTTGAGACAGAGACTCAGTAGCATAGGCCAACCTCAGTTGCACAATCTAATCCAAGCTGGCCTTGAATTTATAACAAACCTCCTGTATTAGATTCCCAGAATGCTAAGATTATAGGCAAGCACAATGATGTCAGCCTGGCGATATTATTTCTCTATGACTTTACATGACTGTCTTAGTCAGGGTTTCTATTCCTGCACAACATCACGACCAAGAAGCAGATGGGGAGGAAAGGGTTTATTCAGCTTACATTTCCATACTGCTGTTGATCACCCAAGGATGCAGGACTGGAACTCAAGCAGGTCAGAAAGCAGGAGCTGATGCAGAAGCCATGGAGGGATGTTCTTTACTGGCTTGCCTCCCCTG
>NC_034598.1:22693547-22722627 GCF_900095145.1 Mus pahari
TAACTCCAGCTGTGTCAAGTTGACACAAAGCTAGCCAGTACAATGACCTCTTCTCACAGTTTTCTCCTTCTCTCTATAAAAATCCTAAGCACTAAAAAAAAGAAAGCTTTAATCATTTATATAGGGCCATTTAAAGGGTTATATATTCACCAACAGTGTATATAATAAAAGCTGTTATTATTAAGTAAAATGTCATAATTGCTTTCAAAACTATTTCTTGACATTCTTGAGTGCCTAAAAGATATTCACAGACCTTGGTATCCATTATTCATTCATAATATAGTTAAGGTGAGAAAGTTAATGTACCATATAGAAGAGATGAAAGTCATTTGGCCAATGCAGAACATTGCTGTGCTGCTGATTTCAACATACAATTACAAATTTATGGTGCCAAGAATGGTATTAAATTTTCTTAAAAATTTAGCTCATGATATATAAAAATGATTTACATATGCACAGAGAGACATAAAAACATAAACTCAAAAATACTAATATACAATCTAAAGACTGGTAAGGTTTTTTAAAAAATGCCCAATCAAATATAAGACAAAAATTCTCCAAAAATACCATTGACATTGTTTTGTGTTGGACATCTACTGCTCAGCATGAGGACTGCATTTAAGTGTGGTTTGTATATCTAGTGACACTCAATTTTTTAAAAATATTTTTCATTACAGGCAGTTGTTAATTAGAATTACTGATGTGATCTCCTGGCCACTAACTGCACTCAGCACTTAGAATCCATCCAGCTTGGATGTGGGCAGACCCTGTGCACCCTGTCAGGCCCTATGAGCTCGTATGTACATCAGTCCTGTTATATCCGGAAGACAGTGTTGCCTTGGTTTCATCCATTACCTCTCGTCCTCCCAATCTTTCTGTCTCTTCTTCATGGCTCCCTGAGCTCTGATTGAGCTTTACAGCTCTATGAGGTCCCATTCATCAGTTGTTGATCTTAAAGCCTTAGCCATTGGTGTCAATTCAGGAATTTGTCTCCTATATCAATGTGATCAAGAGTAGGAAACTTGTTTGTTTGTTTGTTTGTTTCGAGACAGGGTTTCTCTGTGTAGCTCTGGCTGTCCTGGAACTCACTCTGTAGACCAGGCTGGCCTTGAACTCAGAAATCCACCTGCCTCTACCTCCCAAGTGCTGGGATTAAAGGTGTGTGCCGCCACTGTCTGGTGGAAACTTGGTTTTTTATGTTTTAAGAAATTGCTCTGGAAACAAATCTTCTATTCAACTTGAAATCTAGGTCTAATAAAAACTTAAAATCTAAGAGGTAAAGAAGTTGAATTTTAAAAGGATTTTACTTTGCCAAATTTTAAATTCAATTCTAGTCTTTAAACAAATTAAAAGCAATAGCTTTTGAGGGGACAATTTATCACCTACCTTCAACTAAGATGGAGTCTTGATTTTTTTTTAATTTAATTATGTCAGGAATAAACAGAGAAACACACTTTTGGGCATGTCTGTAAAACATATTTTCTGGAAGGGTTAACTGAGGAAGGGAGACCTTTCCCTAACAGGTGCAATGTGGTCAGGATATTAAGGTCCATGGAAGAAGCTATTGATTGGGCTGGGCTGGCCTGCCTGCCTTCTCACCCGGGCAGGGTGAGTTCATCTTCTGTCTTGCAGTGACAAAAGAGCTCAGCTTCTCTGTCCCCCTAGTACAGGTTAAAGACTGCAGGTCCCCAGGAATCCCCCGTCACCTGTCTGTGGCTGCATAGACACATAGCAACATAGACTAAGAAGCTACTTGTTTCTCAGCATGTCCAGAAAGCTGCCGTTGTTCAACTATATAGCCTGAATTACAGAAGACAGTTTTAAGCCCCTATTAAATTAAATATTAATTTAATATTTAATATTAAATAATTATCTACTAATAAAAGATTTTTTTATTTTTTACTTTCTTTATTTACATTTCAAATGCTATCCCGAAAGTTCCCTATACCCTCCCCCCGCCCCTGCTCCCCTTACTATTATTATTATTGCTATTACTATTACATCCATGTTTTACCTGTAGGTATGTCTCTGCAATGGTGCCAGATCCTCTGGAACTCGAGTTACAGACAGTTGTGAGTTGCCATGTGGGTGTTGAGAACCCAGCTCCTCTGGAAGAGCAGCCAGTATACTCTTAACCACTAACCCAACTTTCCAGCTCTTAATTTCCTGCTCATCTCCCTTTACTAAAAACAGATCAGCTGCTGGGAAGAACCTTAACCAAAGCCACATCAGAGTTAGCTATGTTTGACCATTATATCCTGCATCTTTAAGTTTTTTCAGTGCTCTGCCATCACCCTTTCCCAGACTTTTACTTGCATTGCCTAACTCCATCATACTTTCTTTACACTTTTTTTTCCATCCCGCATTAGCAGTTAGAATGGCTCTCTTGCCATTCTAATTCAATCCACACAGGCCCCTGTGGGCCATCGTGAGCAGCTAGCCCTCACTTCAGAACATACATCCCTACTATTCCGCCATGCACAGAGACTCCTGTTTCACAGCACCACTGCATCCAGTGACCATCACTTCACCCATCAACTATCTCAGAGTCTTGAGAGGGCATCATCTCTGTCCCAGATCTTTTGCTTGTGAGTCTCTGGAAGCCTTCTAATTATTTTGATCTGACGACCCCACAGTTAACTACTGAGATCTTTAAAAAGTCTCATGCCGGGCGTGGTGGCACACACCTTTAATCCCAGCACTCGGGAGGCAGAGGCAGGTGGATTTCTGAGTTCGAGGCCAGCCTGGTCTACAGAGTGAGTTCCAGGACAGCCAGGNTCGAGGCCAGCCTGGTCTACAGAGTGAGTTCCAGGACAGCCAGGACTATACAGAGAAACCCTGTCTTGAAAAACCAAAAAAAAAAAAAAAAAAAGTCTCATAAAGGGTCACAGCATCAGGAAGGCTGTGAATCACTGCCCTAGAGTCACCTCATGTGGATGCTGGAAACCAAACATCTGTCCTCTGCAAGAATGTGGATTAAAATGTCCCGCATCTGACCCACCACAGAGTTAGGGCCGCTCATGAAGGCGAACATGGGAAGTTTGACTGCATGCACCCCACCCAGCCACTGAGCGGGCATCGGGCTGTGAGAGGCCACAGGATCCCACTCTGGGGGTGGAGAAGCAAAGTCTAAAGTCCCCGCTGACCTGCCAGAGTTGGCTCCTGTTTCCTGGGACCTGCATTGAGGCACCACTGTGAAAGAGCTGAGAATGGAGTATGGGCCTGCAGGGCTGAAGGGAAAAGAGTTGGTTCCCTCAGGGAGCAGAGTCTTTGGCTCGCTCAAACGGTGGCTTTGCTCAGTGGAGACCATAGCTGAGAACGGAGAGAGGCCTTCTGCGGGAGGTTAGATATGGCTCTTTAGAGGAAGACCTGCTCCATTGCTCCAGCAAGGCAGATCCAGATGAGAAGAGCAGTCGGTGGTTTTAAGGTCTTTATTGTCATGGTGGAGAGTTGTGATGAGTGAAACCATACCCCACTTTCTCAAGGCAGACCTGAGGTTAACTAGAAGAGATAGAGAAAGGCACGGCCACATGGAGAGAGGGGAGAAGGGAATGTGGCGAGAGGGGGACCAAGAGGACAAGAGAGTCAAGAGTAAGAGTAAGAGAGTAAGAAAGAGTAAGAGAGGGAGGAAGGGGCAGACAGCCCGTTTTATACTGATCATGCCTACCTGGTTGTTGCCAGGTAACTGTGGGGAGGAGCCTATCTGGCTGTTGCCAGGTAATTGTGGGGGTGAGTGGAGTCCAGACAGAATACCAGGGGCTTGGGGCATTGCCAACAATGGTGACTGACGGCCACAGAATTATGGAGCTGAGACCTCATGTCAGGAGCCTGGTGTCTGGGGGCGTGGCAAACAACAGCAACACCTGCTGGGTCTCCAGGGTTTAAACCTAGCTCAACCAGAAAACATGCTGCCTTTCATGGTCCCACACAAGAACAGCAACAACATTTAAACACCAACCAATCTCTCTGGCCCTGAATTATGTTTTAAATCATGATTCATTTTTTTAGTATAGGAATATGTGCCTTTGTGCATGTGTACATGTTCTCATGTGCACAGATGTCACACTGTCCATATACAGGTCAAAGAATGTGTTTAGGAGTTGGTTCCTTTTTTCTGTCCTGTATTTCCAAGGTCCAAATTCATCTTTTTAGACATAATGGTAGCACGTTTACCCACTGATCCATGTCTGTTGCCAAGAAAAGTTTTCGTGTTTTTTTTTTTACTAATCATAACTAAAATTGCTGAAAATACCATTTCTGTACCATTTTTAACAGCTTCTCAGAGAACAGAGAAAGTTAATCAAATGTCAACTTCTCATGCAGAACCACTAAGCCATGAGACACTCATAATTTTTCTGACTGAGGTTTGCTTCAAGTATCTGAAAAAGAGTCACAAGTAATTTGTGTGCCTAACTCTATGTTACATGAATGTACAGTAACTACTGTCATTTCAAAAGAGAGAAGTAAGAGACCCCTCCTAAGTATTCAGGTGTCTAAAATAAACCTAATATTAAATTCCCAGTTTAATTTTGAAAATTAGAAAAAGATAATTTAAGAAATACGAATGAGATTTAAGCATCCTCCCTTGGTACCTCCTTGTTATTTAGATTCTTTGGGTCTGCTGATTATAGAGTGGTTATCCTATATTTTATGGTTATTATCCACTTATACGTGAGTATGTAACATGCATCCACTTTTAGGTCTGAATTACCTCACTCAGGATGATATTTTCTAATTCCATCCATTTGCCCACAAATTTCATGATAGCCTTTTCTTTAACAACTGTACTAGTACTATCTCATTGTGTAAATGAACCTCATTTTCTTTATCCATTCATCGGTTGAGGGAAATCGGGATTCTTTCTAGTTCCTGGATATTATGAATAAAATTACTATGAACACAGTTGAGCAAGTGTCCTTGTGGTATGGTAGACCATCTTTTTGGTATATGTCAAGGAATGGTATAGCTGGGTCTTCAGGTAAAACTATTCCAAATTTTCTGAGAAATGGTCAAATTGATTTCCAGAGTGATTATACAAGTTTGCATTGGCACCAGAACTGGAGGAATGTTCCCCTTGCTCCATGTTCTCTCCAGCATGTCCTGTCAACTGAGTTTGATCTTAGCCATTCTGATGAGTGTAAGGTAGAATCTCAGTGTAGGTTTGATTTGTATTTCCCTGATGACTAAAGTTGTTAAACATTTCTTTAAGTGTTTCCTGGCCATTAGATATTCCTCTGATAAGAATTATGTTTAGCTTTGAACCCCATTTTAATTGGGTTTCTGATTTGTTGATATCTGACTTCTTGAGTTCATTATATTTGCTACTACCTTCTATATGGTTGGTGAAGATCTTTTCCCATTCTTTAGGCAGCTGTTTTGTCCTATTTACAGTGTCCTTTACCTTAAAGAGACTTTTCAGTTCTATGAAATCCCAAATATTAATTGTTGTTCTTAGGGACTGAGCTATTGGTGTTCTGTTCAAAAAATTGTCTCCTGTGCCAATGCATTCAAGGCTATTCCCTAGTTTCTTTTTTATTAGATTTAGTGAATTTGATTTTATGTCCATGTCTTAGATCCACTTGGATGTGAGTTTTGTATAGGCTAATAAATATGGATCTATTTGAATTCTTGTACATGCAGACATCCAGTTAGAACATCATTTGTTGAAGAAGCTTTCTTTTTTTTTCCACACTGTGGTTTTTGGTTCATTGTCAAAAAAATCAAATGTCTGTAGGTATGTGGATTTATTTCTGGGTCTTTGATTTGGTTCCATTGATCATCCTGTCTGTTTACCAATACCATGCAGTTTCTATGACTCTTTCTGTAGGGCAGCTTGAAATTAGTGACAATGATACCTCTGGAAGTTCTTTTATTATAAAGGATTGTTTTAGCTCTCGTGGTTTTTTGTTTTTTTCATATGAAAGTGATAATTGTTCTTTCAAGGTCCATAAAGAATTGTGTTGAAACTTTGTAGGAAATTTCATTAAATTGCTAAATTGCTTTTTGTAAGATAGTCATTTTTACTATGTTAACCCTACCAATCCATGAACATGGGAAATCTTTTTAGGTTCTGATATCTTCTCCAGCTTCTTTCTTCAGACACTTGAAGTTCTTGTCATATTGGTCACAGAGGGCTCAAGGAAGGATTCTGATCTTACTCAGAAGTGGAAACAAAATAGTCATTGGAGGTGGATGGAAGGAGAGAACTTGGTAGAAGAGGAAATGGAGAGGGGAATGTGTCTGGTGTGTGAGTGGTAGGAAGAGAGTTGGAGGGAAAATTGAACAACCCAGAAAGGATAGAAGACCAACAGAGTTAACTAATCTGGACACTTAGGTGGATCCCAGAGACTGATCAACCATCATAAGAGAATACATGGGCTGGTCCTACTCCTAAACCCAACACATATGTAACAGATGTGCAGCTTGTTCTTCATGCAGGTTCAATAACTAAAGCATGAGCTATCCCTGGCTCAGCTGTCTGTTTATAGAATCTGTTGCCTTAACTGGGCTCCCTAGTTTGGCCTTGGAGGAAGAGGATTCACCTATCCTTGATGTGCCAAGGTGGGTTGGTACCAAGATAGGAATCCCACTTCTCAGATAAGAAGAGGGAGCATGGAGAGGCTATGAGAGGAGGAAACTAGGGGCAAGTGGGGCTATATTGGGATGTAAAGCATATTTATTAATAAATTAATTAATGGAAAAAACAACAGCAATGAAATATGAACTTGGGCATATGCCAAGAATTTGTGTAGTTGAATCAAATAATAAATATACATTTAGCTATTTGAGAATTCTTCACACTGTTTCCAGAGTACTGTACCACTTTTCTACCCCTTCCACAGTGAATGAGGTGTCTCTTCTTCCCACATACTCATCAGCATTAATTGTCAGTAGTTTTCTTAATTTTAGCCATCCATGATGAAAATAAAATATTGCTGTTTTAATATATACTTAACCGAAGATAAAATGTTGCTGTTTTAATAGATACTTAACCCAATCACAAAAGAAGTCACTTGATATGCACTCACTGATAAATGGATATTAGCCCAGAAACTTAGAATACCCAAGATACAATTTGTAAAACACAAGAAAATCAAGAAGAATGACGACCAACATGTGGATACTTCATTCCTCCTTAGACTAGGGAACAAAATACTCATGGAAAAAGTTACAGAGACAAATTTGGAGCTAAGTCGAAAGGATGGTCATCCAGAGACTACACCAACCGGGGATCCATCCAATAATCAGCCACCAAACCCAGAAACTATTGCATATGCCAGCAAGATTTTGCTGAAAGGACCCTGATATAGCTGTCTTGTGTGAGGCTATGCCAGTGCATGGCAAATACAGAAGTAATGCTCACAGTCATCTATTGGACGGAACACAGGACCCCCAATGGAGGAACTAGAGAAATTACCCAAGGAGCTTAAGGACTCTGCAACCCTATAGGTAGAACAACAATATGAACTAACCAGTACCCCCCAGAGCTCATGTCTCTAGCTGCATATGTAGCAGAAAAATATCTAGTCCACCATCATTGGGAAGAGAGGCCCCTAGGTCTTGCAAACTTTATATGTCCCAGTAGAGGGGAACGCCAGGGCCAAGAAGTGGGAGTGGGTGGGTGGGGGAGTAGGGTGGGGGAAGCAATCTAATATATATATATTAGATTGCTAAAGATGTTGACATCCAACTGAGACTTTGTTAACAATAGCTAGGAAATGGAAACAACCTAAATGTCCTCTACTTGATTATTATTGTGCATCACAGCTATAATTTTAGATGTGCATATACTACCTGGAGCAAACACAGAAACCAAGAAAATAAGAATGATCTGTGTCAGGGGTGCTCTATAGAGAGGAAGAATAGGATTACAAAAAGGAAGATGGAAAATGTGGTGGAGCATGGATATTCCTGAGGAGATTTGGAAAGAAGGAGGAAAGAGAGATAAAGAACACTACAGAAGCTTGACAAAGCCACAGGGAAACATATTTTTATGTTTATTTTAAAATGAATGTAATAAATACACATATAAGTATATTTATATACATATATAATTAATACATACATTTATGCCAGTTAGGATGATAATGATCCTATAAAAGCCATAGACTATCAGCAGCAGGTATGGGAAGTCATCCTTATAGTCATTGGCTATAGGATTCAAAGAGAATTCCAAAACAATATAAGAAATTGCCATTGGACTTGTTTGCTTGCCAGAACTTGAAGGGAAGACACTGTTGCTAAAGACACCTTATACTTCCAACATAGGATTTAGAGAAATAGAGCTGAAACTGACATGAAAGCCTTCTTTCTGAAGACTACCTCTCATAACAGATGAATATGTAGCACAAGCTTCCTAGAGAGAAAAACAGTCAAAAGTTCTACCCAGCTATATATCATACATACCACAACAATGACTGTCATGAAAAATATTTCCCCAATGGTGGAATAGTAGCAGTTATATCTTGGAGTCAGCCAACAATCACTTAATTGCTCTTAAGACCCACTCACTGGGAAGGAATTAATTTATCTATGAACTTAGGCAGTGGCTGATGAGGTCATGGACCCTAATGTTGCCTAATTCCTTAACCAGTATAATTACCAATTGCATTCTAAGTAACTATCCTTTATCCACAAATAAATATAGTGTTCACTCACAATTAAAGAAGCTGCTTTCTGCTGCAGATAAAGAAAATCACACAAATCCACAACTAGATAATAGGCACAGAACAACTGTTCACAGACTACAGAACACCAATTCATATATTACACTGAGTTGTAACTCAGTCCCTATACCTAAGGCTCAGGGAACATCACAGAAAGGCAGTTCCTCATAAAATTGGACATAGTACTATCTGAGGACCCATCAATACCACTCCTGACATACCCAGAAGATGCTCCAAAATGTAATAAGGACACATGTTCCACTATTTCATAGCAGCCTTATTTATAATAGCAAGATGGAAAGAACACAGATGTCCCTCAACAGAGGAATGGATACAGAAAATGTGGTACATTTACACAATGGAGTACTACTCAGCTATTAAAAACAATGAATGTATGGAATTCATAGCCAAATGGTTGGATCTGGATTATATCATCCTGAGTGAGGTAACCCAATCACAAAAGAACACACATGATATGCACTCACTGATAAGTGGATACTAGCTAGCCCAGATGCCCAGAAGTCCGGAATACCCAAGATACAATTAACAAACCACATGAAACTCAAGAAGAAAGACCATAGTGTGGATACTTCTATCCATCCTAGAAGGGGATAACAAAACACCCAAGGAAGTTGTTACAGAGGCAGAGTGTGGAGTAGAGACTGAAGAAATGACCATCTAGAGACTGACTCACCTGGGGATCCATCCCATTTATAATCACCAAACCCAAACACTGTTGTGGATGCCAACTAGTGCTTGCTGACAGGAGCCTGATATAGCGCTCTCCTGAGAGGCTCTGCCAGTGCCTCACAAATACAGAAGTGGATGCTCACAGCCATCCATTGCACTGAGCATAGGATTCCCCAATGAAGGAGAAAGAACCCAAGGAGCTGAAGAGGTTTGCAGACCCATAGGAGGAACAACAATATATACTAGCCAGTATCCCCAAAGCTCCCAGGGACTAAACCACCAACCAAAGAGCACACATGGTGGGACTCATGATTCCAGCTGCATATGCAGCAGAGGATGACCTAGTAAGATATCAGTGGGAAGAGAGGCCCTTTATCCTATGAAGGCTTTATGCCCCAGTGTGGGGGAATGCCAGCGCCAGGAAGTGGGAGTGGGTGGAACTAGAAAATATCATCTTTTGTGAGGTAACTCAGACCTCACAAAAAGTACATGCATGATATCTACTCACTAATAAGTGGATATTTGACAAAAAAAAAAAAAAGTACAGATACTGTCCACAGAACTCAAAAAGTTCAACAAGCTAAAGGGCCCAAGTGAGGACACCTCAGTCCCACTTGGAAGGGAGAAGAAAGCAATTATAAGGCAGGGAGAGAGGAATCTGGGAGGGAAAGGGAACTGGGGGAGGGGGAGAGGGGAACAAGATCTGATATTGGGGGGGGGGAGGACTGAAGCCCTGAGGGCCAGCAGAAAGAATTGAAACAGGCAACCTCTGGAGGTAGGAGGGTAGGAGTACCCTCAAGATTATACCAGAAACCTGGGAGGTGAGAGACTCTGAGGACTCAAAGGGAGAGACCCTAGATGTAATGGTCTACAAGGGGGAGAGGGAATTTGTAGAGCCCACCTCCAGCAGAAAGACAGGGCAACAAGTGAGTGATCAGGTTGTCATCCCACTGTCAAAACTCTGACCCATAATTTTTCTTGTCTAAAAGAACTTCAAAAATGGAGAGGAGCCTGAGGACAAGAAGGTCCAGTGACAGGTCCAAAATAGAATCCAGCTCATGGAGAGGCCCCAAGGCCAGACACTATTACTGAGGCCATGGTGCACTCCCCAAAAGGGACCTATCATGACTGCCGTCTGAAAGACCCAATAAGCAGCTCAAAGAGTCAGATGCAGTTCTTTGTACCTAACCAATGGACAGAAGCTGCTGACCCCGTGGTTGAATTAGGGAAAAGCTGGAAGAAGCTGAGGAGGAGGGCAGCCCTTTAGGAGGACCAGCAGTCTCAATTAACCTGGACCCCTGAGATCTCTAGACACTGACCCACCAACCATGCAGCACATACCAGCTAACATGAGGCCTTCAACACATATATAGCAGAGATCTTCTGGGTCTGGGTGCAGTTGGAGAAGATGCACCTTACTTACCCTCAAGAGACTGGAGGCTCTAGGGAGTTTAAAGGTGTGCTGGGGCTGGGCTGGGGGGTGAGGACATCCTCGTGGAAACAGTGGGGTTGGGAGGAGGTATGGGATGTGGAAGAGTGGACTGGGAGAGGAATAAAATCTGGAATATAAAAAAAAGATTAAATAAAAAGAAGAAAATTACAAATAAAAAGAATTGTCTTGGTCACGGTGTCCCTTCAAAGCAGTAGAACAGTGATTAACATATAACTTGTACCAGAGACTGGGAATTGCTGTTACAGGCCTGGCTGTTCGGAGTAGTGGAGGAATATAGAAGACTTTAAGCCATTGGTGTAGAAAAGCTGTTGGGAACTCAGAGTAGGACTTAATGAGCCATCCTAGTGGGACTATAGAAGGCAGTGGTGCTCAATGCAATATCAACTGTGTGAGCCCAGCTGAAGAAGATTCAGAAAGGAAGAGTAATGGTACGTGCAAGTGGTCTAATTTTTTTAAGTGGCTTATTTTTGCCATTGCCCTAAAAATTTGCTGTAGACTAAATTGGAGAGTTTTGAATTAGTAGCACTAATGGGTCATCTCAAGGCATCCTTGTATTGACTGTGTTGTATAATTATTAGTGGAATAATTATCTCTTCCAGATCTAAAAATAAAAGGAGAAAGGTGAACAAGGAAAAACTCAAAATGTACAGTTAAGAAGCACCAGGAAATTTAATGTCTAGTGCTCAAGAGATAAAATGTTTTTAAAGAAAAACCTAATGCTAAGTGGAATAAAGGGAGTGATGACCACAGGAAAACACCCCACCCAGCTGAGCTTTCAACTTGTGAAAAGAGATGGAAAGAAAGCTTAAGCAGTGAAAGAAACTACCAAAGAAAACTGAATGTGAAGGTAGTTGATGGAGGAGGCCAAGTTCAGGCCCCATCATGCAGCAGGACTTGGCAAAAGGGCCACATGGTTCTGGATTTAGAGTCAAGATTAGAGAAAACAAGTTGTAAAATGACGTTCTATGGCTAAGAAAACCACTGAAGCCAGTTGTGGGTCAGGGGTAAACCTTGTGGAGGCCCAGAGAGGCCACTGTGTGAAGCTGTAAAGGTGATGCCTTAACAGGGCCTCCAATGGGGGAGCTAGAGAAAGTACCCAAGGAGTTGTAGGGGGCTGCAACCCTGTAGGTGGAACAACAATATGAACTAACCAGTCCCCCCTGAGCTCGTGTCTCTAGCTGCCTATGTAGCAGAAGATGGGCTAGTCGGCCATCACTGGGAAGAGAGGCACCTTGGTCTTGCCAACTTTATATGACCCAGCACAGGGGAAGGCCAGGGCCAAGAAGTAGGAGTGGGTGGGTAGGGGAGCAGGGCAGGGGAGGGTATAGGGAACTTTCGGCATAGCACTTGAAATGTAAATAAAGAAAATATCTAATAAAAATTTTAAAAAAACGGTGATACCTTGGTTTCACTGGAGACAAGATGTTAGATGGCACAGTTGTGGGATGCCTGTTAAGGAAAGTGTGGAGCCAGCCAAAGAGAGAAAAGTATGTTGCAGTCAACAAAGCCGAGAGTAGCTGGAGCGCTGAAGAGCACTTTGACATCAGACATGGAGACTCAGAATTTGAAGTTTTGGCCTGCTGTGTTTCGTTCTTGCTTTGGTGCAGTATTTCTTCACCATGTTCTCTTTCCTTTCTTTTGGAATGGCAAGGGAAATCTTGTACCAATGCGTGCTGGAACAGTGTGATCGGCTTTTTAATGTTGATTTTAACAGGTGTTTGCAGTTGATTGCCGCGAGTCTAAAAGGAAACTTTCAACTTTGGACTTTTAAACAGTGTTGAGATGGTAGTAGACTATGGGAAACTTTGAAGTCAGACTAAGTGAATTTTGCCATTATGATATATCTATAAACCTAAGGGATCCAGGGAGTGACATGTGGAAGACTGAATAAGAATGACCATCCAGGACTGGAGAGATCAGTCAGCAATTAAGAGCACTGACTGCTCTTCCAGAAGACCAGAGTTCAACTCCCAGCATTCACGTGGCAATTCACGACTGTCTGTAACACTATAATCTGACACCCTTATACAGAAATACATATAGGCAAAACACCGATAAATAAATAAATAAATAAATAAATATTTTCTATATAAAAAATGACTTCCCATAGGCTCATATATTTGATTGCTTAGACATGAGGGTGTGGCACTATTGAAAGAATTAGAAGTATCAGAGGGGTGTGTTTGTTGAAGGAAGTATGTAACTGGGAGTGGCCTTTGGGGTTTCAAATGCCCATGCTAAACTCTCTCTCTCTCTCTCTCTCTCTCTCTCTCTGTGTGTGTGTGTGTGTGTGTGTGTGTGTGTGTGTGTTTTCTTGCTTGTAGATCAGGATGCTGCTTTCAATTCCAATACCATGTTCCCTGCCATCTGCCATGATAATGGACCAAGCCTATGGAAGTGTAAACAAGCCCCTAATTAAGTGCTTTACTTTATAAGAAAAGTACTTATAAGTACTTTTTTTGTCTTGGTTATGGTATTTCTTTACATCAATAGAAAGGTGACTAAGATAGAGTTGGTAAGTACTAATACATGTAATTCTCCAAAAATTTAAAAATGTTATAAGTTATAAAATTGTAATTCAAAAGCCACCATCTGATTAAGAAAGAAGTGTAAGATAAAGTCTTACAATATCTTCAGCAAATATAATTATTTAAAATGTTGAATATTCAAGCGGTTAAACTTTATTTGAAAGTATATTAATATCATATATTTCACTATTTCAGTGGTAATATCTGTCAACATTCTAATGCCTAGAACCTGTGACTTTTACTTTCATAGGGCAAACCATTGTGTTTCATTTAAGAGTCTTGAGAAGAGGAATCTAATCTGCATGATAAGGGTGCAGGGGGTCTATAAGTACAGTCCTATAAATCCTTAGAAGAGAAAAGTTATGGAGTTAGAGGCAAACCACATAGGAGAAAGCCATGAGAGAGTGGAAGCAGAGGTTAGAATGATGTGACTACAAGGACAATGCCAATGACGCTGATAGGCACTAAAAAGTGGAAATAACATGAGAAAGAGTCACTCCTCCCCTGAGTCTCCAGAAAGAGCTCAGCCCTGAAGATACTCCAGCAATTTCAGATTTCCAAATTAAATTTCCACCCTTTTAATAGCCAACCTCAGTTCTTAGATGTATTGGAACACCAACGATAGCAACATCATTGTGTGCTGGGCGTGGGTGAATCTGTTTTTGTTGTTGTTGTTTTGTTTTGTTTTTGTTTTTGTTTTTGTTTTTTCTGTGTTTGGTCTACTGGAGTAGGACCATTCATGTACATTCCCTTGGCATGCTTAGCTCCCAGAGTTGCCAGGAAAGACAATAGAGAAAAACTTAAAACTTAGCAAAGACAGAATTCTATAGTGAAACAAATACTGAATCAATGGCACTGCAGACAGAAGACCTAACAAATGAGTATGGAGCCCATTAAATCAGTAGACAAGGTAACTTAAATATTGTTACCCTTAAAGATTATTCACCTTGTCAAGAAGGGAAAGTAGATGGTGGGAAGATGGCTTAGCAGGTAAAAGTACTTGCTGCTATATAGGGAAGCTTACGACTTTGGTTGAAACTCTCAGTACTCATAGAAAGAAACAGGCAGGGATGTGGGTCTAGAACTCCTTCTGCATGGTGACAGGAAGATGGTTGGAGCTTCCTGGTTGCCAATTCTAGGTCCAGTGCATAAGAGTGGAATATTGTGTATCATTCTTGACATCTAGGAATAGTAAGTCCAGAGAATGGTAGCTTAGATGACAGGTAAACAAAGTAGAATCTGAGCTGTAATACTAAGATACAAAGCCACGAAGTGGTTGTTAGATAAGGGGACTTCATGGAACTGTTTTCAGGAAGACACCATCATGTACTGATTTCTGTAATAGAAAATAAATTTGAAGAATTTATGTGAAAATTCACTTTAGTGGAAGAATTCATTCCCTAATATGATTGGTATTTTGAAAAATAAAGTATTTCCTCATTCACTAGGCTCTAACAGCTGGCAATGAATTTGCATTCGCTTTGTCAATTCAGTGGTAAGTGTCTATACTTAAAACTCAACTACTAGACAGGTCATTAAAATTTCTTTGGTTGTTCAGAACAGAATTTTGATTACCTTTAATTCTGAAAAGAGTAAGACTCAAATAAAAGCCCTCAGTGCATTATATAAAGTTCATTTAAGGGTAGCCAAATGGATTTTATAAAAAGAATCTAGGGAATTAACTACCAAAACGAAAAAAAAAAAATTCAAGTTTACATTTCCTTCTCTCAGTGCTAAGTGATAGTGTACTGAGACTATTTAGAATATAGTAAATGTATTATGGCTCCATGGGCCATAGACTTAGTTAAGTCTATGACTTAATCTTCCAGAAAAGAAAAATATTCTAAGAAAGAAAACTTTGGAAGGGAACCATAATGCCATATGTCATATATGAAGTGACATCATGGGCAAGCTACTTTTGTGACGACATTTCTGTGCTGAACCAACAGCTATCTTGCAGTCCTTACTTTGGACAACTAAAAAAAAAGAAAGAAAAAAAAAAGAACAGCAACAACAAAACAGTAAAAGTCCTTCCTAAAGTAACTGCCAGTGACTGACTAGAAGGGAAAGAGAAAACAGAAATGCCACGCTAGGAAAACACTGAAAGTTTCTATAAATGTAACTTTTATTTCCTGAGATGAAGTGATGAGAACTGTACAGAAACTGCTCGAATATACAACTTAATCTGATCCCTAAGCATTTTCATCTCTCTTCTAACTATGCCTGTGCCTAGGCCTGGAAGCTTCTGGCCTCCATACAATCTAATCTTCCAAACTGACTGGTGCCTGATGTAAAAGTAACTTTTATTCACTGGATGTAGTTGTCATCACAGAGGCTTATGGTTGAATATGCTCACATTTTCTAGTTTTCCTGAACCCTTGCTGGCTGGTTCAACTTAAGTGTCCTGATTCACACTCACCTCCAAGCTGACTGATTCAATCTGGCGTCTCTTGGCTTCTAACTAAATTGCTCTGCTTGGCCACACACTACTTCTTATAATTGGTTCTAATTTTCTGACTCCTTCCATTAGATGTCACTTCTAAATATGGCTGCTTTCTTTTATAAACTAACCTTACATTTTGTTGGAGATTAAAGGCAAGTACTAAGTGCATGTCTGTATTCCAGGCAGATCATACTGCAATTACAGAAGGTGTCTGCATTTCAGCCAGATCACATAGATCTAGAAGTCTTTGGATTCTATCCCTTGCTGGATTAAAACTCCCCTCTACAAGGTTCCATTCACCCAACTTGAATGTATCTGTTACTTAATGGTCCCTTAACAATTTTCAGTGTACAAGCCAATTATTGATGATAGACAAGAGCTACAAAAATTAAGTCTTGAATTTGCAGAGTTAGCCTCACTATCCAGAAAACTATGACTTAATTTCTATTTCGAAGACAAACATCTCATTTTCAAGGATTAAATCACACCAGAAATCTCTGCTTCACACTTATCTCTAATTAATATAATCTAATGACCCAGGAATTATCTAAAAATATGAATAGTAAGCACAGACAAGCAAGCCTTTTGTCTCACATGGAAACTCTAGAGCAGTGGTTCTTAACCTATAGGCTTCAACCCCGATGGAGGTCATGACCCTTTCACAGGGGTCACCTAAGCTCATCATGAAATATATGTTTACATTATGAGGCATGACAGTAGCAAATTATAGCTATGAAGTAGCTACAAAAGCAATTTTATGGTTGGGCTCACCATAAAATTAGGAACTGTATTAGAAGGTAGCAGCATTAGGAAGGTTAAGAACTATTGCTCTATAGTTACCATTAATTTCCATGGCTGCATTTCATTTTGCATTGTTCATTCTAATATTTGTGGGGCTTTTTGTTATTTACATGCCATATTTGTACACATGGAAAGTTCAGTGAATGAACAAGAAGATAAAACAGCTGTTAATGAATTTATCACTGTATCTTTTTTACCAGTGATAAATCTATTTACAAAGCTCACAGCTCCCAATGCATGTGTGAGTGGAAAAAATAATATTTGAAAAGCAATAAATATCTGCTGCCCTACACACTCTACACTTGGCATGAAACGGGGGGGGGGGATGTTCTCTCAGTCAATAAATCCATCTTTACTGCTGAATCATAATTTTACAGACAAAAGGAAATTTTTTAATACAATACTAATTCTTCAATTAAAAACAATAGTAAGGGTGTTGATAGATAACATCAGAACAGGATGTTGGGCTCAAATACAATCCAACATAACCATTCTTTCCCAGTAAAAAGCCACATACTGCAAAGGATTTTTTGTTTCCAATGTGCATCAGACTTCATAATTCATATAATGTTGCTAATAATACTGAAATTCAGTTGAATTTTTTGCAATGATTATCATACACTAAAGATGTAGATGATATCACATAAAGAGGTTAAGAATTGTGAGCAAGCCAATCTGGTGACCAGGTGGAGGTCTTCAGGAATCTGAGCTGAGATTGCAGTGGAAATGGCTTCTGTGAAGGTGAATGAAGCTGTCTTATGTGAGTCTCTGCTAGAGTTTAAGTTTTTCCTTAACCAACATGTATGTATTTGTGTGAGTCTTTTTGCATATGGTGTTTTGTTCTCTCTATCTTGAGGTCAAAGGAGTTCAGAACAACATAACAAGATTATTAAATACACACTTAAATACATGGCTAAAAATAGCTTCAGGTCCAATAGCTTCTACAATACATGCATAAGGAAATGGTGGACTAAAGGCTTCAAAAGAGAGTATTTAATTCTACACTGGTTAGATAAGGAAAACAAACAATAAAAAGAAATTGAACCGTGTTCTTACAATGAAATGAACATTTTCCAGAACAAAAATGATGAATGGGCATTCCTTCTACACTCTCTTCCTCCATGAACAACTTGTTACATTCCCTAAATCTATCTTTATGTCCTTCTTTCCTTCCTTCCTTCCTTCCTTCCTTCCTTCCTTCCTTCCTTCCTTCCTTCCTTTCTTCCTTCCTCCCTTCCTCCCTCCCCTTTTCCCCATTTTCTCTCCTTCCTAATTCTTCCCTCCCTCCTTCCCTCCTTCCCTCCATCTGTTTGAATTTTATTCACTTTATTAACTGTGCATTTTTACATACAAATGGGTCAACCTACTAACGTAGACACACTGGATCCAAACACAGCCTCTGATCAGAAATCAACAACACGGTCCCCACCTAGGAAAGACACAATGAATGAGTGAACTGAGCAAGGAAATATTTGGTAAAGTCAAGAAAAAGGAGAGGGTGTATGGTGGTTTGAATATTCTTGGCCCATGGGAAGTGGCACTATTAGGAGTTCTGTTTTTATTGGAGGAGGTGTAGCCTTGTTAGAGGAAGTATGTCACTGTGGAGACAGGACTTTGAGGTTTCATATATATGTTCAAGTCTGGCCAGTGTGATCGAGAGTCTCCTCTTAGCTGACTGCTGAAAACAATCCCCTTCTGCTGCCTGCAGATCAAAATGTAGGACTCTTGGCTCCATGCATGCATGCTGCCATGCTCTTCCTAACATAATGGTAATGGACTGAACCTCTGAAACTGTAAGCCAACCCCAATTAAATGTTTTCCTTTATAAGAGTTGCCTGGGTCACATTGTCTCTTTAGAGCAATGAAACAGAGGGAGACCACAGTATTCATCTCATGGAAGTAGCAGAAGTGGGAGCTTTAGGCAACATTTATAGTGATGGATATGGAAATTAGCACCCTCACACAAATTACTCAACTGTGGAGCTGAGCATTTCTGTGACTTATCATATTTTTTCCATGAACACTGTCTTAGGATTATTATGACCAAAAGCAAGTTAGGGAAGAAATGATTTATTTCACTCACAGTTTCATATAAGAGTTCATCACCAAAAGCAATGAGGACAAGAATTCAATCAGGACAGGAACCTGGAGGCAGAAACTGATGCAAAGGCCATGACAGAGTACTACCTACTGTCTTGCTTTCCTTGGCTTTCTCACCTTGGTTTTCTTATAAAGAATCTGGGATGACCAGCCCAGGGCTGGTTCCACCCACAATGGACTGGGCCCTTCCCCATCAAAAACTAATTAAGAAATTATCCACAGGGTTACTTATAGTTCTATCTTACGGAGGCATTTTTCTCAATTGAGGTTCCCTCCCCTCTGATGACTATAGCTTGGGTCAAGTTGATATAAATCTAATCAGCAAAATTTCCTTACACTTGTCTCCACCCATCTCATCACAGAGCTGCATAATATGTGTGACTCTACTAAAAATTTTAAGTAAATTATCAAGCCTGTTGTGGCTTATCAGTCCTCAAGGTAGCTGTCTTCTCTCCACAGGAATTCTAATTCTTAAGTATCATAAGTAGGTATTTTTGATTAGTTCCATTTTATCCTGGTTCTTTTTCTGGACTTATGTGGGGACTGTAATCCCTGATTCCCACTGAACAGTATACAGATATGACTCTTAACCCTAAATACCTCAGCTTTCCCTGGACTGGTCCAACCACCTCCCCAAATCTTTATCTAGAAGTTCTTACCTATCAAGTTTGCTAACTCTATCTCCATGCACCATGTTGTATTAAACTGTCATATCTGAAAACTACCCAGAATTGGATTTCAACCATTTTCGTAAATTAGTAACATGGGATCTCATGATGATTATACAACTGCTGTTCCAAAATTTCTTCCCAGACAAAATAGGAAAGGCAATAGCTGTTCATAAATTAAATAACAGATTGTGTCCTGAAAAAACAAAGCATATCTGGAGAGAGAGAGAGAGAGAGAGAGAGAGAGAGAGAGAGAGAGAGAGAGAGCTAGCTCCTGTTCCCCCACCATGAAAAGCTCTAGAACAAAGAACACAAGTCTCTCTGAAAGAAGACTGTCCTGATGTGAACTCCAGCCTTTATACATGCTAGCTTTATCTTTTTGGCCTTCAGACTCTGGTCTTCTGTTTTTTATTAGTAAAATGGAAATAATAAAATCAGCCTCAGAATGTTTTGTGGATTAGATAAACACCTCTTCTGTTGTCTGTCAACAGTAATTTCCCCACCTATTCTCTCTACACCTATGAGAATATGATGGCAATGGTACTTAACCTTCACATCCAATCCTGAACAACCCCTTCACTGTGGCTAATAGCATCACATCTTCAACTTGGACACAACACCTTACATGTCTGTGAAGATACTGCCAGTTCCTAATTCATACTACTTTAGGGATTGTTAAGGCTCAATAATGTTCCAAAAGATGAATAACAAATAAAAAAAAATGAGGAAATTTACAACTCTTGTTGGCATTCACTAGGTTTCAAAATCCACTTACAATATGTGAGGATAAGTACTAATTGCTCATCTTGTTTGACATTTATGAAGCACATATGGTGAGTTAATTATTTGCATATCCATATTCATAGTTGCAACTACTGGGAATGAAAAGCACCTCATATACCTAGCATGATCCATATCACATAGCAATAACAACCTTGGCTAATAGTTAGGTAGAAGCATATTCTAATTTTAAGTAATTTTATCTTTATTGATGTTTTGCTTGTGTATATAAAAGTGTTCTGCACATGTGCAGCACTCTCAGAGTCCAGAAGAGGCCAACAGACCCCATGGAACTAAAATTACAAATGGCTGTGAGCCACCATATGGCCAGTAGATACTGATCTCAGATCCGCTGCAAAAGCAGCAAATACAAGGAACCACTGAGCCATTCCTCCAGCTCCAAGCATCCTTAAAGAGATGCAACTCTGTCTTACAGTGCCTCAAAAGATATCCAGCATCATCACAAGATAGTGGCGGAGTCATCTTTAAATAATTTTTGTGATTAACAAGGTATAGGGTCATACCTATAATCTATAAATAATGCCAGCCTGGAGGCCGAGGCAAGAGGGTTAGGTGGTCAAACTAAGCGTCACCTCAGTATGGAGTACGAGACCAGTCTCAGTCGCATGAGATCTTGTCTCAAAAGACACACTCATGCAGAAGATAGGAGAGTTGCTATTATACAATCTTTTCTTATATGAGGACCTCAAGTACTTTGCAGAATGCTTTGTTGAACTGCCTATAGCTTTAAATGTTGGGGTTTGGTCTGTTGCTCTGTATTGTAATCCTAACTTTGGGCCCCCATGACCTGATTGTCCCAGAGACTGTAGATAGACCCAAGTGACACTATGTGACCTGGCCCACAAAGTTATTTCTGATTGGTAAATAAAGATACCTCCAGCCTATAACTTGGCATAATTAAGATAGTTGGGGCTTGATGTTCCTGGCCAGGGACTTGAAAAAGAACACAAGGGAGGGTGAAGAAGAGGAGGAGGAGGAAGAAAAAGATACAATGGGCTAGGAGTCAAGAGAACATAGTCCTGAAGGGTAACCAACTGGAGTTAAGAGCATCCCAGATGAAACATAGTAAGTAATAACTCAGGGTTATCAATGGAAAAGTAGATTCTAATAGCATAAAAGGGAGATATCTGCCCAGCTCTAGGGCTGATTAAGGCTTATTGTAAAAATAAAGGTTGTGTGTAACTTTTATCCAGAAACTAAATGATCAGAGGCTAGTAGAAACCCAGTATTGGGATCAAAATTTTCTACAACATATTGGCACCTCAACATCTGGCAAAAACTCACTTTAAAAAAAATAATTAATTTCAGATTCTTGAATGAAAGACATACGCTGTCCCTTTACAATTAGGAGGCAGGGAGAATTGGTTTCTTAGCAAAGTTGGTTTTTCCCCAAACCCTGCTGGTTTTCCCCAAACCATGTGGGGATTGAAACAAGGGCTAAAATATGTCCTAATTTGGAGTACATAATTCTGGGGTTCATAGCATAAGCTAAGACACAGCTCTGCCCCCCAAACCAAACAAACATCACAAGCAGTAGGCTTGAACTTCAGCTGGAGTCTTCTCAAATGCAGCTCAGTCACAGGAATGCTAAAAAGCCCCTGCTGTACAGTGCTTTGCCAAATGTTGTACCGAAGTGCTTATAGCTTAAAGAATTTGCCATACTACTCTGCAGAAGAGTCAACTGAAAAATGTCATGACTTATCAACATGATTCAGTCAAGTTACCCAAGAGCTGGGAGGTGGTTTAGAGTGTAAAAGTGCTAGACACAGAAGCCTGACAACCTGAGCTTGATTACCAAATCTTATATAAGAAATTGGATACAGTGGCATGTGCCTATAATGCTAGTACTCATACAGAGAGATGGGGGAGGGATAAAGATAGGAGAACTGGTTGTAGAGCTATGAGCCAGTCAGCCTGAAGAATACAGTGGCAGAAACAAGAGACCCGACCACAGCAAGGCAGAAGGTAAGACCCAACTCCCAGAGGTTGTTCTTTGACCTCTACACAGGTCAAATAACAGGCACATGTACAAACACAGAGAGAGAGAGAGAGAGAGAGAGAGAGAGAGAGAGAGAGAGAGAGAGAGAGAGAGAAGGAAGAAGAAGAAGAAGAAGAAGAAGAAGAAGAAGAAGAAGAAGAAGAAGAAGAAGAAGAAGAAGAAGAAGAAGAAGAAGAAGAAGAAGAANGAAGAAGAAGAAGAAGAAGAAGAAGAAGAAGAAGAAGAAGAAGAAGAAGAAGAAGAAGAAGAAGAAGAAGAAGAAGAAGAAGAAGAAGAAAACTGTTTTAATACAAAGTCAAAATAATCCAGAGAAGAAAACAGTGTGCCTGGCTCTTAAAGTCAGTTTAGGATTCCATGTCATAGTGATCAGAGTAGCCTTTGAAGTAATTTTCAAGCCCATAAAATGGAATCAGAGCTCTTTCCAGAACTGACTCCATCATGTCACCAATGTGTCCAAGTTTAGTAAACACTTAAAATTCTGAGACTTTAATAGACCAATGACACCTTTTGAAACTGTGTGATAATATTCAAGCAATTTACTTACAGACAAGATGCAAGCTTTAGTCTTACACCTGAATAAACAAATGTATGTATGACTTGTATGTATGACTAAACATACAAGCACAGAGATCTGAAATGCTGGTTCTGTTTTTGACATTAAAGTTCAGATAGAAAATTCTGTTTCATAATTGGATTATAATTGTTGATAAGGGAAATATTATATTGTTTTTAAACAGGAAAAATGTATAGATTTGCTATCACTTTGGGCATGACTAATCATAAATCTATTTCTAGGAAGTGAGTATTAAAAAATAAAAAACTTGAACTAAGTAAACGTGTACTCTCCCATGATCCTTTCTTTTTCCCTATGAAGAGTTCAAAAATGGTCCCAGTCACTTGGAAGACCTTTGTGAGATCTACCTTTGCAAGTCTGATTAGAAAAATTTTTAACAATCCCACAAAATAAAAGCAACAAAAGTGAAATCCATTGAATAAAAGAATCCTTTCCCTAGATTAGTTTTCCAAACCCTCTGCCAGAGCAAACACATGGTCCGTATTAGTCAGCTGGGTCCGCATCAATGTGTCAGCTGTACGAGCTGCTCAGGGTCCTTTGCCAAATCTATGACACTAAATCCCACTGTTTTTAAACCTAACTCCAAACATCCTTTTAAGTTCACAGAACACTCTAAATGTAGCATAAATGTGCATTCTAAACCTTCTCCATTTTGGAAGCATTTGAGCCTGTTTCTCTTGAATAAATCTCACCCTGAACTCCTTTAGGTACCTGCTGACAGAGAAGAACAAAAGTCCTTGCCTTTCGGCACAATGTGGAGAGAGATGAGAAAGCTTTCTTTCCTTCCTTATTTCTTGATTTCTTCTTTTCTTTCTTTGTCAATGTATTTTTCAAGTATTCCCTAAGGCAATTAGAGATACTAAAATAATTCGACAAGAAATGTTATCGTATCCTTGAAATATGTTATTTGAAAGAACAAATACGTTTCATGTTTTCTCCCTCAGCCATGTCACTGAAGAAGTCCCTTGTGCTGTCAAAGAGCAACCATACCAGTCTAGCCCACAACGCTTTCTCACACGTAAATAATAGTACATGACGTAGAATATCTTATTTTCAAATATGAGGTTGACTGTGATAAAAAAAATTTCATTATTTCTGAGAAATAAAAGGAGAAAAATGTCTTCCTTGTAGATCAACATTACTTTCACTATGACAATGAAGCTAATTAACCATGATGTCAACTTACCACAACCCCTAAAAGGTCATTGACTCGTATTATGCCATATTCTAGGCATTAATTGAACAAGACAAAATATCTGTGGTTTCCCACTTACTTTAGATATTTACAGTTCCATCTAGCCATGCATAAACATTTCACTTTCTTGAGGGAGAAGATCAGAGGAAACATCCACAAACACTCAGTTATCACACCTACACAAACACACACACACACACACACACACACACACACAAAATACATCTTTTCTACCTACTATGTTTGATCTTGGGTTAAAACAGAAAATCGGCTCCTCTCTTCATCCAATTCTCCCAGCAAGCCCAGTGTCTCCACTAAAACTCTAATCTTACCTGTTTTCTCCAACACCTAAGCATTATCTCCCACTAGGGTGGGGGCGGGAATGGGGGCATCCTCTTGAAGATGCCCCAGTGTAGAGGAATGTAGAGGTGGTGAGGCAGGAGTGGATAGGTGGGTGGGGGAACACCCTCATAGAAGCAATGTAAGGGGGAATGGTATAGGGGGTTACAGAGGGATAAACAGAAAAGGGGTAACATTTGAAATGTAAATTTTAAAATATCCCATTTTTAAAAAGAATAAAAAGAGAAAAACTAATCCCTATCTCAAGGTTTGTACTGGATAGCTTTGTGTCAACTTGACACAGCTGGAGTTATCACAGAGAAAGGAGCTTCAGTTGGGGAAGTGACTCCATGAGATGCAGCTGTAAGGCATTTTCTCAATTAGTGATTAAGCAGGGCCCCTTGTGGGTGGTGCCATCTCTGGGCTGGTAGTCTTGGGTTCTATAAGAGAGTGGACTGAGCAAGCCAGTAAAGAACATCCCTCCATGGCTTCTGCATCAGCTCCTGCTTTCTGGCCTGCTTGAGTTCCAGTCCTGCATCCTTTGGTGATCAACAGCAGTATGGAAATGTAAGCCGAATAAACCCTTTCCTCCCCAACTTGCTTCTTGGTCATGATGTTTTGTCCAGGAATAGAAACCCTGATTAAGACAAGGTTGCTCCATCAATGTAAAAAAAAATGACTTTTATGAAACTAGAGGTGGCTCAGTGGTTAATGTGTATTGGTCTTGAGGAGGTCCTGAGTTTGATTATCAACACACACATTAAACAGTGCACAATGCAAGTGCTTGGACTACACACACACATGCGCGCGCGTGCATGCACACACACAAACACACACACACACACACACACACAGAGAGAGAGAGAGAGAGAGAGAGAGAGAGAGAGAGAGAGAGAGAGAAGGCAGGCAGGCAGGCAGGCAGACAGACAGACAGACAGACAGACAGACATCACTCTGGTCTCCTTGGTGTGCCTGAGATTGCCAGGCACCCTTCCACCTGAAGATCCTTGTACTTTTCTTCTCTCTCTTAGAATGCTCACTAGTCATAACAAATAATCTTTGGCCCAGTTGAGTTTAAATTTAACATATTACCTTCTTAGAATTGTTTCTCTGAGTGCCTTTCATAAAATTGCAAACCCCTTACGCCTCTCCTTTCATCCCTGCTTTCTCTTTGACATCATAATCCTTACCACCACACTGCTTGCTTTCTCACTTGCAATCTCTGACACGGTGTGAGGCTTTGTGCGGCTTCTTTGCTCCTGTAGTACCAGTGTCTTCAATGTCTAGGGATGTTGTAAGATCTCAGTAAGCACTTTTGAGATAATATTGCAACTGAGAAGTGAAATATGATCATTAAAGCACAGATGGCAGAGTGGAGGAGTTCTGAATGTAAGCCCTGGCTCTTTCTCTTACTGATAAGTTAATTCTCCTTAGAAAATTAATTTCTTTTAAATGGTGCCTATCTCTGAAAATGCTTTCTTATAAACCTGAATGGAAATAATAACATATAAACCATATTACCCAAAAATTCTAATTGCAATGATTTGTAGTCACCATTAGCAAAAAGTATTAAGATTTCCCAAACAGATATAGTAATGTTTAAATTACTAAGTTAATTACTTTAATTGATTCAATTTTAATAAAAAAAATGACTTTTCATTAAATAGTGTCATTTTGTACTAATTAAAAGATAATTAAGAAAATCACAGTATGAGTTTCTAAGTGATGTTTAACTATATAATCTAAATTTTCTAAATGAAATCTTATTATATAGATGTAATTTTTATAAGGAGGCCTGTGGCTTTCACATATAAATATAGCACTCAACAACAGCATTGCAAAGAAAATGCATTCTTATATTAATTATTCCTATAATTAGGAAATATGTCAGCTTTAAATATTAGCCTTTGTTTTACCTGATAATTTCCAGCAATTGTTCCGTATGGTGGTTTGAATAGGCTTGGCCCAGGGAGTAGTACTACTAGGAGGCGTGGCCTTGTTTGAGTGTGTCACTGGGGTGTAGGCTTTGAGACCTTCCTCCCAGCTGCCTGAGGAGTCGCTCTTCTCCTGTTTGCCTTCTGAAGAGGATGTAGAACTTTCACCTCCCCTAGTGCCCGCCTGCCTAGATGCTGCCATGCTTCAGACTTGATGGTAATGAACTGAACCTCTGAGCTTGTAAGCCAGCCCCTATTAGATGTTGTCCTTTATAAGAGATGCCTTGGTCGTGGTGTCTCTTCACAGCAACGAAACCCTAACGAAGACAATCTAATATCAGAAAATCTAGTATTGTACTTTTTAACTATGCTATTCCTTTACTTAACCTCTTCCATGGCTCAGGCAAAACAGTTACTGTGTTCAAAGTTTTTGATGTACAAATGAGTTATTTATATATGTTCCACTTACATGCTTGGTAGACTGATATACAAGACTTCCCAGTGTCAAATGTATTATTTGTCTCACATAGAACATTCAGAATTGCTTAACAAGGAGGAAAATAAAGTACACATTTGTAAATGAAGAATAAATACTATTGTTTCAAGACAGTATATTTTGATTTTCTTTTAGTTTGGTGATGTTAGATTCCATTTTACAAGAGAGAGATGTATATGAATAGAGTAAGTATATATTACAAAGTCAGTAGAGAATAGTAAGCAAATTTCACTGAAATTGAGTAATCTAACACAACACACACACACACACACACACACACATATATATATATATATATATATATATATACATATATATAATTATCTATTAGTTTTCTCCTGTTTTAAAATACTATTCATAGGTTCATATTTTAATACTCTGTAAACTACTAAGCTAAATATTACTGCTACTTAAGTATACTCATAAAAGCAGAATGCAGGGTGGGATTTACTGAAGGATACAAGTAGTTAGAATGAAGAGAATGGAGATCCTAAACTAAAAATGAATTTACCTGAAGGAAAAATATCTCAGGGTTCTTATGTAAAAGTAACTTTGATTTTTCTCTGTTTATTGTAAAAAGAAGTGTTTGAAATAAACATGTGAATTGTCATATAATATTTTTGAAGTATATTATAATTCATCATAATAACAACACTATTCAAAGGGAAACAATACATTAAATATATAAATATATTATCTAAATATAAATAAGATAAATAATCATCATTGCCCACTAAATAAATATTTTTCTTGTATTTACTTGCTATGCATAAATGAAGAAAACAAGCATGTTTGATAAGTTACAACTATACGCATGGTAGATGCATATAATAAATGCATTTATTTAAAATAATGTATGCACTATTTAAAATAATATATAAAACACCAAAGACTTTTGCCTTTCTTTTTTTATAATTTTTATTAGATATTTTCATTATTTACATTTCAAATATTATCCCCTTTCCTAGTTTCCCCTCCAAAAATTCCCTGTCCCCTCTCCCCTCTCCCTGCTCCCCAACACACCCACTCCCATTCCTGGTCCTGGCATTCCCCTATACTGGGGCATAGAGCCTTCACAGGACAAAGTGCCTCTCCTCCCATTAATGAACAACTAGGTCATCCTCTGCTACATATACAGCTAGAGCAACAAGTTCCATTATGTGTTTTCTTTGATTGGTGGTATAGTACCAAGGAGCTCTGGCGGTACTGGTTAGTTCATATTTATGATCCTCCTATGGGGCTTCAGACCTCTTCAGCACCCTGGGTACTTTCTCTAGCTACTTCATTGGGGACCCTATGCTCCGTCCAATGGATGACTGTGAGCATCCATTTCTGTATTTGCCAGGCACTGGCAGAGCCTCACAGGAGAGAACTATATCAGGTTTCTGTCAGCAGGCTTATGTATGCATCTGCCTAGTGTCTGGGTTTGGTTGTTGTTTATGGAATGGATTCCCAAGTGGGGCAGTCTCTGGATGGTCATTCCTTCAGTCTCTGCTCCAAACTTTGTCTCTGTAACTCCTTCCATGGGCATTTTGTTCCAACTTCTAAAAAGGATTCTGAACTTCTGGGCTAATATCCACTTATCAGTGAGGACATATCAAGTGTGTTCTTTTGTGATTGGGTTACCTCAATCAAGTTGATAACATACAGATCCATCCATTTGTCTAAGAATTTCATAAATTCATTGTTTTTAATAGCTGTGTAGTACTCCATTGTGTAAATATACCACATTTTCTGTATCCATTCCTCTGTTGAGAGCCATCTGGGTTCTTTTCAGCTTCTGGCTATTATAAATAAGGCTGCTGTGAACATAGGGGACCATGTGTCCTTATTACAAATTGAATCATCTTCTGGGTATCTGCCCGGGCGTGGTATTGCTGTATCTTCTGATAGAACTATGTCGAATTTTCTGAGGAACCATCAAACTGATTTCTAAAATTGTTGTAAAAGCTTGCAGTCCCACCAGCAATGGAGGAGTGTTCTTTCTCAACATCCTCACCATCGCCTGCTGTCACCTGAGTTTTTGATCATAACCATACTGACTGATGTGAGGAGGAATCTCAGGGATATTTTGATTTGCATTTCCCTGATGATTAGCATGTTGAACATTTTTTTAGGTACCATTAGCCATTTGGTATTTTTCAGTTGAGAATTCTTTCTTTAGTTCTGTACCCCATTTTTAATAGGGTTGTTTAGTGTTCTGGAGTCCAACTTCTTGAGTTCTTTTTATATATTAGATATTAGCTGCCTATCAGATTTAGGATTGGTACAGATCTTTTCCCAATCTGTTGGTGGCCTTTTGGTCTTACTAACAGTGTCCTTTGCATTACAGAAGGTTTGCAAGTTTATGCGGTCTGATTTATCGATTCTTTTTTTTTATTTTCTTTATTTAC
>NC_034598.1:22723522-22748921 GCF_900095145.1 Mus pahari
AAAAAAAAAAAAAAAAATTGCTCTTTCTAAGTCTATGAAGACTTGAGTTGGAATTTTTATGTGGATTTGCATTGAATATGTAGATTGCTTTTGCCAAGATGGCCATTTTTACTATAACAATCCTGGCAATCCATGAGCATGGGAGATCTTTCCATCTTCTGAGATCTTCATTGATTTCTTTCTTCAGAGACTTGAATTTCTTATCATACAGATCTTTCACTTCCTTAGTTAGAGTCACACCAAGGTACTTTATATTATTTGTGACTATTTTGAAAGGTGTTGCTTCCCTAATTTCTTTCTCAGCCTGTTTATCTTTTGTGTAGGGAAAGGCCACTGATTTGATTGAGTTAATTTTATATCCATATATTGCACTGAAGTTGTTTATCGGGTTTAAGAGTTCTCTTGTGGAATTTTTGGGCTCACTTATGTATACTATCATATCATCTGTAAATACTGACATTTTGACTTCTTTCTTTCCAATTTGCATTCTTTTGATCAACTTGTGTTGTCTAATTGCTCTGGCTAGGACCTCAAGTACTATATTGAATAGGTAGGGAGAGAGTGGGCAGCCTTGTCTCATCTCTGATTTTAGTAGGATTGCTTCCAGTTTCTCAAAACTTAGTTTGATGTTGGCTACTGGTTTGCTGTAGATTGCTTTTATCGTGTTTAGGTATGGGCCTTGAATTCCTGATCTTTACAAGACTTTTATCATGAATGGGTGTTGGACTTCGTCAAATGCTTTCTCAGCATCTAATGAGATGATCATGTGCTTTTTGTCTGAGTATGTTTATATAGTATATTATGTTGCTGGATTTCCATATATTGAACCATCCCTGCATCCCCGGGATGAAGCCTACTTGATCGTTATGTATGATCATTGTGATGTGTTCTTGGATTCGGTTTGTGAGAATTTTATTGAGTATTTTTTTCATCAATATCCATAAAGGAAATTGGTCTGAAGTTCTCTTTCTTTGTTGGGTCTTTGTATGGTTTATGTATCAGAGTAATTGTGGTATCATAGAACAAATTAGGTAGAGTACCTTCTGTTTCTATTTTGTGGAATACTTTGAGGAGTATTGGAATTACATCTTCTTTGACAGTTTGATAGAACTCTGTACTAAACCCATCTGGAAGTGGGCTTTTTTTTAATTGGGAGATTATTAATGAGTCTTTCTATTTCTTTAGAGGATATGGCATTGTTTAGATCATTAATCTGAACGTGATTTAACCTTGGTACCTGGTATCTGTCTAGAAAATTATCTGTTTCATCCAGGTTTTCCAGTTTTATTGAGTATAGGCTTTTGTAGTNGGATCTGATGATTTTTTTGGATTTCCTCAGATTCTGTTGTTATATGTCCCTTTTCATTTCTGATTTTTTTAAATAGGATACTGTCCCTGTGCCCTCTAGTTAGTCTCACTAGGGGTTTATCTATCTTGTTGATTTTCTCAAAGAACCAGCACCTGGTTTGGTTGATTCTTTGAATAGTTCTTTTTGTTTCTACTTGGCTGATTTCAGCCCTCAGTTTGATTATTTCCTGCCTTCTACTCCTCTTGTGTGAACTTGCTTCCTTTTGTTCTAGAGCTTTAAGGTGTGCTGTCAAGCTGCTAGTGTATGCTCACTCCAGCTTATTTCTGGAGGCACTCAGAACTATGAGTTTCCTCTTAGGGCTGCTTTCATTGTGTCACAAGAGTTTGGGTATGTTGTGGCTTCATTTTTATCAAACTCTAATAAGTCTTTAAATTTTTTCTTTATTCCTTCCGTGACCAAGATATCATTGAATAGAATGTTGTTCAACTTCTGCATGTATTGGGTTTTCTATTATTTATGTTGTTACTGAAGATCAGCCTTAGTCCGTGGTGATCTGACAGGCTGCATGGGATTATTTCAATATTTTTTTATTCCCTGAGGCCTGTTTGGTGATAGATTATATGGTAAATTTTGGAGAAGGTACCATGAGGTGCTGAGAAGAAGGTATATCCTTTTGCTTTTGGGTGAAGTGTTCTATAGACATCTGTTAAATCCATTTTTTTCATAACTTCTGTTAGTTTCACTGTGTCTCTGTTTAGTTTCTCTTTCCAGGATCTGTCCATTGATGAGAGTGGGGTGTAGAAGTCTCCCACTATTATTGTGTGAATTGTAATGTGTGCATTGAGTTTTAGCAAATTTTCTTTAATGAATGTGGATGCCCTTCTATCTGGAACATAGATGTTCAGAATTGAGAGTTTATCTTGGTCAATTTTACCTTTGATGAGTAAGAAGTGTTCTTCCTTATCTTTTTTGAGAACTTCGGGTTGAAAGTCAATTTTATTCGATATTAGAATGACTACTCAAGCTTGTTTCTTGGAGCCATTTGCTTGGAAAATTTTTTTCCAGTCTTTTACTGTGAGGTAATTTTCAGTAACTGTAAAAGGCAGAGCATTGTTCATTAAAAACACAGTGGGGGACATCTTGACAGAAACAAGCAAGCATCTTTAGCATTTGATTTAGTAATAATTGATACTACTGTCTATGTTCTCAAGGATCTCTGTGAAAGCAAAGAAGGTTTTGCTTAATTTATTGAATGCACATATTTTCACATACCTCAAAGGATTTTGATCTATTTTGTACAGAACACGTCTAACAACAATAAGAACAATAACAAAAAAACTCTCAGTAGTCATACATTATCACTAAATTTGGCTTGCTAAATACCTAATCTTTTGAATGTTGACTATCATTTTGTTTCTGTAAATAATTAAGGAAGAATACGTGTCTCACAAAAGGGTTCTATCAGTAAACTCTTATTTCATAATAAAAAAAAAAAAAACATTGTACAAAATGTTCCCTTTGACCTTAATAAGGTATTATTTGTAGTCTGGAAGAGGGGCTATTGCCTTCTGTTGTACAATGAGTTAATGTTTGTTGGTGGCAAGTTCTATGTCATTATGTAAATTTTGATCCTCTATGATGATTTTCTCTGCCATTTCAATCTTTATAAGTTGTGGGATTTTTTTCAATCATTATTTCCTGTTCTAAATTCTATAGTTAGCATTATACTTCCCCACCACTTTGCACACATCCCCGAATAATTCCAGGGCTATTGAATATTTATTATGCTGCAGTGCACAAGATGAAAATGGAAAAACAGTCAGAAAGTCTTTTATCACCATCAGAGTCCTATTTAGTAGAATAAATTACATCCTGAATATTGCTATCAAAACTCTATTTTGTCACATTTCTTTAAATTCAATTCATGAACCTTCCAGTAATTTTAAGCAGGGTTCAGAATTTAAACAAATATGCATTAAAATAAGATCATTTCAAATAGATAATCTATAGGATAGTAAGAAACTTCTTTGTATAAACACGAGGAAAGTGTAAAGAAAAGTTTCCCCAGGTTTTCAAAGAAATATAAAAAGCTAAAAATAATATGTTAGATGGTTATACCAAGTCAGATGCTAATGAATAAAACTATTTTCAAAAGTCATGTGATGTGTGACAGGTGACTGTAATAACATTGCTGTAAATATACAACTGTGAACTCACACACAAACACACTCATTTCCTCTTATTAATAGACACTAATTCATTGCAAGGAGTAGCAACAGATATCTATTCACATATATGGACCATAAAATGTAACTTTGAAAGATTTATAATAATAGATTTACTGGGGAATAATTTTCATTAGAGTTTGAGTGGTCACTTTCTATAACTGTTTAAAGGTAGCTGGCAGACACAAGCATTGCAGCAAGCATTGCGATTCATTTTTTTAGTTGTGATAGATTTTTACTGAGTCAACAAGAATCCCTTCCTTTCACCACTTTTTATAAATGGTGTGCGCATAGGACAGAGCCAGACAGACGATCTGGAGAGAGGGTGTTTGTGGTAACACAGACTATAGGTTGCTTCTCAGAAGAAACAGACCCATGCTTGGAAGAGTTTTTGAATGCGAGCTTATTTGTAATTTCATAGCTTAATCATCTTCTCCCCAAAAGTCATCAAATAGATAAATATGAAATTTAAACCTACCTTGATTGTGCTTATAGATGTGAAAATATTTCACAGAAACATATGTTTCTCTAAGGAAATTAATACCCCCAAATCTACTAACCCACTATTTTAACTTACTATGAAAATATGACTTTAATCAAACACGATAAGAAAAGTTAGTGGTTTTCCTTCTGGATGAATCCAGAGAATTGTGTTTAATTTTTCAAGCGAATTTTAAAATATACTTGTAAGACAAAGAAAATTAGTTCTCTTTCTGCCTGGTATTAAATTAATTCATTGAGATAGGTGTGGAAATATCAGATAACATTGTTCTCTCCAGGAGATTGTTTAAGAGACAGCTGTATCTAAAATGTGTTTGTGGTACTGTTAAAAAAAATTGTAAAGTTCAAGATATTAAACAGTACTTAAGTCTAAATTTATGTTTTAACTACGTTTACTTTTGCTTGTATATTCACCATAATATTCAGATCTGTTTCAGTAAAAATGATGAGTATATTCTAGCAGATTCTTGTTTTCCCCCATTGAAAGTGGATAACATTTATCGTTTTATAATAGCGAAGTTTAAATGATATAAGTTAGAGTGACACTTTCAAGTTTTTTATTATTCACAGGAAAGTAAGTTTTCTGAATTCTTATTTTCAAGTATTCATAGTAATACACAACTTTGCTTATAGTAGAAAGGTTGATCTTGGAAAAAAATAAGGGAAATTCAATTTCAAAACAGCTATACCTCTCTTCTAAATACAAATTATCTATAAAGCTAGAAATGCTATATATAAATAAATGTATATAAATGTACATAGATATTATCACAAATATATACACATATATTATATGTAGTCACAAAAGAAAACCACAAACTGTATTCTCTCAGTTGAATCAAGTAAATGAAAAAAGATCAAAAGAATAACAATTTAAGGTCAGTTAGACAGGCATCATTTTGTTAGTGTCTATTTTATAGGTATTTTAGTGGTCACTGACATAGTAAATTACACTTTGAAAATATATTTTTTCTTATAGAATATTTAAAATAATCCTTAGTTTTACTCTCCAAATCTGTTCTATAAGAAAAAATATATTTTCAAAGTGTTTGTATTCATAAACATGCTTTTGTGTTCTTTAAGATTATATTAAATTAGGTATGTTATTTTATTTTTAAATGTAAAGAAATCTAATACCACTGAATGAACAAAAGAAAATTTTTAATTATGTCTCCAAAAGGATTCATATTTGGGTTCCACCATAAATAATTCATTTTGACATGTCTGTGTCCTTTGTGACCTAGAACACACTGAGGGTTTTAAAAATGTGAATCAATAAAGAAAGCTAAAATGATTTGAGAATAAGCATTCCAAGAGATCAAATTTCTGTAATATGCCAAGTGTCTATGAAGCAAAACAATGAACACATGCAACCCATATTGAGGTCATCTGGGGATTGAAATGTTGTTTAACACTTTGAAATTTTAAATCTAAGTCTAATCAGCCAGCTACACATGAAGGCCCGTCTCTGAAAGTCACCATTGTGACAGTCCTTCAGGTTTGTGGAAATCAAATCAAAGAAACAAATGTGTGTGTGTCTGTGTGTGTGTGTCTGTGTGTGTGTCTGCGTGTGTGTTTGTGTGTCTGTACATGTCTCTGTGTGTGTCAGTGTCTGTGTATGTATCCAATCTTTACCAAGTGGTAGAAATTCTTTGAGAAAAATAAAAACTCTAAAATCTAATATGAACAACATAATCATTAGTTTACCCTTGAAACCAGGAGGAAAAAAAAAACTCCTTCCCAGCAATAATGTGACAGGGACAGGGGTTGTGGTTTGAAGAGCCGAGAACTGGTTTAAATCAAAGGAGAGGAGGGAAGAAGACTTGATAGTTTTATGATGCATTGGTTATATGAGCCACTGGACATGAATGCCTTGAATATAAAATGGAACTAGAGCAGAATGTGCTTAGCAATCAAGCCAGAACCACTGAAAAGGCACTCACAAATGTCTTTTAACATCTGAATATCTGTTACAGGCAAGGAAAAGGAAAGGCCTATTCCTACTCCCTGGGAAATAAAGCATACTAATCTCTGACCGAAACTCGTAAAAAAATAAAAAAAGACAGAATCCTGACATAATCTCCCTGCAATTGTCTTCAAGCACCCTGCATTCATGTAGGAAAAACGCAATCTAGTGTTTAGTCTACACACACAAACACTCAACAGCATCATAGAAGTCCTGTTAACTGAGCTAATCTTTCATATGGATATTACTTCCTGCTTTACAGGAAAAAGTCAAAATGTAATGATCAAACTCCTGTAATTTTTACCAGATTTTCTAAGAAACTGAAATATGCTCAAAATAGGTCAAATGCTCAAAATGTTAAGATATATTTTGGATGATCTGTTTACTTCCACTTTTGTCTTAAAGACTCTAAATATTGTCTTAAGCTTATCTTTTATTTTTTTTGAAAATTAATTTTAGTATTTAATATTTAATAATAAATTTATGTATGGCAATATTTTAATATTTGATAATATTTAATATTTAAATTATTTTATCATAGCATTAAGACTAGAGATCCTGTAGTTTGAAACATAAGACTAAAATCTCACAGGTTATATTGATTAAATTTAGTAACAAAGAAATACTGGTAAATACATTAAATCATTCATTTTGTTTGTAATAATTAAGTAATTGGATCCCCTTCCCCTATCTGGACTGTCTGCTCAGGCCTCAGTGGGAAAGGGCTTAGTCCTGCTGTGACTTTATGTCCCAAGATTGGGTGGTACCCAAAGGAGACTTTCCCTTCTCAGAAGGGGAGGGGATAGGTGACAGATTTTTAGGATGGGACTGGCAGAAGAGGAGGGAACAATGACTGGAATATAAAGTGAAAAAATGATTAATGAAGAAGAAGAAAAGGGAGGAGGAGAAGAGAAAGAGGAAGAGGAAAAAGAAGGAGGAGGAGGAGGAAGAGGAGGAGGAGGAGGAGGAGATCTCTCATAGGCGTGCCCAACAGCTTCGTTTTAGTTGATTTCAGATACAATCAAGTTAACAATCAAGCTAGCCATCACACACCTTAAGTCAGAACTACAGCAGACTGGGAGATTTAGAGTTGAGAGAGAAATATCATTATTCTCTGCCATTACCAGTTCTATGATTCTTTCCTGATCAATCCACTACAACAAAAATAGGTAGGAGATTGCTATTCTAGTATCATGTATGTGTGTGAGGGGTGGTAATGTGTGAGTGTGTGGGTGTGTACACTTATGTGGGTGCACACATGTCTTTCCTGGATATGTATATTCAGAAATGAAGTACAATCCATTCGACAAGCACTGGTATCAGAAGGATAAACACAATGCTATGTGGTAAACATAGCATAATGCTATGTGGTAAACACAAGGATGCATCTCAGCTAATGCTATTCTAAGAACTATAATTGTAGCAGTTGGAATGCTTTGGCTTGAAAAAAGCAAAATATCCCAATAAAGTAACTATAACATTCATGGGCAGACTTGTATACACAGGTAATAGCTAAGCCTAGAGCTCTAATGTACTATATGGAAACTTTGGTTAATAATGCTGCAGTACTGAAATTTTCCTGAGCAGACTTTATGAATATGACCCCTTCTCATATACCAGTAAGTAGAAATGCTAATCAAATTGCCTACCATAACCATTTCAAAATGCACAGTATATTAGACATTATGTTAGATACCTTTAAAGTAATTTGTAAACCCTGTCTACATTTAAAAGCAAAAGAGCTGAATTTTGAGTTTTCTTGTGAACATTTGGGGGTTTATTTGACCAGACATCCCTTAATGGTCAAAGATATTTAAGCTCAAAGTTCAATGAAAGCTAACAACAATCATACAAAAACACAAAGAGAAACTGGTCCCCAACTTCCTCTCCATCTTGGAACACAGAATATGATTATGTATGACAGAAACATGCATAGAAGATACCATTCTTGCCACCTCATAGGGTAGGGAAGTTAAATTGTACCAAGCATCTTTGTCCAATGTGGATTGCACTAAAATCTACAGCTTTCATGCATTCTTTATACAAGTTCCTCTTTTCCATGTCTACACTTTTTAAAATATGGGTTCAGAAATTTTTTACTAACTCCACAATTAAAAGCTAAAGAAAATCTAAAAAGCTAAAGAAAAGCTAAAGACATGCAGTGAGAGGATTAGTAAATATGCATCCAAATCAAGTTTAGACTGTGACCTAAGGCAATGAATGCAGGACCCTTCTGCTCTGTTTTTTGTTTGTTTGTTTGTTTTGTTTTGTTTTTCATGATCTTTGATTCCACCTGTTTCAATCTTCTAGATACTCATAAAAGAATTCCTGGTCAAGGAGCGTCATTTCATAAGAAATTTAGTACAGCTTTCCAGAATGCCGAAAAATGCAAAGCATGATAGAAAGTTGAATATCATATGATGAAATCAAATCAGCCCCATTGGGGGGGGGGATCAGAAAAAAACTATTGGAAAGTTCCTGTCTGGAGGAGGCCCTGTATGGATGAAAGTAAATAAAAGTGTGTGTGCTTCCAACTCTGTATCTTAACATAATCTCTGACAGTCTACAGAATCCTCGGCCTTTATCTAATCAAAAATCTTCAGTACTCAGTTTCAAAATGATCTGTAGCCTTTGAATAGGAAAGTATGTTTCTTAAGTTCTGGGTTTGTTGAAAGAAAAGCCATATTATACTCATACTTAAACATAAAAGGCAATCACATTTTAGGGGCAAGTGGGTTCTAAAATTCTTATTTTAAAGTTCTGATTCTAAAATTCTAATTCTAAAGTTCTAATTCTAAAGTTCTAATTCTAAACTTAATGTGCTTTATCAGCATCTCTGGGTTACTATTGTGTGTCCTCCTTTTTTTTTTTTTTAATTTTCCCTTGAAGATCATACCCTATAAGGCATTTCAAAAGAATACTTATTCTTACACATTCTGTTAAAATTAAGAAAACTGTATAATGCAAATTAATATTCTGAGTCTCTTTGGGCTTCCATAACAAAGTGCTATATTTTTGCATCTTAACAACAGGAATTTAACTTTTTCATTTACAGTTCTGGGAGTTTTCAAGTTCAAGAGGGTAAGGGTTTTCTTCATAGTTTTAGATGGAAATCTTTTTGTTGTGTTCTCAAATGGCAAAGTGAGACCTTTCATTTTTGTTTTTTAAAACCTTTTATTAATTCTTTGAAAAATTTAAAAGATGTACTCAATCTAGCTCTTTCATAATTTATTCCTGATCTTCTTTCATGTCCCACCCACCCTCCACTCCTCCTCAGAATTCATGTCCTCCTCTTTTGTAATAACTCGAAGACTCCAATTTATGCTGGCTAAGTAATCATTGCATGAGTCTGTGCACTGAAGTCTAATCAACCTACCAGGAGATACAGCCTTAAAGAAAAATGACTCTCATTCTTCAGAATCTATTGACTGTCCATAGCTCCTCAGTTAGTGGTAGGAACTCAGGAACTGCTATTTACCCTATGCCTACATATTTAGCCCTAGCCTCATACCCAAAAACCACTGATTTGCTTTGGTTCTCCCAACCCATGGGCCTTACAACTTTTCTAGCACTTTCTCTCCAGTGGTTCCTTATCCCTAAAAAAGAATATGATCTAGGCAACCCATTTATGGCTGAACATTCCATGAGATCATTGCACATTTGACCAGTTGTGAGTTTTTATGTTAACTGGCATCTACTACATGAAGAAGCTTCATTCATGATATCTGAGTGCTGTTCTCATCAATGAGTACAGGGATACAACCTTAGAAAGCAGGTTTACACAGGGTCAGTTTAGCACTCCTAGAGCCTGAAAACTCCCCAACCAAGGGGATTTGATCAAATGTACAGTACAAGGTATGTGTTTCCTCTTGTGAAGTGAACCTTAAATTCAATTTTTAAAAAGTGCTTGTTTAGCCCTGTAACGTCCATGCCATGATTATACCCATGGATGTATTTAACCACACCAGAGACCTACTTTCTTATAAAGCCACAGACAAGCTAAATGTGGTAGCACATGCCTGAAATCTAAGTATTCAGGGGTCTGAGATGAGAGGGTTGAAGTCTGAAGCCAGTCTGCCTGAGCTACATAATATGATGTTATCTCAAAAGCCAAAGCTACACGTACTACTGTGTTGCTCTGCAGTACAACTTTAACTGACCATACTTTGTAAAGGCCTTATCTTCAGGTGAAGTCACACTGGTGGGTAAAGCATTAACAAAGAATTTTGGCAAAAAGGCTGAAAGTGGTTCATCAGGTAAAATATTTGCTACACAGGTATTTCCTGAGACCACATAAAATCCATATATTGTAGCTTGTATCCATAGCCCTAGCACTCCTAGTACAGACAGAATCCCCAGAACTTCTGAGCCAGATAAACTAGTGTCTACCCATGAAACAACAGCGAGACTCTGTCTCAAATAAGGGAGAATATAAATAACCTCTGTTGTCCTCTGGCTTCCACATACACTGCAGAGAAAGTGTGCACCTATACTCACACTCAGGAACATGCATACACATGTACATACATCATATAACATGCAAAGATTTTAAATAATAATTTAGGGAAGACATAATACATAATTCCATCTATACTATTAATCAAGTACATGACTTAAAATCATCTTTAGATCTAATTAAATAATTACCTTAATCTTACTCATGACACCTCTCAATTCAAATAACAAAACTGGTAAATACTAGAAATGTGTGGCCTTAGTGTTGACTCCAAGGTTGTGAAACAAGTGTTATTAATTTTCCAACATGGGAGGATAAGTTCACAAGTGTGGGGGTCATCGTAATTAGTCCTGAGATCACTGCTAAGATATGTATGAGGTCTTCACATCTAAAATTTTAATGTCAAAATTATTTCCTTACTCCACTGTATTTTTTTAATCCAATGTTAAAATCCCTATGGCTTAGCCAAAAGTCTATTTACTGAGTTTATCTTGACAACAGGAGTTAGTTTTCCACACCATGAAGTCTACTGGTTTAATTGAATGCCAGCAATCATTATGCCACAGTCAAATACTGGCAGAAGCATATAAGGAAGTTTTTTTAGTTAAATTCACTAGGAAAACAACCAATAAATGAACTCATGTTCCATTTCTCCCTTATTCTTACTTTGACATTTTCTTTCTTTTTGTGGAAAGCAGGGACCTTGCTTGATGGTTTAGGACCTCTCACCTGACACAGGCACTCTACTGTCATTAGGATCAATAGCACAGAATGGGAAGTTTTTTGCTGAAGCCTGACTACTGGTTTATATAGAGAGGAATGTGAGCTTCCCAACATTTGGCAATCCAACAATACCAATTTTTAGTGAGCTTCTAAATCTTCCAATCATTGGACATAGGTTAATTCCATCTCTTTCTTTTTTTATGGGCATTGTGCACCAGACTAACGATCTCACTGGATGAGAGACTTCAAAACCAGTGTCACCAGCAGCTGGAGATGGAGTCTTAACATTTTAGGCTACATAAATTTAGATTAGACTTTGCGGACTCATATTGTACATTTTAGATACTACCTCTCTGTCAGATGTGTACCTTCTAAAGATTTTCCCCCCCGTTGGGTAAGACATCTCCACTCAAAATAGAGTATCCATTGCTGTAAGAAGTGTTTTAGTTCCATGAAATCTTATTACAACTATAACAATTTAACTCTCCAAAATCTATAATTTATTAACTGTTAGTCTCAATCCCCATAGTATTGGTGTCATGTTCATTGGGTTAACTCTGACAGAAAAAAAAAATATGCTAACTGGAATTAGCCAATTCTAATTGCCCAAATATTTAAATAAAGGTTGACTTTTAAGTAATATTAAATTATTTTCCAGTAATAAGGTATGTCAAACCTTGACTTACTTTATTAATTTAAATTCAAATGAGTCATAAAATGTGCTGCATAATTGGTATATTTAATAGTAAGTATGTTTGGAAGCTAAAAAATGACCTATAAATTGTGATTGGAAATTTTATGGTAGTTATTCTTAGTAGCCACGAGGATGCATGTTTCACAGGTCTTAGAATTTATTAAATAACTACCTGAAAGTTAAGTAGCCTTTTCCTCTCACTCTTATAGATTTCTGTTGCTAAAATAATCTATATGGTAAAAACATTATGCAAAAATACTACGAAATTCCATACAGATTTATTTTCCAGAAGTGACTAACTTACATGTCTAGTTGCCTAGGCAATGATTAGTCTGCACTGTTGTTCGCATTAAAAAGATATGATAATTAGAAAGTGTAATATTTCATGGATAAAAATCACACCAATACTCCTTTATTTATTAACGTTCCAACTGCAGGCCACTTTTAAAGAAAGTTTGTACCTGAGAATTAAGAATTTCACTTTCCAATTTTAGAGACTTCATGTAACTAGCCTGCTATTTCAAAGCACATTGTTGTGGCATTTCCATGGCAATTAAATAACTGCATCATGTTTTATACAGTTTACACACATGTCAAGTTCATTGATAGTATTATACATCTTCATTGGTGGTTTCTCTTGGAAATTTTTAATTTTTTTTATTTTTTCTTTTCTCCTTTTTTTAAATTTAATCTTATTTGTAATTCATATTTTGTACTCCATATTCTATTCCCTGCCCCTCCCCATCCACCTTTCAACTGCTCCACATCCCACACCTCCTCTCCACCCTGTCTCCATGTGGATGCCCCCACCCCCTACCCCACCTGACCTCTAATCTCCCTGGGGCATCCAGTCTCTTGAGGATTAGGTACAAACACAGACCTGGAAGTCCTCTACTGTATGTGTGTTGAAGGCCTCACATCAGCTGGTTTATGCTGTCAGTTTGGTGGCCCAGTGTTTGAAAAATCTCGGGGTTCCAGATTAATTAAGACTGCTGGTCCTCCTATAGAATCGCACTTCTCCTCAGCTTCTTTCAGCCTTCCCTAATTCAACAACAGGAGTCAGCTGCTTCTGTCCATTGGTTGGGTGCAAATAACTGCATCTGACTCTTTCAGCTCCTTGTTGGGTCTTTTGGAGGGCAGTCATGATAGATCCCTTTTTGCGAGCATTCCATAGCCTCAGTAATAGAGTCAGGCCTTGGGACCTCCAATGAACTGGATCCCACTTTGTGCCTGTCACTGCACCTTCTTTTCCTCCATTTCCATCCCTGTAATTCTTTCAGATAGAAACAGTTGAGTTAGAGATGTGACTGTGGGATGGCAAACACATCCCTCACTGGATGTCCTGTCTTCCTGCTGGAGGTGAACTCTATAAGTTCTCACTCCCTACTGTCAGACATTTCATCAAAGGTCCCACTCTATGAGTCCTGGGAGTCTCTTACCTCCCAGGTCTCTGGTGCATTCTGGGGAGGCCCCCCAACCTCCTATTTCCTTAGGTTGCCTGTTTATTTCATTTTGCTGGCCCACGGGGCTTCAATCATTTCCCCTACTGCCCCCCACCCATCCACATTCCCTCCCAAGTCCTTCCCTCCCTCACTCACCACTTATGATTCCTTTCTTCTTCCTAACTTGGGCACTTCAGCTTGTTAAGCCTTTTGAATTCTGTGGACTGCATCTTGTATATTCTGTATGGTTATTTTTTCTTTTTTAAAAAAATTTTATTGATTGATTGATTGATTGATTGCTAGTAACTGCTTATTAGTGAGTGCATACAATGCATGTCCTTCTGGGTCTGAGTTAACTCACTCTAGTTCCATACATTTGCCTGCAAAACTCAGGATGCCCCCATTCTTTTTTTTTTTTGGATTGGACATTTTTTAATCGCTGTGACAGGAAGTTGACTAACAGATCAGGTCAACAGAAATGCTGCTGAAGAAGGTGGAGGTAGCATCTAGTCTCTCAGACCATTCAGACATGTGCCTAGGGCACTAGAGATCAGGGAGTGTCCCAAATATAAGGCAATTTGGGAAGTTGGTGTCTAATTGCTGCAGACTCAGAATCACTTTTCTTTTTCTTCTTAAACCCAACTGTTTTCTTCAGGACACCTCGTTTAAGTATCTTCAGTAGATCCAGAGGCCATTGGATACCCTTGGAACTGGAGTTAGAGGTGGTTATGAGCCACCCTCTTGGGGCTAGAAATCAAATCTTGGTTTTCTGGTAGAGTGGCAAGTGTGCTTAACCACTGAGCTATCTCTCCATCCACTGTTCATTTAATCTATTCCCTCATTTTTCTCTTACTTTCTTTTTTTTATTATTATTATTTTCTTTATTTACATTTCAAATGCTATCCCGAAAGTTTCCCATACCCGTCCCCCCACCTCTGTTCCCCTACCCACCCACTCCCACTACTTGGCCCAGGCCTTGCCTTGTGCTAGGTCATATAGAGTTTGGAAGACCAAGGAGCCTCTATTCCCACTGATGGCCGATTAAGGATGCCCCCATTCTTAACAGCTGAGTAGTATTCCATTGTGTAAATGAACCACATTTTCGGTATCCATTCTTCTGTCATGGGACATCTAGGTTGTTTCCAGCTTCTGGCTATCACAAATAAGGTCACTATGAACATAGTGGTACATGTGCCCCTGTGGCATGGTGGGGCATCTTTTGGGTATATTCCCAAGAGTGGTATAGCTGGGTCTTCAGGTAGATCAATTTCCAATTTTCTGAGGAACCTCCAAATTGATTTCTAGAGTGGTTGTACCAGTTTGCAATCCCACCAGCAATGGAGAAATGTTCCTCTTTCTCCACATCCTCTCCAACATGTGTTGTCACCTGAGGTTTTGATCTTAGCCATTTTGACTAGTGTAAGGTGGAATTTTAGGGTTGTTTTGATTTGCATTTCTCTGATCACTAAGGACTTTGAACATTTCTGTAAGTGTTTCTCGGCCACTCAAGATTCCTCAGTTTTGAATTCTCAGTTTACTTCTATACCCCATTTTTTGATTGGGTTGTGTGGTTTTTTAGTGGTTAGCTTCTTGAGTTCTTTATATATTTTGGACATTAGCCCTCTATCAGATGTGGGGTTAGTGAAGTTTTTTTCCCACTCAGTAGGTTGAAGATTTGTCTTATCTACTATGTCCTTCACCTTACAGAAGCTTTACAGTTTTATGAGGTCCCATTTATCAATTCTTGATCTTAGAGCATGAGCCATTGGAGTTATGTTTAAGAAATTTCCCCCTGTGCCAATGAGTTCAAGGTTCTTTCCCACTTTCTCTTCTATTAAATTCAGTGTATCTGGTTTTATGTTGAGGTCTTTGATCCGCTTGGACTTGAGCTTCTTACAAGGTGACAAATGTGGGTCTATTTTCATTTTTCTACATACAGACAGCCAGTTAGATCAGCACCATTTATTGAAGATACTTTTTTTTTTCCATTGTATTTTTTGGCATCTTTGTCAAAGATCAAGCGACAGTAGGTGTGTGGTTTTATCTCCGAGTCTTCAATTCTATTCCATTGATTGACCTGTCTGACTCTGAACCAATACCATGCAGTTTTTATCACTATTTCTCTGTAGTAAAGCTTGAGGTCAGGGATGGTGATTCTTGCCCCCCAGCTTTTCTTTTACTGTTAAGAATTGTTTTCACTATTCTGGGCTTTTTGCATTTCCAGATGAATTTGAGAATTGACTCTTTGAAGAATTGTGTTGGAAATTTGACAGGGATTGCATTGAATCTATAGATTGTCTTTGGAAGGATGGCCATTTTTACTATGTTAATTCTGCCAATCCATGATCATGGGAGATCTCTCCATTTTCTGAACTCTTCTTTGATGTCTTTCTTGAGAGACTTGAAGTTATTGTCATACAGATCTTTCACTTGTTTGGTTAGTGTTACCCCAAGACATTTTATACTATTTGTGGTTATTGTAAAGGGACTTATTTCCCTAATTTCTTTCTCAGCCTGTTTATCATTTGTATAAAGGAAAGCTACTGATTTATTTGAGTTAATTTTATATCTGACCACTTTTCCGAAGTTGTTTATCAGCTAGAGAAGTTCTCTGGTAGAATTTTGGGGGTTGCTTATATATACTATCCTATCATCTGCAAATGTGATACCTTTATTTCTTCTTTACCAATTTGTATCCCCTTGATCTCTTTTTTGTCTTATTGTTCTAGCTAACACTTTGAGTACTATATTGAATATATATATATATATATATATATATATATATATATATATGAAGTGGACATCCTTGCCTTGTCCTAGATTTCAGTGGGATTACTTCAAGTATGTCTCCATTTAATTTGATATTGGCTGTTGGTTTGCAGTGAATTGCTTTTATTAAGTTTTGGTATGGGCCTGAATTCCTGATCTCTCCAATACTTTTAACATGAAGGGGTGTTGTATTTTGTCAAATTCTTTTTCAGCATCTACAGAGATGATCATGTAATTTTTTTTCCTTGAGTTGGTTTATATAGTGGATTGTGTTAATAGATTTTCATATATGAAACCAATCTTAAATCCCTGGGATGAAGCCTACTTGATCATGGTGAATGATGGTTTTGATGTGTTCTTGGATTCTGTTTGCAAGAATTTTATTGAGTATTTTTTGCATTGATATTCATAAGCAAGATTGGTCTGAAGTTCTCTTTTTTGTTTGGATCCTTGTGTAATTCAGGTATCAAAGTAATTGTAGCTTTATAGAACAAGTTAGGTACTATTCCTTCTGTTTCTACTTTATGTAATAGTTTGAGGAAAATTAGTATCAAGTCTTCTTTGAAGGGCTGGTAGAATTCTGCACTAAATCCATCTGGCCCTGAGCTTTTTTTGGATGGGAGATTTTTAATGACTTCTATTTTCTTGTCTGGTCTGGCCCTGATTAAATAGTTTACCTGCTCTTGATTTAACTTTGGTATGTGGCATCTGTCTAGAAAACCATCAATTTCACCTAGATTTTCCAGTTTTGCTGAGTATAGACTTTTATAGTAGGATCTGATGATTTTTTAAATTTCCTCAGTTTCCATTGTTATGTCTCTCTTTTCATTCCTGATTTTTATTAATTTGGATACTGCCTCTTACACCTTTAGTTAGTATGGCTAGGGGATTAATCTAACTTGTTGATTCTTTCAAAGAACTAGGTTTTGGGTTTTCTGATTCTTTGTATTGTTTTCTTTGTTTCTATTTTGATAATTTCTCCTCTGAGTTTGACAGTTTCCTGCCTTCTACTCCTCTTAGGTGAGTTTGCTTCTTTTTGTTCTAGGGCTCTCAGGTGTGCTATTAAGTTGGTAGTGTAAGATCTATCCAGTTTCTTTACCAGGGCACATAGTGTTATGAACTTTTCTCTTAGCACTGCTTTCGTTGTGTCCCATAGGTTTGGGTATGATGTGTCAACATTTTCATTAAATTCAAGGAAGTCTGTAATTTCTTTCTTTCTTTATTTCTTCCCTGATCAAGGTATCATTGAGTAAAGGATTACAAAGTTTCCACTTGTATGTGGGCTTTCCGTAGTGCTGTCATTGATGACCAGCCTTAGGCCATGGTGGTCTGATAGGATGCATGGTATCATTTCAATCTTCTTTTGTCTGTTGAGGGTTGTTTTTTGACCAATTATATGGTTGATTTTGGAGAAGGTACCATGAGGTGCTGAGAAGAAGGGCTATTCTTTTGTTTTAGGGTGAAATGTTCTGTAGATTCTGTTAAATCCACTTGTTTCATAACCTCTATTAGTTTCACTATTTCTCTCTTTAGTTTCTGTTTCAATGATCTGTCCATTGGTGAGAGTGGGGAGTTAAAATCGCCCACTATTATTCTGTGGGGTTCAACGTGAGTTTTGAGTTTTAGTAAAATTTCTTTATGAATTTGGGTGCTCATGCATTTGGGGTATATATGTTCAGAATTGAAACTTTCTCTTGGTGGATTTTCCCCTCAATGAATATGAAATGCCCTTCTTCATCACGCTTGATAACTTTTGGTTGAAAGTTNATTTTATTGGATATTAGGATGGCAATTCCTGTTTATTTCCTTGGCCCATTTGCTTCGAAGACCTTTTTCCATCCTTTTACTGTGAGATAGTGCCTGTCTTTGTTGTTGAGGTGTGTTTCTTGTATGCAGCAAAATGCTGGATCTTGTTTTCCTATCCAGTCTGTTAGCTTATATCTTTTTATAGGTGAGTTAAGTTCATGAATATTGATAGTTGTTAAAGAGAGGTGACTGTTGTTTCCTGACATGTTTTATTTTATTTATTTTTTTGTAGGTGGTTTTATGTGCTTCTAGCTCTCTGCTTTTGACTTTGTTTTTGGTTCCTTTTTTTATTAGTTCATTGAGAACTTCGTCCAGCATAATTTGAATGTATTCATCCTCCAACACATCTCTGATCTACATCACCAGCACCTTATTTATTTCCTTTTCCCTGGGCCATTAGCTGTCCAATTAGAGAAAGTCCAAGGATATATTCCTAGGAATATCCAAAGATAAAAATTTAAAATCCGGTCTTTCTCCTCTAAAGATCATATCCATATGTATGGCTCTTAGAAAAATATTTTTGCACAGAGAAAATTCCATCAAATGCCCTAGAGTGGGGAGAGGGAACTTGTAGAATCTACCTTTAGCAGCAAGACGGGGCATCAAGTGAGAGAGGGGGTTTCCATCCCACAGTCAAAAACTCTGACCCATAATTGTTCCTGTCTGAAAGAACTGCTTGAAGAAAAAGTCATTCACCAACAGGCCCAAAGTGGGATCCAGCTCAAGAGGAGTTCCCAAGGCTTGACACTATAACTGAAGCTATGAAGCACTCACAAAAAGGGACCTATAGGGCTGGTGAGATGGCTCAGTGGGTAAGAGCACCCAACTGCTCTTCCGAAGGTCCGGAGTTCAAATCCCAGCAACCACATGGTGGCTCATAACCATCCATAACAAGATTTGACTCCCTCTTCTGGAGTGTCTGAAGACAGCTACAGTGTACTTACATATAATAAATAAATAAATATTTTTAAAAAATAATTTAAAAAGGGACCTATAATGACCGCCCTCTGAAAGACCTAACAAGCAGTTGAATCAGATGCAGATATTTACACTCAACCAATGGGCAGAAGCTGCTGACCCCTGGGGTTTGAATTCAGGAAAAAGGTGAAAGAAGCTGAGGAGGAGGGCAACCATATAGGAGGACCAGCAGTCTCAATTAACCTTGACACCAGAGATCTCTCAAAGAATGTACCACCAAAGAGGCAGCATACACCTGAGCTGATATGAGGCCCCCAACACATATACAGCAGAGGACTGCCCTGTCTGTGTTCAGTGAGAGAAGATGCACCTAAACCTCAAGACACTGGAGGTCCCAGGGAGTGGAGAGATCTGGTGGAGTTAGGGGGGAAAGGGACATCCTTGTGGAGATGGGGGACAGGGGGAGAAGGTGTGAGATGTGAAACAGTCAGACGATAGACTGGGAAGGGGATAAAGTCTGGAAGGTAAAAAAGAGATTAAAGAATAAATTGTAGGCTGAATCTGTGCCACAGTACCCAGAGCTGATCGCTGTGCCACAGATTTCCATACACAAATACCACATGGAGAAAGCTTGTCTCCCAGGAGTGCAGACAAGCCTGTGAGCACAGGCAAGACCAACACTTTGATCAGAGAGATGTGCCCAGAGTGCTCAGGACACATGAACAGGATCCTCTCAGTTTCCCGTTGTGATCCAAACTGAACCTGTGCAACAGCACTTCATATCCAAATTCTTTCTGGAAAAAACTGGTCCCCCAGGAGTACTGACACACAGGCTTGTAGGAGGGATAAGCCACAGTCAGAAACAGCAAGACCAGCTAACACCAGATAACCAGATGGCAAGAGGAAAGTGCAAGTACATAAGAAACAGAAACCAAGGCTACTTGGTATCACCAGAATCCAATTCTCCCCCCACAGCAAGCCCTGGGATACCACAACACACCAGAAAAGCAAGACACTGCTTTAAAATTACGTCTCATGATGATGACACAGTACTTTAAGAAATACAAGAGAGCACAGGTAAGCAGCTAGAAGCCCTTAAAGAGGAAACAGAAAAGTCCCTTAAAGAATTACAGGAAAACTCAACTAAACAGGTGAAGGAATTGAACAAAACCATCCAGGATCTAAAAATGGAACTAGAAACAATAAAGAAATCACAAAGGGAGACAACCCTGGATATAAAAAGCATAGGAAAGAGATCAGGACTTGTAGATGCAAGCATCACCAACAGATTACAAGAGATAGAAGAAAGAATCTCGTGTACAAAAGATACCATATCATTGACAACAGTCAAAGAAAATGCAAAAGGCTAAAAGCTCCTAACCAAAAATATCCAGGAAATCCAGGACATAATGAGAAACCCAAATCTAAGAATAATGGGTATAGAATAGAGTGAAGATTTCCAATATTTAAAGTCCCAGCAAATATCTTCAACAAAATTATAGAAGAAAACTTCCCTAACCTAAGGGAAAAGATGCCCATAAACATACAAGAAACCTACAGAACTCTAAATAGATTGGACCAGAAAAGAAATTCCTCCAGTTATATAATAATTAAAACAATAAATGCACAAAACAAAGAAAGAATATTAAAAACAGTAAGGGAAAATGTCAAGTAATATATAAAAACAGACCTATCAGAATTATACCAGACTTCTCACCAAAGACTATAAAAGCTAGAAGATCCTTAGCAGATGTCATACAGACTCTGAGAAAACACAAATGCCAGCCCAGGCTATTATACCCAGCAAAACTCTCAATAACTATATATGGAGAAACGAATCTATTCCATGACAAAACCAAATTTACACAGTATCTTTCCACAAATCTAGCCCTGCAAAGGATAATAGATGGAAAACTCCAATTCAAGGAGTGAAACTACACCTTAGAAAAAGCAAGAAAGTAATCTTTCATCAACCCCCCAAAAAGATAGCCACACAAACATAAAAATAACATCAAAAATAACAAGAAGCAATAAACATTTTTTCTTAATATTTCTTAACATCAATGGACTCAATTCCCCAATAAATAGACATAGACTAACAGACTGGATATGTAAATAGGACCCAGCATTTTGCTGCATACAGAAAACACACCTCAGTGACAAAGGCAGATACTACCTCAGAGTAAAGGGCTGGAAAACAATGCTCCAAGCAAAAGGTCCCAAGAAACAAGCTGAAGTAGCCGTTTTAATATTGAATAAAATCAACTTTCAACCAAAAGTTATCAAAAAGGATAACGAAGGACACTTCATATACATCAAAGGAAAAATCTACCAAGAAGAACTCTTAATTCTGAACAACTATGCTCCAAATGCAAGGGCACACACATTTATAAAAGAAACTTTACTAAAGCTCAAAGCACACGCTGCAACTCACATAATAATAGTGGAATACTTCAACACCCCACTCTCATCGATGGACAGTTCATGGAAACACAAACTAAACACAGACACAGTGAAACTAACAGAAGTTATGGACCAAATTGATTTAAGAGAAAACTATAGAACAAAACAAAAAATAAACCATCTTCTCAGCATCTCATGGTACCTTCTCCAAAACTGATCATATAATAGGTCACAAAATAGGCCTCAATAGATACATGCATCTTATCAAATCACTACGGACTAAGGTTGGTCTTCAATAGCAACAAAAAGAACAGAAAGTCCACATACACATGGAAGCTGAACAATGCCCTACTCAATGATAATATGGTAAAGAAAGAAATAAAGAAAGGAAGATATTAAAGACTTTTTAGAATTTAATGAAAATAAAGGCAAAAATACCCAAACTTATGGGACACAATGAAATCAGTGCTTACAAGAAAACTCATAGATCTGAGTGTCTCCAAAAAAAACTGGAGAGAACATACACTAGCAGCTTGACAGCACACCTGCAAGCTCTACCACAAAAAGAAGCAAATATACCCAAGAGGAGTAGAAGGCAGGAAATAATCAAACTCAGGGATAAAATCAATCAAGTAGAAACAAAAAGAACTATACAAAGAAATTCAACAAGATAAATAAACCCTTAGCCAAACAAACCAGATGGCACAAAGACAGTATCCAAATTAACAAAATCAGAAAGTAAAAGGGAGATATAACAACGAAAAATGAGGAAATTAAAAAAAAAATCATCAGATCCTACCAAAAAAGTATATATTCAACAAAACTAGAGCATCTGCATGAAATGGCCAGTTTTCTAGACAGATACCAGATACCAAAGTTAAATCAGAATCAGATAAACCATCTAAACAGTCCCACAACCCCTAAAGAAATAGAAACAGTCATTAAAAGTCTCCCAACCAAAAAAATCCAAGGACCAGATGAGTTTAGTGCACAATTCTATCAGATTTTCAAAGAAGACCTATTACCAATACTCTTCAGATTATTCCACAAAAGAGAAACAGAAGAAACTGTGCCAAATTTGTTCTATGAAACCACAGTTATGCTGATACCAAAACCACACAAAGCCCCAACAAAGAAAGAGAACTTCNGACCAATTTCCCTTATGAATATCAATCAAAAAATACTCAATCAAATTCTTGCAAACTGACTTCCAAAATGATCATTTAAAATGATCAAGTAGGCTTCATTGCAGGGATGCAGGGATGGTTCAATATAAGGAAATGAATCAATGTAATCCACTACTTAAACAAATTCAAAGAAAAATACCACATGATCATTGCATTAGATGTTGAAAAAGTATTTGACAAAATTCAACATCCCTTCATGCTAAAAGTCTTGGAAAGATAAGCAGTTCAAGGCCCATACCTAAACACAGTAAAAGCAATATAGAGCAAATCAATAACCAGTATCAAACTCAATGGAGAGAAACTTGAAGCAATCCCATTAAAGTAGACAAGGTTGTTCACTCTTTCATTATCTATTCAAAATAATTCTCAAAATTTTAGCTAGAACAATTAGACAACAAAAGGGGGTCAAAGGGATACAAACTGAAAAGGAAAAAATCAAAATATCACTATTTGTAGATGATATGATAGTATACTTAAATGACCCCAAAAATTCCACCAAAGCACTCCTACAGCTGATAAACAATGTCAGCAAAGTGACTGAATGTAAAATTAACTCAAACTAATTAAGCCTTCCTATACTCAAAGGATAAACAGGCTGAGAAAGAAATGAGGGAAATGACACCTTTTACAATAGTCACAAACAATATAAAATATCTTGTTGCGACTCTAACCAAAAAGTGAAAGATCTGTACAACAAGAACTTCAAGTCTCTGAAGAAACAGAAGTTCTCAGAAGATGTAAAGATTTCCCATGCTTGTGGATTGTCAGGATTAATATAGTACAAATGGCCATCTTGACAAAAGAAATCTACACATTCAATGCAATCCCCATAAAAATTCCAACTCAATTCTTCATAGACTTAGAAAGAGCAATTTGCAAATTCTTCTGGAATAACAAAAAAAAAAAAAAAAAAAAAAAACAGGACAGCGAAAACTATTCTCAACAATAAAAGAACTTCAGGGAAAATCACCATCCCTGACCTCAAGTTGTATTACAGAGCAGTAGTGATAAAAACTTCATGGTATTGGTACAGAGACAGGCAAGTAGATCAATGGAATAGAATTGAAGACACAGAAGTGAACCCACACACCTATAGTCACTTGATCTTTGACAAAGGAGCTCAAACCATACAGTGTGAAAAAGGCAGCATTTTTAACAAATGGTGCTGGTTCAACAGGAGGTCAGCCTGTAGAAGAATGCAAATTGATCCATTCTTACCTCCTTGTACAAAGCTCAAGTGCAAGTGGATCTAGGACCTCCACATAAAACCAAACACATTGAAACTAAATTGTAATATTAATTATAAATCTGAGACTCTCAACAATGTGCATAATCATTGTAGATACAGTAACAATTATGTCTAAAATATCTGAAAGTGTTTGGCTTTGAATAGACAGAATTAAGAATGGATGGTGCCTTTCTTTTTTTTTAATTAAAATTCTAAAAAGCCCTGAAAGAGGGCAAAGGTTCATGTGAGGAGCAAGGGTCCCAGTTTTGATACTCATAAGACCCACAGTTTGTCAATCTCACTACAACTGGCTTAATGGAAATAGTATTCAATCATTTGGTACCTTTGGGACATTCCTCCATCTAAGCACGGTAGTCAGTACCATTGTAAAGGATAGAAATTATGAATTTAAAAACTGTGAAAAAGCAAATGGAGGTAGAGAAAGCTGACCAGCTTCTATGAGATATTTTGGAATATTCCCTATCGAGGAGATAGTTGAAATATAAATAATAAGAAAAGCTTCCTTCTGAAGGTCATGAGGCAGACAGGACCAGATACAAGAAGTACGCATTCCATTAACTACATCTGAGGGTTAAGGAAGCAGTATTTCAAATGCCCTTAACTTCATAGTGGCTAATTCATCGAAGACACACAAGCAACACTAATCAAATGCTTTCCTATCAGTGATCCTTTTAATATACATAATTCCTATATGAGATATCTTTGAATATAAAAATAAGGATATTTCACATTCACAATGTGATAAATTTTTAGGGAATATGGAATATTGTATTAACACCCACCTTAAAATGGTGTCTTTAAATGTACAATGCCTAGGTAAAATCCAATATGACTTAAAACAGAAATAATAAGCAAACTAAGAAAAAATATTGGAAAAAAATGGGAAATGCTTTTAAATCAGGGATGCTTTTAGTAGCTAAGGGGAATGAAGATCCTTTGAGGCAGAATCTAGTCCTGGTATATCTAGTAGGCTCTGAAAGAAAACATACGGGTCAGCCAGATGGTTCAGCTGGTAAAGACACTTAGGATGCAGCCTGGCAACCTAATATTGATCACTAGAACCTGTGCAAAAGGGAAAAGGGAACAGACTACACACAGTTTTCCTCTGACCTTTACACACACACTGTGGCACACTGCACACATAATACACTGAGCACACATAAACAAGTAAAAAAATAAGAAAATCAAGAGGGTGATACGTGTGTGTGTGTACATCTTAAGCACTCAGATATGTTTAGCATACTCTGATTGATCACTTTTTATATTGAAGCTACTTATATGATCGCTTAACACATGAGCTTTAAAGCTGTATGAAGTTAATTCAAACTTCTAGCATTTATACCCAAAATTATCAGAATGAGCTGCTCTTCTCTTTACATATAGTACTGATTGCTCGTGATTCTACTAAAAGAAAACCAGAGTTCTCCATGAAACTAAAATTGGAATTTGAAGTTCATACAAACACTGTGATTATGTGAGGTACCAGTCACACCATCTGGTGAGGGTACAGACTACGTGGCTGGAAACAGCAGTCCAAAGCCGTGGAACTCAGTTTCTCAGAAGATGGAGAAAGAGTGAAACACTCAGATAGGGAAGGTCTGCAAAAAGGCCTTCGGACATTTTGGTAAAAATCTAGAGTTGGGACTGGAGAGGGGACCCGCAGCTGGACCCGATCGTCCTGCGCCTCTCCTGCCCAGGAGGGGTGTTCGCCTGGCGGCTGTCCGCAGGCTGATCCAGCACCCAACACCTTT